>NC_083345.1:7665523-7981027 GCF_019175385.1 Lycium barbarum | reverse complement strand
GCATATTATGTCTATAAGCTTAATCGGCAAATGATTATTAATGTCAATTGCAGGATAAAACATTGCATGGTGAACAAGAAGCAACAAGAAGAAAAATGAATGAACTGAAAATACATGAAGAGAGTGATTACAAAAAAAGGGACAAGGATAAAACTTTGCATGGTGACGGTATTTTTGGTTCACTTGGAAGTTGGAAGTATGATTTTTTTTATTTTCTATGTTTTCTGGTTTTGTAATTTGATAAAAATGCTTCGTCTTGCAGTTACTTTATTTTTATAGCTTGTACAATTATAACTCTGTCTTTTGAGTGCAAGGATGAGGTGTAGAATTTAAGTTCAAGAGTGCGTCTTGTGATATCCTTTGAGCAATTTTGTTGCATGGGCCATTTCCCAACCATTACTAAAACTGTATACCCTTTTTTTTTTTTGAGCTATTTACTTATTCTTTCTATTTAACTTCTTCTTCTTCTTTTTTTTTTTTTTGGGTAGATTCTTGAAGTTTAAGGATTTCAACATGGGACCCCCAGATTGGGAGAAGAGGTATTTTTTTAAAATGTAACTTACTTGCAAGTAGATACTCTTTGGAGTTTGGACTTTCAAAGCTATCATTAATTATTATTTTTAATTTTAATATAATTGTTAACTATATGTTTATTATAAATTTTAATGGTTTTTTGCATATGTACACGAATAACTTGACAACGATGAACTAAACATTCTAAGGAGGATATATGTTAATAGTTGAATTTCTGTACAATTTTACAATACTATTATTCAACAACAACTTCTTGACACATATAAAATTGTAAAACGGAGTCGATAATTTCTTAAAGACAAGACAGAAACGTGAAATATTGCAACCATATAACCAACATTCATAAACCAGTGTAGACCGTGTTGTTTACGTCTAAAAAAATATGGAAATCGACAAGTTGAATATCTAATAGTACTATATTAGAAGAACCGGAAAATCAAAATTGTTGAAACCTTTCTTTGTTGCATTGAATTGTATTAAACAATATGAATTAAAACAACACATAATGGTAAACAAAAAAGTGAGTTTTGATCAAAAGAGAAAAGGTAATACCAGTGTTAATCAAAAAATAAAAGGTGATAGAATTTGAATGTGTACAACTACAAATTATAACGTGGTCTACTAATTAGAAGGGGATACACGTGCAACGCACGTGTCTAAGGACTAGTGTATTATTATTTTGAAATACTTATGATTTTTGACTCTTGAAAAAGTTTGCTTGCAAAATGTAAACAATTTCGAAATGCACTTTAAAAGGAAGAAAGTATTAAAAGAAAAAACCAAAAGAAACGTGGGTTAGGTTAATGGATGGCATTAGTATTATTTTTACCATTTTTAGTTCTTCTTTTAACTGCAAGATTTGAAATAAATCTCGACCATAAACTGTTTTATGATCCACTAGGCATGAATCTAAAAGGCCATTGAACATTACTTGAAGCAATACTACTGCACTCGATCTTTTTCCCCTAGTGAAATGTCACAAAGTGAGGTCTGAGGTGGGTAGAGTGTAAGCAAACCTTACCCCTAACTTGAAAGATAGAGAGGTTGTTTCTGGTAGACCCTCGACGCATTTATTAATTTAATGAAAATAGAATATGTAATTAAATAACTTTCTTTTTCAGTTTTTCCTCTTTCTCCCTCTAGAAGTCCAAATTAGTACAATGAATTTGAAATAGTGAATAGTCTCTTTGCATTTTATGTGAAATTACATTTTATAAGTTTTTTTCACATTTTTATCGTCAAGTATAAAAAAGAATACGCTTATCCCACAATTTAAATAAGTAACAATTTTCTGCCAAAAACAAGAACAGTAACAAACTTTAAGTAGTATTCTTTAATCCAAGAAAAGAAAGAAAGGGAAAAAAATTCTCCTTACCGTAAAAGAGTACTCCCTTTGGATTAAAAAGAGTGTCCACTGAGTATAAAAATACCTGACTGTATGAAAAAGCTAGTAGCCTAATAGTAGTATAGCACTTTAACTTAACATTATTTCTTGTACATGGGCAAATTGTCTAGATAGTCTTATTTGTTTTTCCTAGAGTATAAGTTGCTTCTGGAATTTTTGCGTGTCCAGACGTAGCTATAGATTTTTGGGTTAGTATTTTTCAGAATCTAGCTTAGTCCAATAGCTAGTTTACAGAACGATTACTAGTTTAATAAAATCTTATCATTTGACCAAAAAAAATAAAAAATCAACATGATTGCTTGTGTCAAGCAATAATAATACTAGCAAACAAGTACAAGAAAATTTTACCAGAGTTCAAATGTCGTTGCCCTCAATTTTCTACTCGTACAGCTAACTATACCGATATTTAATATAAATATAAAATGCCATCATTTTGAACTGCCATCATTTTCAACTGCAATCAAGGCAAAGATCTAGGCACAAGTTTAATACTGGAGTGCCTTGACATTCAATAAAAAGGTGGCAATTTAAGCTCTCCTGTAATAAGTGAAAAAAGAGAGAGTCAAAAGGAAAGTTCCAATATTGACTTTTGATACTCCATGCCTCTCAGGCCTAGGTGTAAGTAAGTATACTTAACAAAAAGAATGAAGGCTTGGAGTAAAAAGGCGCACATATAAATTGGATCAGTATATATATATATATATATATATATATATATATCCTATCTTTTGGGAGAAAATTTATGGAGATTGACTAGCCACCTATACTATACATCAAAAACTAGTATAGCTGTGCTAAGGAAATAATTAGACCCCGTTCAATTAAGAATTAGAGTTTTACATATGGCTTAGGACCTCTAGTTTAGAAGAACTGTGCATTAACCATTTATCAGTTCTGCATAGCAACTTGGTTGCAAAATCTTGGTTCTATAGGTAGTCTTTAGCCTTCAATTCACTTGTAAACCCATAGAACAAGAGTAACATGTTATATTTACTGCATAGTAAAGGGTAACTGAAAATTTCATTTCTCAGGTTGTTTGAGTTAAAGCACATATTCCGTGGAGATTGAAATCACAGGCACTGAGACTATTCATTCTAGTATATTATGGAGGTCTGATGAGTGGTTAGGATAAATGGGATTTTGAGATTTCTCGGGTAAATCAGCACACTCGAAACAACCACAAAACCATGCCTAAATTTAACCCCAAAACTTGTAGTAATACTGGTAAATCCTTTTCATTAATCTTTGCTTATTGTCAAACAATGTTCAAGAGTGTATTACTAGTGCGAGAAAACATTGCCTGACTCCTCCTCCAAGCTAGATGGTCATCTGATCCATGTAATCTTAGTTAACTGCTAGAAATCTTATGATCTTTAATGTCATTTTTTTTTATCCCAAAGTCATCATCATCTGTTGAAAATTTTACTTCCCTATGAACAAGGTCTATTCAATCTGTTCACATGGTACACAATAGTAAAACGCTCTCTTTTCCATTCACTCTTTTTCTTTTCCAATCTTTTGCGACCACTCTGGAGTGATATTTCGCAGTTCCCTTTCCAAAAGATATCTCAGTAATGAGGTTAAAAATGTCTTCATGTCTTACATAATCGGTAATAGGCTAGTAGCTGGTAATGCAGAACACTCAACATGGATGCTATATTGACGGCTTCATAACCGATTGAACTAAAGACCATGCTCACAGAGAATGAAGCAAACAATTTGGTGCAAATAGAAGAAAATGCAAACAGGTGGCTGCGAATTTCATGACAAGAAGTGCTCTAGTAGTTCAAAGGAGAACGCAAGTGCTCTTAGCTAATTACTCATTGGTAAAGCACTACTGTGCAGCAAATCAAAAACTTTGACATTGTTATGTATACTAATGTGCAGAAAATCACAAACTTTCATTGACCAGTACACATGATTATAGTGTTTTCAGAAGGACTATACAGATGTTCACTGCTGCTAGGCGATACCAGTCTGAAAAGATCAAGACCAGACTTATCAGGTGGCTTAGAGGAAAGCTTCGTGATGTAATCGCTCACAAGAAATTCTTTATATAGTGGGGGGTTTTCTTCTGATATGAGCTCTTTGATTGGACCATACATCTTCGGAGGTTCAAAAACACCGGTGAAAAAGCTTGCCACTGATATCCTTGGTCCTATCTTATTCGCTACAACTCTATGGTCTGCACTTACAAACTTGTCGTTTGATAGGATCTGTTACAAAATCAAACTGAGATAACTAACAAATTAATAAAAATTGAAGATAAATGAGACAAAAAAGCTGTATTTTATTGCAAACCTGAAGAAAGTCAGCAATACTAACAACCAATCCATGTTCAATCGGTTCAACATTGACCCATTGGTTATTATGCATGACTTGAAGGCCGCCAATTTGATCTTGCAGCAGAAAGGCGAGGAAAGCAGGATCTTTATGCTTAGCGACACCAAGAGTTAGCTCTGGCTGAGGGCATGCTGGGTAGTAATGGCATACAAATACTTGTCCTTTGTCACATTCTGTGGCTTTCAAGTGGTCAGATTTTAGCCCAAGAGCTTCTGATAGTAAGCCAAGAATAATTTCCCCAAGTTTCATCACATGATTTATGTACTCGAGAGATGTCTTCCTGGATATTAGGAAAATACCAAAGATACAAAGTTACAGAACTCAAAAAGATTTAAGATATTCTGATCTATGTCCATATCAAAAGAATTGTGGCCTTTACTGAAAGAGAAACACCTAGATGCGTAGAATTCCCTATGTCCAAAGATTTCAGCATGCAGCATCACTGATTAATCTTAACTGCTTCATGAGGATAAAGTTGGATCAAAATATTCCAAGAACCAGGTTCGGGCGAAGAACCACATCCGGATCTGATACCATAAATATATACGAGACAACAGAGGAATTTCGTAGTGATATTCCAAGAATAAGAGGTATGTATACACGTATATGATTCTAACTAAGGAAATGAAAGCGTAAATAATCCCCAAAAACCTCTACAAATCCGTAATTGTGCTATGGACGTTACGTGAGACCGGTGTGTATGTTCATTTGGTAACATCGATCGAGCAATTCCACCCAGAAAGCATCCAAGATTACGACGATAAGAAGAATCCATGTTGGAAAAAAAACAGCTAAATACTGTAATACTTAACATCTCTGCTCATATTCGATTTTCTACAAAGCCAGAACATAAAACATACAATTGGCCTTGCTAAAATTCAATAGTTCTGAACTTTACTTAACCAATTTCAACTAGAACAGGGCTGACATAGAATTGCGATTCAAATGCAGAAGAATGGATAGTTACCTGCAAATTGCTGGTATTTCTTCAGGTTCAATGTGACCAGAAGCTAGTGTAGAAATGTTCAATGTGTCCCTCCATTTTGCAGTCTTTGTTTGATTTATATGAGGATTGCTATGGTATCTAACATTTCTCCCTACATCGCACGAATAGTACTCTTTCTTCACTTCAGCATCTTGTTCGTGAAAATCACGAATCCCATCAATCATTCCTTCCAAAATACTTGGAGGAACCCCATGATTTATCAGTCGGAAAAATCCCCACTTCTCTGATGCTTCCCTTATTTCATCGACAATCTTCTTACGTCGATCTTGAATCTCTATGCCACTGAGATCTATCACTGGAACCTGTAGAGTTGACTTTCCCTGCGTCAACTCTTCAGCAAGTTCATGAGGTGGCCTAATGAAAAATTTTGGTATTTCTACTATTCCAGCATCAACTAGTCCCTTCACACCAGCTTTTGTATCATCAAAAGCTTTTATTTCCTTCAATGGATCGTAATCCATTGTTAAGTCAGCTTGAGAATCTGCAGTTCCGGACATATTTGTTCTTATTTCAACAAGGCTAAGTTTCCTGAGCAACTATTTCTATTAGTTAGTGGCTTAGTGCTCATGCTCATAACCAATGTGAATTTATACTATATGGAAGAGTGAAAGGTGGACAATCAAGGGTAATATTGGAATTTTACATCCAATATTTATGGTATTTCCATTAAATCTTCTGTGGACCCCATTTTCCACCACTCTCTTCTTCAATGCACTCCTTCCCACCCTTCCTATTTAGTGATTTAAGTTAAACAATATTTTCCCCAAATTATTTGTCTTCGTTATAAATAACATTTTTCAAGTAGCATGTAATTATGCCTCTAACCACGTATCACTTTTTTCACTTTTACTTTTCACTATATTCTTTATGCTTCACATAATTTCAAGTCTTCTTGATTTCATTTATGTATTCTTTGTACTTCCACAATTTGACTATATACAATATTGTGGAAGGTTGAATAATTTTTATTTTTATGACATGAATATACATTATTTATATTTTGCGGTGTATTTTATAAAATATATTGTGGCATAACATTTTTGAAATCCAAATGAAGGTTTACCCTTTTAGTAATTAATTTCACTATTTGTATGAACTAAATCAAACGTTCTATGTGTTTCTTTTGCAAGATATTTTGATTATGTATTAATAAAAACTAATCTAACTTGTGAAATACGCACAATATTAGAACAAAACATCAAAATCCGATACAATAAAATAACGTATCCATAGTTAATATAGCTTATGCTCAAAACTTATTAATTAAAATTATTTTTATTCGAGAAAAAATAAAATTCGTAACTATAGATTGATTTTAACTATTTAATGTTAATTATGTTAATCATATATCATTAATTACAACTAAAACTATAATCGATAAAACTTTTTATTTAGACCAAACAAAAAGCCGATAATAAATACAAAAATACACATAATATTAGAACAAAATATCAAAATCTGATACAATAAATAAAAGTATCAATAGTTGATATAGCGTATGCTCAAAATTTATTAATTAAATTTTTTTTTATTAGAGAAAAATAAAATTAGTATCTATAAATTGATTTTTAATTATTTAATGCTAATTTTGTTGATCACATATGATTATACAGCTAATAATATAATCGATAAATCTTTTTACTTAGATCAAACAAAATGCTAATAAAAATACATTGATGTACGTTATTAATCAACTTATTCTTAATTTTATGTTTAACTTATATTTGCAAACCCAAATATTCTTATAATTACTTCACCATGAGGAATTCGTTTATAGTGTGTCGATTGACTATATGTACTTGGAAATTCACTTGTACTAATAGAACAATAAAAGAAAAAAAATGAAAGAATAATATCTATAAAAAATCATTATAGATTCTGGCGGAGTAATAAGTACCTTTTCATCTTAATTACAAATTTTGAATTCAAGTCTTAGATATAAAAAGACTTTTAGTAGGATGCGTGTTACTCCAAAATAGGACGTCCTGGAATGAGTCTAAATTAATCCAGCCTCAAAATAAATATCAAACATCGAATGAGAAATTAAAAAAATATATATAATTATCAAAACCTAATTAGAACCATCCGTCTTGGTCTTTAGCATTCCAACGCAAGATATCCAGTGTTCATCAATGAACTCTTTAGTTCTCTTCATAGGTATGCTTTTCAACTTTCCAATTCATGTCTGGAAGGTAATGTCATATTTTTTCAATTCTAAATTTTGGATGAATTGATAATTCTGCTGGCCAATTGCAGGTCTCTTCACAATTCTCCATTGCTAATCGCTACTCCTTCCCTATTTTGAAGTTCCATCTATCTCTTTGGGTGAGTTTTTTAAACTTTTTCATGTGCTTTTTTCTTCTTCGTCTTTCAGTATCGGATATATATATATATGTTTTACTGAGTTGCTTCTCCATATTCCACACTCTTTCAAAGTTTGAGTTTTTTTTTCTATTGATGGTCATTGATGTTGTGAAAATGGTATGTTGTCGGGGTTCTTCGCTTCCATATTTGTACAACTAAATCCATGCATATGTTCGTTTTGGTTGGTTTTGGGATACGAAGTGTAAGTCACACTGGGTTGAGGCAAAAGTCTGCCTTAAGGCAATTTTTTTTTCTTTTGCCCGAATAGGCCTACTTTGCTACGACACTCTGCCTTGTGATTTTTTTTTAATTTTTGATTGAGCGGGAGTTTGAATCCGGAACCCATGAATTTCTAGGCGAATGACAAAAATTAAAGACCACCCCTGAATAAGGGCAATCGTGCAAATTGCCCAAGGGGGAGGGGATTACAAGGTGGGGAATCGAACTCTCGCCAACAAAGTGAAAGTTCAGGTAGTCAAACAACTGAGCTACTAATTAAGATCCCCATATATAGATCACCTTAATTTACATGCATCATGTTAAAAAAAGAACAAACTAATTAAGAGTTAAACTTTAAATAAGAAAGATTTAAAAGCTTTTATATGATCACCTTAAATTACATGCATGGTGTGTGTTGGGTCCGTGCTTTGCACGGGCTATACCTTATCTAGTCAATATTAAAAAATGCAAAGATACGTGTGCTGTTGGGAGAACTTTTTAGCAAAGGTCAGAAATGGAAATGATTGAAGTTTGGTCATTTTTCGTTGTTTTCAATTGTTTGATTGAAGTTTTCATATCTTCTATATATATAAAATAGGAGATGTGCAAGCCATATGATTAAGCCAGGTGGCAAGCTAATAACAAGCCATTTGACAATTTTAGGACAATATTTATTATTTATTATTTGTTGTAAGGATTTATAATTTAAAGTGAATTTTAGAAGATTTTAAACTTGAATTTGATGATAAACCTTTTGAAATTTAAATTAAAAGGATAAAGCAGAATCCATATATACATTAGATATGAACATGGTATTTTTAGGTGTAGTAATTATCCATCATAGCTTCATTAATATATATTTTTTTCAGAAAAAATAAGCTTATAACGGAAAGATAAACTTTTTGAATTTGTATGAAAGATATCATTTTAAAAGATTTTAAACTTGAATTTGATGATGAACCTTTTGAAATTTAAATTAAAGGATAAAGAAGAATCCATATATACATTAGATATGAACATGGTATTTTTAGGCATCATAGCTTCATTAATATATATTTTTTTCAGAAAAATTAAGCTTATAACGGAAAGATAAACTTTTTGAATTTGTATTGAAAGATACCATTTTAAAATTGAAAGGTAACACACACTCAATTCAAATTTAAAATTATTAAATAAATATTAGAGAACTGATTTTTACTACGAAAGTTGATAATAAGGTATTGGAATTGCAAAGTAGTTAAATTTTACTTTGCATTGCTTGAAATCCCATACAAAAATTAGTCACTCCATTCTTTTGAATTAGTACATATAAAAATAAATAATAGTACTAAAAAACTAGCTAATTGATAACTTGATGCAATGAAAACATTTTCACGAGCACATATAAGTTTTAAAAAAGGAAAATTTATTTATGAAATAAGAAATATATTATTTAATAATATAGTATGTTGACTAATGATAAGCTTCGGAGCAATAGACTAAATTTAAATCAAAATAAATTTTCATTTAAGTAATTTCAGTAATATAGCAATTAAATCATAAAAATGTCCTTAGTGGCATTATATTTTATTGTAGTCATATTTATATTATAAGATAAGGATTAAGAAGGATCTTAGGATCTATCTTTTAGATATACACTACGTTGTTTTTGTTTGAAAAAAAATAACAGATTTTATACTTAATAGCTTATTATTTGGCATGGTTTTTGAATTGAGTTTAAATGAATTGGAGTTGGTGTGAAATTCCAACTTTTAACCGCTTATTATGCTTCCTCAGCAACACACTTTTTTTAGGGTTATTTCTTTTCTCTCTTTTTGTTGTTGATTATAAGTTTTAGTTATGCTTATCAAGTTTTAGACGGAAGAGTTATTATTATCAGTGGTGAAAGAGGATTTTTTTTTTTTTTTAAATATGGCTCTATTGAAAGATGATTTTTTTTATATGGCTCTATTCACTATCCTAAGAGCACTTATCAAAAGAAACCTTATTTCTTTTTATATCTAACTCCGTTTGTTCTTATCTTCTCCATGATACTAACCTATATATATACTATTGTTGAAATGCAGGTCTTCAATTGGTTCATGAATGCTCAAGTTCAACTATATATATGGAAGCCAATGGCAGAGGAATCAAAAAACTTCAAGTTGAAAACGTCACTTTTCTATTCCTTTTTATTTGAAATGGCTTTAGAATATCATGTAAATGCCAAAATATTTTCCCCATCAAGTATTGTTTGTGTCCTAAGACTTACAAGGTGTAGATTTTTTTATTTTTTTTTTGTATACCTTTAAAAAAAAAACATAATTGATCTTGGATTTTTGGTGGTGTTTTCAAATGAAAAGGTAATCTTTTTTATTTGTGGTTAGTTTTTTTTGCTAACCGTGATAATTTCCTAAGCTTATACATTCTTCAATGTTAAAAGTTAGCTGAATGGTTGCTTTTCTTTTCTTATAGCTTGAAAATTTGTACTAAATTATGATCAAGTGTGCAAAAAAATATGAGGGTAGATAAATGAAGTGATTTTTTTGCAGTCATAAGAGGTGCGTGTTTCAAAACCTACTCAAAAATAACGTAGCTATATAATGAATTTTGCATTGCTTCTTATAATGCATTAAGCAGACATTTTAGCAATACAAAATTCCATTGTTGGTAATTGTTTTTGACCTAATAGAAAATTATGTGACATGATTACTCAATTCAATTCGGAATTCTTCATTCACATTTTTTTTAATTACCAAGGAGCCTACAAGGTGAGGTGTTCTTTTCTTACTTTATTTTTCTTAATTTATTATTAATTTTTAAAGTTTGTTTTATACTCATATAGTTACTGCATATCCTTTTTATTTTTAACCAAATTTCTTTATTTTTTAGCTCCTGCTTTTTTTTACTTTTTAGATTTGTCAAGAACCTATTGGATAAAAATAGTTCAGAAAATGTTCTCGGTATCTAATTACTTGAGGTCGATCCTTAGAGTTTAAGCATTGATGTTTTATCATATTTATCGCTCTTCGCAAGTTTAGCACTAAAATCACCTTCTTAAGAAGAAAAGAAGAAGACAATAAAGAAGAGTTTGAAGAATAAGTAAATTCTAGGTTTTATCAAGTATTGGGACAAGAAATAACAACAATTTAATGATGAATACGTATAATATTGTATCCATTATCTTTTTTCTCAGTGCAGGTTCATGGTTCATCTTTGATTTTTGTCTAAGGAAATGGACCATCATTATTTGAACTCCGAAAAAAAGGTAATGATAGAGCAAGTTTGTCATTTTGGTGAATATATATGATAATGGACTTCAAAATAATTTATGTCTTACAATCACATAAATAAATTTACAAAAATCAATTAGTTTATCTTATCTAAGTATTATTTTTTGTTTAAGGGTTAGAAAGAATGTAGGTTCATTTCTTTCTAATTACAAGCTCTAATCAATTAGCTTAAAGACACTTCTCTTCTATTTATGGAATATAGTTTTTTTTTCCTCCTTTTCTATGTCAAGGAATATATGATAAACATATTGACTAACTATAAGAAAATCTAATAAGGTATGCATATAACGTAAAATGATATTTAGCTAAGCGGTGAATTATTAAAAATTACATGACAAGTTTTGGAGGATATTAATGAACACTAAAATAACATGAGTGCAGTTAATTTTTGAATTGATTTTTTTTAATAGCTGGAATTTAATTTGGAATATAAACTTTCTAAAAAGTATGTAGTTTGTATTTTTCTTTAAATGAAAGATAAAAACGAATATTTTTACTATAAAGAGGAATTAAGTTAGGAGTAATTGGAAAACCTTAACTATTAGTATAGATTCTTTTCAGAGAATATGAATATGGATTGGAACGGGTAAAAATGAAATTCAATAGTTGTGAAAGAAAGTAGCTATAAAAGTTAGATTTCAAACTTCTTTTTCTACCCTAAAAGTTTTTTAAGGAATCACTTTAACAACCTTTAATTATCCTTTACATGCAAGAGAATATTACTTGACCAGAAAAATAAAGGAGGAGTATTAAAAATTGACTAGATAAAATAGTGGTCTCCACAAAACTATTAGTATAAATATTGAAGGAAATACAGACATATTGTAAATAGATTTGAGTAATAATTTACGATTAATTCCATTTGACATTGATCGCGCATCGCTCGGGTACGAATACTAGTAATTGAAAATGAATGAGTTTAGTATTTTATTTGTCCTCTACCCACTTTATAGCTTTATGCCGGAAAGTCCTATTACGGAGATAAAATGCTCTTTTATCCTAGATCTTTGATAAAGATGAAATAATACCTTATTACCCCCACCACAACTTGTTGGTGGTAATGAATTTAGCACCTGAAATTAAATTAGACATGGTACTAGAAGATTCCAGTTTTAAAATTATAAAATTAGATGGTTGTTTCCCGTGATTCATTAATGTACAGTATGGCATGGTACAGTATGGTGTTGTACTGTATTAAACTGTATTAATGAACACAATGTTTGGATAGACTGTATCTTTTGTTGTGATTTAATAACATTTCTATTGTATGGTTTGACTTTATAGTACTTGTATAATAACTTGTACGTTTACTAAAATACCCTTAACTCTAAATTAGAAATTAGTTTATATATATCAATAAAACTCAGGTAAAGGATAAAATAGGAACTAAGTAGGTGATGGGTGGGGGGTGGTGGAGGGGTGGGTGGTGTGAGGTGGGTGATCGTGGGGATAATGGGTGGTAGGGTGGGGGTGAGCAGTTGTGGGGTTGGGGTTGTGTAGTGGCGAGGGATAGTGGGTGGGGGTGGCCGAGGGGTGGGTGGTTGTGGGATGAGGATGGTGGTAGTGTGTGGTAAGGTGGGGGTGAGTGGTTGTGGGGTGCAGGGGCGGATTTATAGGCAGCACAGGGTGTTCGGTGAACACCCTCGGCGAAAAATTCCGCTGTAGATATAGGGTAAATTTTCTGAGTCTATGTAGATATATATGTTTTGAACACCCTCAACAACATGGAAAAGGCTAGCTCAGCGGTTTCAGGGTGTTCAAAATAAACCTCTAAGTCCTGGGTTCTAGCCTGAGGGACATCATATTTTTTAAAGTTTAGCTCTTATTATTTTTTTCATTTAATTTATGAAAAACAGACGACGCCGTTTAGCTACTTCTAATTTTTTATTTTTTTTCAAAAATGTGGTGGAATTAGGAATTTTTAATCCCAACAATCAAAAAGTCAAAATCAGCTCCCAATAAACCTTGTTTCCACCAACACTTGGGTATAACAATTCACAAATTACAAAGCACCGCCGCAACCATCGGATCACCGCCGGCCGGCTGGAATTTCTTTCCAACTACAGTAGCTTTCTCTGGTGACTGCTAAGCAACACATGCTTGCAAGATTTTGAATCATTGTGAATCATGTGAATGTTATATTGATACAAGAAATAACAACAATTTAATGATGAATACGTATAATATTGTATCCATTATCTTTTTTCTCAGTGCAGGTTCATGGTTCATCTTTGATTTTTGTCTAAGGAAATGGACCATCATAATTTGAACTCCGAAAAAAAGGTAATGATAGAGCAAGTTTGTTATTTTGGTGAATATATATGATAATGGACTTCAACATAATTTATGTCTTACAATCACATAAATAAATTTATAAAAATCAATTAGTTTATCTTATCTAAGTAATTTGTTTTTATTTTTTGTTTGAGGGTTAGAAAGAATGTAGGTTCATTTCTTTCTAATTACAAGCTCTAATCAATTAGCTTAAAGACACTTCTCTTCTATTTATGGAATATAGTTTTTTTCCCCCTGCTTTTCTATGTCAAGAAATATATGATAAACATACTGACTGACTATAAGAAAATCTGATAAGGTATGCATATAACGTAAAATGATATTTAACCAAGCGGTGAATTATTAAAAATTACATGACAAGTTTTGGAGGATATTAATGAACACTAAAATAACATGAGTGTAGTTAATTTTTGAATTGATTTTTTTTAATAACTGGAATTTAATTTGGAATATAAACTTTCTAAAAAGTACGTAGTTTGTATTTTTCTTTAAATGAAAGATAAAAACGAATATTTTTACTATAAAGAGGAATTAAGTTAGGAGTAATTGGAAAACCTTAACTATTAGTATAGATTCTTTTCAGAGAATATGAATATGGATTGGAACGGGTAAAAATGAAATTCAATAGTTGTGAAAGAAAGTAGCTATAAAAGTTAGATTTCAAACTTCTTTTTCTACCCTAAAAGTTTTTTAAAGAATCATTTTAACAACATTTAATTATCCTTTACATGCAAGAGAATATTACTTGACCAGAAAAATAAAGGAGGAGTATTAAAAATTGACTAGATAAAATAGTGGTCTCCACAAAACTATCAGTCTAAATATTGAAGGAAATACATACATATTGTAAATAGATTTGAGTAATAATTTACGATTAATTCCATTTGACATTGATCGCGCATCGCGCGGGTACGAATACTAGTAATTGAAAATGAATGAGTTTATTGTTTTATTTGTCCGCTACCCACTTTATAGCTTTATGCCGGAAAGTCCTATTATGGAGATAAAATTCTCTCTTATCCTAGATCTTTTATAAAGATGAAATAATACCTTATTACCCCCACCACAACTTTTTAGTGGTAATGAATTTAGCACCTGAAATTAAATTAGACATGGTACTAGAAGATTCCAGTTTTAAAATTATAAATTTGGATGGTTGTTTCCCGTGATTCATTAATGTACAGTATGGTATGGTACAGTATGGTGTTGTACTGTATTATACTGTATTAATGAACACAATGTTTGGATAGGCTGTATCTTTTGTTGTGATTTAATAACATTTCTATTGTTTGGTTTGCCTTTATAGTACTTGTATAATAACTTATACGTTTACTAAAATACCCTTAACTCTTAATTAGAAATTAGTTTATATATATCAATAACACTCAAGTAAAGGATAAAATAGGAACTAAGTAGGTGGTGGGTGGGGGTGGTGGAGGGGTGGGTGGTGTGAGGTGGGTGATCGTGGGATGAGAGTGGGGATAATGGGTGGTAGGGTGGGGGTGAGCAGTTGTGGGGTTAGGGTTGTGTAGTGGTTAGGGATAGTGGGTGGGGATGGGGGTGGTGGAGGGGTGGGTGGTTGTGGGATGAGGATGGGGGTAGTGTGTGGTAAGGTGGGGGTGAGTGGTTGTGGGGTGCAGGGGCGGATTTATAGGCAGGACAGGGTGTTCACCCGAACACCTGGCGCCGTTGCTGGGGAATACGGTTTTGAAATACTGATTGTGCGTACTCTTCTTTAAAACCTTTTCTATTCCATTACACCTTATTTGCTGTTGTGGTGAACCAGGTAAACATGGCTGGAAGACCGAATCGAAATCAAGAAAACCAAGGGGGACTCCAAGTGAACCCTCCTGCACTAGAAGAGGACGAAGATGAGAATATATTTGCAGAATTCATCAATGAAGCTGATTATGCTTCTGCTGTGGTCCCTCCTAGGACTGGAAATGCTACTTTCAAAATTGATAGTTCTATCTATCAGCTGCTGAAACTTGAAGGTTATTTCTGGAATTCTTTGGAGGATTGTCCACTCCTGCATTTGAAAAACTTCCTGCATGTGTGTGCTCAACAATCCCAAGGTGTTGTTTCTGTTGATGCACTTCGGTTACAGGTCTTCAAATATTCCTTGGCTGGCCAAGCAAGGGAATTGTATGAAAAGCTTCCCAGCAACTCTATTCATACCTGGAGCGAGCTAGCAAATACATTCTTGAATAAGTAGTTTCCACCGAGCAAAAAGGCTGAACTTCGAGATAAGATCTTTGAGTTCAAACAACTCCCGGGGGAACAATTATATTCGGCATGGGAGCGGTTCAAGTACTATCTAGCTCAATCTCCAACTCACGGGTTTTCGGATGCTATCCTCTCGGAGAAATTCTACAAGGGCTTAGATACAATGAATTAGATTGCTGTCAATACTGCTGTAGGAGGATGCTTCATGGACAAGTCATTTATCGTTATCACCCGTTTGCTTGATAAACTCACCACCCACAATCAAGCTTGGCATTCAACTGATAGTGAGAGTCTCTCTTATGGTAGTCCTTCACTAGCTGCCGTTGCAAAAGAAAACCATGAGAGAGATCATGCCTTTGCTCAATTGCAAACCACGATGGATTTATTATCAAAGAAGTTGGCAGAAAAGGATGCACAAGGGGTAAATGTTGTTGAGGAATTACCACCTCATCCACAGGGAATGTATCAGGTCCCTGAGGGGATGTACCAAGATGGCCAACAACAGTATGAAGATGCTAATTATGTCAACAACTCGCAAGGGGGTTATCAAAGGCAAAATTATCAAGGTCCGGGTCATCACCCATGGCAAAAGCCTCAACAACAATTTCAAGGGAACAATTATAGCAGAAATAATCAGGGAAATCCAAAACAAGGGAATTACAATAACAATAATTATGGCAACAAGAGCTCGAACCCCTACATTCCACCAAGGGGTGATGAGTCGTGAAATTACGCGATATTCGATGCTAATTCCTTAAGTTTTTGTGACTCTTTAAGCACTTTTGTTGTTACTTTTTGTGTTTTTATGTTGTTTTGTAGGAAAATATGCCCGGACAGCATAAAGAGCAAAATGGATCAAAATGGAACAAAATAGAGCAAAACAAGCCAAGATAGCTGAAATGAACCAGAGCACCACCTGCGAAGCGCAGGTACTACATGCGAGTCGCAGGTGGTGCAGCATCTGTTGACAGAGAATGGCCTAATAAAATAAGACAATGATGCAACACATGCGACACCACATGCGACTCGCATGTGGAACCCGCGAGTCGCATCCTGTGTCGCAGATGCTGCACCTCGGCTGATTTATGAGATATTGGTGCTCTATCCAGTTTTATGTGATCTAGAAGTGATCGGAAGAAACCAAGTGAAAAGAAAGTCAAAAAGAGTCCAAACTGGACATTTTTGCAAAACTGTCAAAACTGGACAGTTTTGCAAAAACGGGACAGATTTGCAAAACTGAAACTTTGGGGTTTATTTTGTCATTGTTTGGACTTGTAAAAATTGGGAAACATAAAAGGAAGACTTGGGGGGAAAACAGATCATCTTTGGTCGTTTTGCAAGTTTTGGAGGCTAGGGTTTCACCTACACCATTGGAGGAGAAGATTGGAGCACTTTAATGAGATAATTCTTAAACCTTTTTTCAATTCCTTATTTTGTATTGAATATTTTAGTGTGTAGTATTTAATTTCTATACTTGAACCTTGTTTATGGAAGTATACATTGTTAAAGTTTGTATTGAAACTCTTGTTTTGCTTATGCATTGAATGATTTTTATTCCTAATGAAGTGGGTTATTGTTGATTTAATTAATCTCGTTCTTGAATGTTTCCAAAGGGATTAGCTAACCCTAGGACTCACTCATTTACTTAGATTGAGGTCGGAAGAGGAAATCTAGGTTGGGAAAGATTAATTAACAAGAATTTAGGTCATTAAACTCATCTAATAACTTGAGCTCGGAAGAGGATAGTTACTTGAGGTTAAATTGATTGTGCCTAATATCACACTCTAAGGCTTGGAAAAGCTTAGAGTGAAATTCATTGATTTGGTTGGAATACTTTCAATGAGATTTTAGAAATCATTATCTATTAACATAACCTCGTTCTTAGTTTTAATATCATAAAATACATTGGATCGTTACTTGAGTGTAATCTCCTATTATCCATGCTTGTGGCCATTGATCCTTTTACTCGCTTTCTAGGTTAGTTTACATTTCCGCATTAGTTATAATTTTCTCAAAAAACCAAAATATTATCTATCGTTTGACTTTAGCTTAGTTGGTGAAAGTTCCTTACTTTCTTAATCGCCTAGCATATTGTTCCCTGTGGGATCGACCCCGACTCATAGTTGGGTAAATATATTGCATACGACCGTGTACACTTTCTCTTTGAGGAGTGTATTTGGACGTTATCAAAAATGGCGCCGTTGCCAGGGAACAATTTGGCGTATTTGGGTTAGTTTGGGATTTAAGCTAACTTGCTTTGGTCCAAACTTTCTTTGCTTTATTTTATAAAAAAAAAAAAGTGACCAGTTTTTGCAAAACTGCAAAACTGTTCAGTTTTTGTTTCTGCAAAACTGTCCAGTTTTTTGCAGAACTGTCCAGTTTTTGCCTCTGCAAAACTGTACAGTTTTTGCAAAACTGTCCAGTTTTTGCAAAACTGTCCAGTTTTTGCTTTTGCTAAAATAAATTTAAAAAATAAAATAAAAAAATGGCATCATATAATGAAAATTGGTTGGATGGTAGTTGTTCATACTTTGATGACCCTTGTCTTTACTGTGGAGGACCACACTCATGGCAAAATTGTTTGAATTCTCTCGGGGGCGGATTGTGCGCACAATCCCAAACCTATGAGTGGAGTATTTGTGATAGGTGTGGTGGTCAAAATGATCATTGGGATAACTGTGCTTATTTATCCTTCCCTTCCCCGAACCCCCACTATGACTATTCTAGTTTTGATTTTGATGATAGTAGGGATATGGAAGTGGAAGAAGCCTCAAATGCTCAAAATGAGAGGATAATGCTCATGTTGGAGACCATCCTTGAAAAAGTGGAAAAACAGGACTTAGCGGTTAAGGACTTGAGACAACCACTTGATGACTTGAGGCAAGCAATTAATTGCAATGACAAAGCTATTCACACCTTGGAGGATCAAATGAAATCATTGGTTCATACTCATCATGCTCAACAACTTGAGGGTGTTGAAAGTAGGCAAGAAAGTGGCCAAAACATAAATGTCTCCAAGGGTGGATTTGTACAAGCTTTGAATGACTCTCAACTTGAAGAAGGCCTTGGCAAAGTGGAAATTGTGAGCCAAGATTGGCTTATGACTCAAGCTCAACAACTTGAAGCCTATGGGGATCATCGTGAAGGCATTTCGAGGATGATGGAGAATTTGTAAAAATCCATGTTGAGCAAAGTCAAGAGTTGAAGAAACTTGAAATTGCTATCCGTGACTTGAAAGCCGAATTGAATGCAAAAGTTGAGGTATGCAATACTCGACATCAAATAGTCATGGATAGTAGCTTTAAGTTGGTTTCCAATGAAAAAGTGGTCAAAATTGATTTTCAAGAGCTAATGATGAATTGCCAACCGACCAATCCAAAAATAATGCAAGATGCCGAGATTTAAGAAATTATACTAGAGTTGCATAAAAAAGTTTATGAAATGGTTTTTGAAGACTCTAGTTCATTCTTGGGTGAGGATGTCAAAAATGAAGCGAATTTGAAAATGGAGCACCTTAGACCACATTCCAACCATTTTTCAACATTATGCTTGGTTAGTGAAATGGAAGTTGAACTAACCGAGCCTATCGAGAATTTTGGAGATGAAGAAGAAAGCGTTTTCATTTTGAAGTTTGCTATGCCAAGAAGACAAAATGGCATGCCTCACTTACGGGCCAAGAAGTGCAAAATGCGACACCCGAGAGTTGGCCTCCTTGCTTTTCTACCACCGCCCCATGAGCGTCATCATTATCTTGATTCAAAGTTGGGGCGTAAATTCATATCCTCCAAATGGAAGGAAAAGTGGTAAAGGTAACCGTCGTGCCGCGACGTTAAATCAAACGCTTGGTGGGAGGTAACTTATCGTTTTAAAAGTTTTAAATCATTTTTGAAATTTTATTTTTTAGAATAGTTTAGTTTATGGTTTGTGACTAATCTGCAAAGTTTCAGAATTTTTGGAGTTGTTTTGAGCATATCGGATATCCGGACAGCCCTCAAAACCAGTAAAAGCTGCGAAAAAATGTTTTCTGGTGTCATAACATGCGATTCGCAGGTCACACCTGCGAATCACATGTAGTGTCGCACATGGTGACAGAGAGCAAAAATAAAATAAAATCGGGTGACATCACATGCGACTCGCAGGTCATACCTGCGATCGCATGTCGCGTCGCAGGTGGTGACTGAGATTTTTTTTTTCCTTTCTATTTTTATGTTTTGTTTTGATTATGTGCAGCGAGGACACTGCACTGTTTATAGTTGGGGGTGGTATGTGGTAGCACATTATATTTTGGAACTTGCTCAAATTTTTTAAAAATTTTGTTCTTTTGACATGTTGTGGATTAGTCACTCTTATTATCTTATTTTCTTTGAGGAAAAATGTGGAAACTCTTGGCTTGTTTGGTACTAATAGAGTTAGTCTCTTGCATGTGAAATTGAAATGCGAATACCCCTCCAAATTGTTTTGTGAAAGTTGAAAAGCAAGGTGCATAGGAAAGAATGATCTTTGTGACAACTTTTTGGCTCATTTGGTGACTCTTTACCTACTAGTTGCGTTTACTTTGGATTATGAGATATTGCACTAGTTGTTCTTGCTTGGGAAGTGAAATTGATCCATCTTGACTAGGTCATATGCCATGTGTGTGAGTGTTTGTTGAATAATTCTTGTGTTTACTTTTATCACCTAGAACTTGCCCGGTTAGTCGTTCAATGCTAATTTTGATTATGTTGGTTGGAGAGATGACCTTGGGCTATCTTTGTGATTTTTGAAATTCAAAGCCTCTTTAGCCTTTCTAGCCTACCATTGCATAAATAATATCACTAGTAACCCCATTTAAGCCTACGACCTTTTATTTTATTGCCACATTACAAGCCTTTACCCTTTTTGATGAAAAGTCTCTCTTTTGAACCTTTCCCTCCTTGAACATGAAATTGTGAATTTGAGGCCAAAAGCCTAAGTTGGGGGTGTTAGTGTTGGTTGAGAGTCGTGAAGGTTGGTGTTGTGGAAAAGTTAAAAGAAAGGAAGAAAATTTGAAAAATACAAAAAGGTTGCAAACTTTTTGTGCAAAATAATAATAATAATAATAATAATAATAAAAAAGTGTGAATAATTGGGGAAACTGGTATGCAAAGGAAGGAGTGATATTTTGAAATGAAGAGGAAAGTGGACATAAAGTATGTGTAGTGTTCAAGGAGGGCGTAATCACTTGTATCCCAAATACTTATCCTACCCTTCCCTAAGCCTACATGACAAGCTTAAAAAGTGCCTATGTGATCTCCAACCGAATGTTCTTGAGTTAGTGATGAACGAAAATAAGGGCAAGCTTATAGTGTGATATTTGTTAGCACTAGAACTTCTTTGTTGAGTGTGAGTGACTTTTGTGTATTTGTCCCTTGCGTCGTTGTTGTGAATATAGTGATTTTGGGACTTTCTTTCTTGTGAGGGCATATGGATTACGATAGATTGGTGATGTTGAAAAATTCAAAGTTGAGTCAACTGAGCATATCTAGTAAGCTAGTAGTTTTGAGTCAGTTATTGACACTTGAGTGTTGTTGCTTGATAGTTTTAAATCTCTATTGCATTCTTGAAATTGTATTTTGAAATGAGGGAGTTATTTGGTTGAAGCTCCACATGTTTGTAGCCTAATTGTTGGTACCAACCAAAGTCATGTTTTTGTGCTTAAAGTGGTTCCTCATTGAGATGTTTGTTTTGATTTGCTTGAGGACAAGCAAAGACTTTAAGTTGGGGGTGTTGATGAGTCGTGAAATTACGCGATATTCGATGCTAATTCCTTAAGTTTTTGTGACTCTTTAAGCACTTTTGTTGTTACTTTTTGTGTTTTTATGTTGTTTTGTAGGAAAAGATGCCCGGAAAGCATAAAAGAGCAAAATGGACCAAAATTGAACAAAATAGAGCAAAACAAGCCAATATAGCTGAAATGAACCAGAGCACCACCTGCGAAGCGCAGGTACTGCATGCGAGTCGCAGGTGGTGCAGTATCTGTTGACAGAGAATGGCCAAATAAAATAAGATAATGATGCAACACATGCGACACCACATGCGACTCGCATGTGGAACCCGCGAGTCGCATCCTGTGTCGCAGATGCTGCACCTCGGCTGATTTATGAGATATTGGTGCTCTATCCAGTTTTATGTGATCTAGAAGTGATCGGAAGAAACCAAGTGAAAAGAAAGTCAAAAAGAGTCCAAACTGGACATTTTTGCAAAACTGTCAAAACTGGACAGTTTTGCAAAAACGGGACAGATTTGCAAAACTGAAACTTTGGGGTTTATTTTGTCATTGTTTGGACTTGTAAAAATTGGGAAACATAAAAGGAAGACTTGGGGGGAAAACAGATCATCTTTGGTCATTTTGCAAGTTTTGGAGGCTAGGGTTTCACCTACACCATTGGAGGAGAAGATTGGAGCACTTTAATGAGATAATTCTTAAACCTTTCTTCAATTCCTTGTTTTGTATTGAATATTTTAGTGTGTAGTATTTCATTTCTATACTTGAACCTTGTTTATGGAAGTATACATTGTTAAAGTTTGGATTGAAACTCTTGTTTTGCTTATGTATTGAATGATTTTTATTCTTAATGAAGTGGGTTATTGTTGATTTAATTAATCTCGTTCTTGAATGTTTCCAAAGGGATTAGCTAACCCTAGGACTCACCCATTTACTTAGATTGAGCTCGGAAGAGAAAATCTAGGTTGGGAAAGATTAATTAATAAGAATTTAGGTCATTAAACCGATCTAATAACTTGAGCTCGGAAGAGGATAGTTACTTGAGGTTAAATTGATTGTACCTAATATCACACTCTAAGGCTTGCAAAAGCTTAGAGTGAAATTCATTGATTTGGTTGTGTCACGCCACGAACCATGGCCTGGACGTAACACGGCACTCGGTGCCTGACTGCATGTGACCGAGCGAACCACATGGCTTGCTGAATCATCATGATACAAAACGCAAGCGGAATATAACGTGAATACATGATGAGCCTTTATAGAACATGGTAAGTCATAATACTTAATAAAATACTTGTGTAAACATGAGTGAGCCAAAATGGCTATACGACTCCAAATGTCTGACATGATATAACCGACTTGTCTAGTTTATGAAACCTCTATCATGAGTCTGACTGAAAAACATACTTACTGGGACAAGGCCCCCAGCATACCTTTAGATGCATGATTAATCATAAAACAAAAGTTGACTAAATCCCGAGTGAGATGGGGCTCACCAATAAGCTGATACGAATGTTGTCCTACTGGGCAGATGTGTCGTCCTGTATATCAGTACCTGCATCGTGAAATGCAAGCCCCCGGGCAATAAAAGGGGACGTCAGCACATTATATGTACTGGTATGTAAAGCAACCGAAAGAAACAACATGGGACATGGAATAACATGATAAGAACTGAAACTGAAAACTTGGACATGAACATGATCATGAGCATGAGTACATATATATATAACATGAGTAAAACATGATAAGTAGGGAGAGCATTTCATAAACCGACACATGATATCACCACGTGGATACGTGGAGTCTGGTACCTCGCCGGACCAGCAGAGCCCCTATACTTTGCCAGGGTATAAGGTGGTAACGTACCTGATGGATCCATTCAGTGTAAAATTAAGGTATCGTCCTAACTGGGCGGAGCGATCCTTGTCCTATGGTGGCTACATAGTTTCAGGCTATCTGAGCCTTCTCGGTAATTTGTGCAACTCCCAAAACATGAACATAATATAGTTGACTAAGAAGCCCATGACTTTCGTGAATTAACTTGTACTTGTCTTGTAAGCATGATTTCACGAAATAACTTGTAAACATGGTTTCATGAAATAGCTTGTAAACATGTTCTTGATTTATGAGTAATACAATAGTTCATAATCATATATTTGTAATTGACTTGAAAACATGCTTGTAACTTGCAAAATAAAATCATACAGTTTCATATGAACATAATGAGACACATGAGGAAGAATTCATGATTCATGGATTAAGCTAGGATTCCTAATATCCGTAATGGAAGATTAGGAATACAATAACGAACATAGATACAAATTTATGTACATACATACATAATTACGGGCTACCAATATGTTGGGTTTAATGCCCTAGGATTTGAACTTCATAGATTTTACGAAACGGATCGTGGGGAAGAACGTAGAGATTCCCACATGTGGATGGAAGTTCTACATACCTTAACTTCCTGCTTTTGAGCGTATCACAATGTCCTTCAATCCCTTCAACTTTAAGCTATAGCAATACAGGTCATAGGGACTCTATATTAGCAACAATATCCATGTTTTGTTCATCTAAGCATTTTATCAAACACTTGGTGGGCATGAAGTTCCACAACCTTCATTAATGGTGTTTTCTTCCCCCAATCCCCATTCTATTACTTCTAGCTGATTCTACAATCTCAATTAGATGTAATTGACATCATTCTTCATCACCCATATGAATACAACAATCCCAAGTCAACAATCCAAAAACCCTAGCATAGTTCATATAATTCTCTTTATCAAACTCATTTACTATTCTCCCAAGAACTTATCAACACTTTAATCATCATGAAACATCATAAAACTTACCTTGGTTATTGTAGGAATAAGCCTTGAGTTGAAATGCTTCACTTGAACAAAACCCTAGTTCCACCTTCCATGGAATTTCTTAACTTGAATGGATTTGATGTGTTTCTCACACTTAGTTTTGTGGATTGATGAAGTGGATCTTTAGTTTCACCTGGATTCTTGCATATGAAGTGTTTGGATGACTCTAGAGAACCCTTGAGTCGTGTAGGAGAAATGGGAATGAAAAAAATGAGTTTGGGTCTCTTATTAACATCTTAAAATCTGACCCATCGGGCAATTCTATGCCCATTTTTACGGACCGTCAAACTATTTGACGGACCGTCAAAATGGTCCGTAAAACTACCCAGCAAAAATTGAGTTTCTGTGAACATTTTACGCTGGCTTGAGTCAATTTGACGGACCGTATAATTGTTTTACGGACCGTCAAAATGAACCGTAAAACTTCCCAGCAAAATATGGTTTTCTGTGACCATTTGACGGACCGTATAATTGTTTTACGGACCGTCAAAATGTTCTACGGACCGTCAAATGGTCCGTCGAAAATTTTCTGCTCGGACAGTTTGTCGTATAATGGGCATAACTCTTTGCACAGATGTCCGTTTGAGGCCCATAATATACCGTTGGAAAGATATTTCAAGGGGATACAACTTTCATCAAGGAAGTTTTCCCAAAATACAAATTAATAGAGGGGTTATGGTCGTTGGAAGTAAGACCTTCCATAAACTCACTTGTAAACATGCCCCGTAGAGTGGCTTCCAACTTTTCTTTGCCCAAAGACATTTCTTATGACTTAATTGGTTTTCAAAACACTTCCTATAACCCTCATATTGGTTCCATTATATTATCATCTTATGAGTCCAACTTTCGTCCGAAGTTACGAGGTGTTACAATATCTCCCCCTTGGGATCATTCGTCCTCGAATGATAACCATTCGGGATTCTACAAAAATTTCGCCAGAGTTTCCCCTGTAATAAGGCACTACCAACCTGTCACAACAACCCATAATATCATTGCCTCACAGGGCTACATCACAATAGCATTATAAATTGGCCACACACGACCAATAGCATGAAAAGAAAGCTTACATACCTCAAAATCTTGGTGCTTCATCATAAATCTCTTCTGCAGGCTGAAACAAGTGCGGGTACCTGGATTTCATATCCTCCTCGGCTTCCCATGTAGCTTCCTCAACTTTCTGACTCCTCCACAGGACTTTCACTGAGGCTACTTCTTTAGTTCTCAACTTGCGAACTTGACGATCAAGAATGGCTACAGGGATCTCCTTATAGGTGAGGCCATCCTTAACTGTTATAGCATCAGCAGGAACAACCAACGAAGGGTCTCCCACACACTTCTTCAACATGGATATATGAAACACTGGATGAACAGCAGCTAACTCTTGTGGCAACTCAAGTTCATAAGCTACTAGACCAACCTTTCGTAGAATTCTGTAAGGTCCAATATATCTGGGACTAAGCTTCCCTTTCTTGCCAAATCTCATAACACCTTTCATGGGTGAGACTTTAAGGAACACCCAATCATCAACTGAAAATTCTAAATCCCTTCGTCTCACATCTGTATAAGACTTCTGGCGACTTTGAGCTGTTTTCAAACGCTCCTGTATTAACTTGACTTTCTCCATAGCCCGATAAACCAAATCTGGTCCAAACAACCCTGCTTCACCAACTTCGAACCAACCAATTGGTGATCTACACCTTCGCCCATACAGAGCTTCAAATGGTGCCATCCCAATACTAGCATGATAACTGTTATTATAAGAAAACTCAATGAGAGGCAAGTGATCATCCCAATTACCTTTGAAATCCAAGACGTATGCTCTCAACATATCCTCCAGAGTCTGAATAGTACGCTCTGCTTGGCCATCTGTTTGTGGATGAAAAGCTGTGCTGAGGTTCACCTTGGTACCCAATCCTTTCTGAAAGGATTTCCAGAAGTTCGCTGTGAACTGAGCACCACGATCTGAAATAATGGACACAAGTGTCCCATGCAATCTGACAATCTCATTAACATACATCTTGGCATAATCTTCTGCTGAATCTGTGATCTTGACTGGCAAAAAGTGTGCTGACTTAGTAAGCCGGTCAACGATTACCCAAATGGAGTCATGTCTCCTAGCTGAACGAGGTAAACCTGATACAAAATCCATATTGATCATCTCCCATTTCCAAACAGGAATATCAATATTATGAGCCAAGCCACCAGGCCTCTGGTGTTCGGCTTTCACCTGCTGACAATTCAGGCACTTAGCTACAAAATCTGCCACATTCTTCTTCATATCGTTCCACCAGTAAATCTCCTTGAGATCATGATACATCTTAGTGTAACCTGGGTGAATGGAATACCTGGAATTGTGAGCTTCTGACATGATTCGCTCTCTGAGTCCATCTACATCTGGGACACATAATCTACCTCGGTACCTCAAGGTACCATCATCTCCCCCTTGTTCGAAAGCCGACGTCTTATGCTTGTGAATCCCCTATTTCAGCTGCAACAAGTAGGGATCATTAAACTGTTTCTCCTTGACTTCAACGACTAAAGAGGAAAGAGAACTATTCTGAACAACCACACCACCATCCTCGGAGTCCAAAAGTCGAACTCCAAGATTGGCCAAACGGTGAACTTCCTTTGTCCTAACTCTCTTATCCACGTCCACGTGGGCTAAACCTCCCATGGAATGCCGACTAAGAGCATCAGCTACAACATTCGCTTTCCCCGGATGATAGAGAATATCCACATCATAATCCTTAAGCAATTCGAGCCATCTCCTCTGTCTAATATTTAGCTCCCTTTGCTTGAAGATATACTGCAGGCTTTTATGATCTGTGAAAATATCAACATGCACTCCATATAAATAATGACGCCATATCTTAAGTGCAAAAAATACAGCTGCCAACTCTAAGTCATGAGTCGGATAATTCTTTTCGTGAACCTTGAGCTGACGAGATGCATAAGCTACAACCTTACCATGCTGCATTTAGACACATCCGAGACCAACTCCCGAAGCATCACAATAAACCACGAACCCTTCAGTTCCCTCTGGCAAAGTCAAAACTGGAGCAGAAGTCAATCTCTTCTTCAACTCTTCAAAGCTTCGCTCACAAGCATCTGACCATTGGAACTTAACTTTCTTCTGAGTCAACTTAGTCAATGGAGCAGAGATAGAAGAAAATCCTTCTACGAAGCGTCGATAATTGTCACACCCCATTTTAACCGGGTTAAATTAGAGTACGACATATTGGAGATTCCTGTTTTTTGTTTGTTTTAAGGAGTCGCCACCTAATTATTTATGGTGAATTAGGACACATAAATTTTTATTAAAGTTATGTTTAAAGTTAACTCTGTTTAAGGTCTGCGAAACTTAAGATTCTAGGTAAGGGTTCAATTAGTCTAAAGGGAAGGTATTAGACACCCTTTAAGACCCATTAACAATGGTTAACCGACCGGACGTATAATTAATTAGGCTAAGTGTAAATACGGTATTATAAAAAAAAGTAGCTTTGTAAGTATGACTAAAGTTATAGATAGACATGTAAGAATGATATTTAAAATAGAACTTGTAAAAAATAATAATTTGTATAAAAGAGTACTTCTAACGTTACTCTGAAAACCCGACTTATGAATGTTGTTAAAGTTTTAAACGAAAGTATAATAGTATTGTTTAAAATAATACTTATAGAAAACATAATAATTTGTGTAACAGAAGATTCTAAATGTTAAATGAGGCACGAAGATATTGCTAAAGTCTAAATTGAAAATACAGTAATATTATTCAAAAATAAGACTCGTAAAAAAATAGAGTAATTTGCTTATGATTGGTAGCCTTTTAAAAGATGATTCGTCAAATGTGATCTTTAGATAAAAAATGATGTTATATGAATACGATGGTGTAGAAAAATCTAGACTTATTTTATAAATAGGATGCAAAGGAGGTGAGTTTTATTTTTTATTAACTTATTTAACTAATTCGGCTAAAGGTATGTATAGTTGAATACATCTTAAAAATAATGTTTATAAAGAATACTCGGATTAATATTTACATATTAATGACGTTTTGAGAATTTTAAGATAGTAAAATAAAATATGATTCCTTTGACTTGAAATATATAGTCGTGCTATTTGAAAATCAATTACTCGAATAAATGTTATAGATACCATTAATAGTTTAGAACATAACTAGAAGTGAATATAAATTTGTGGAATTAACTACCCGTTATTAAACTACAACCCTTAATATACTAGAATTTATCTAAGTTAATAAAATAAAATAAGATGTTAGTCGTACAAAGCAAATAAAAATACACAACAAAAAAATGAAATAGAAGGAAAGAGGAGCAAATGGACCAGTCCATTTTTAAGGACTATTGCTGCGATCTGTTAGCTATTGGGCTGACTCAAGAAGAGGATTTTATCGGACTTTGGCCCAACACCGAATGTGGAAGATGTGAATGACGGAGTAAATGTGCATTCCAAGCCTGTGCAGGATGACGTCGAGTCTCAAAGTAAGACTCTTCGACTCCGGGTACATGCGAAAATAAAAGAAGATTGGATTAGAAAAAGGGAATCGATTCTTAACATGTTGCAAACAGATTCAGTAAGAAAACAAGATCCCATTTAATCTCTACTATGATTATAAGTAATGTATAGTCTATTCGCATTCAAGATCAAGTTGCCAGTCATTTTAACCAAAACAGTGAGGTATATAGGCTATTTCATTTTTTATTAGAAGGTTACAGAATATCAAAAAAAATGTGTCATTAAACAGGAACAAATTTAGACACGAAATAGCCAACATTCGATCGAATAAAACAGGACTGTGATCTTTCTTTTATGCCCGTTAGTAAGCTGTTGTAATCCGGACCAAACTGAATATAACTTTTGTATTTTATACAATGGGCAAACTTTCATACTTGAGCGGCCAGACCATGAAAATGTTTGGCTTCAAATAGAGTAGATAATATTCCCAAATATGCAGCGACTGTTTGGTCAACAATCAAAAAATGCAACATAAAATCTGCATGAGTACAGCAGTTATAGCAGCAAGTATTTTGCTCTATATATTGTCTCAAAGTGCAACATCTTGCAGCCACAAGACACAGCAATGTTTTGGCCGAAACGTGCAGTCACTGGCAGCCTTAATGTGCCGCAGATAACCCATAAAAAATGCTCAAAAACAGTAGCAAATTAATTCAACTAAAAGAGTAGCAATGAGGGAGATTCAGATGCAGCAACAAGATAGCTAAAACTATAGCAGTTCATGACCATAAATAAAGTGAAAAGTGGCTAGAAAGCAACACTTCATGGACCGACATATAAGTAGTTTGAACTAGAAAGGAACCAAGTAGACTGAACATGCACAGTTAACACGCTGAGTTTCCCTTTTAAAATATACAGAATAGACTAATACAAACAAATTGTATCATACAAACAACCCCAACCAAACTTATCGTAAAACAGTCCATGAACACAACTAGGGGTGGCAAACGGGCGGGTCGAGTCGGATATGGGCCGGGTCGAAAATGGGTTGATAAAAAACGGATCAACTACTCGACCCGCCCATATTTAACACGGTTAAAAAATGGGTTACCCGACGGATAATATGGATATCCATCTTATCCATATTATTCAAAGCTACTTCAAAGATGTTGGCTTCATGTAGCCAATATGGAGAAGATTAAATTACCATTTTGTCCACAAATCCAATCCTTAGTACATAGTTGCGCCTCAACATTTGGAGGAAGAATAGAACTTCAAAACTTTTCAATGACTCGACCTCTCAAAGTGTCTATTTCATATATGACTACTTTGTACTTTGAAGACAACCCCAAAAAGTGACTATGTTTGTAAACTAGCCAGTTTTTAAAAGTGACACAAAAAATGACTATTTTTGTAAATGGACCATTTTTGAAAAGTGACATAAAAATGGTTATTTTTGCAAAAATATATTTCTTGCAAAATGACCGAAAATGCCAATTTGCAAAAATAGCAACTTTTTGTCATTTTTCAAAAAATGGCCACTTTACAAAAGTAGCCATTTTTGTGTCACTTTAAAAAAAATGGTTACTTTACAAAAGTGACCACTATCTTAGAAATGGCACATTGCAAAAATGGTTATTTTAATACTTTCACAAAGAAGCTATTTTAAAAAATGGCTACTTTTGCAAAGTAGTTAGTTTTTAAAGTAACTACAAAGTAACTACTTTCACAAAATGACTATTTATGAAAATTGACTACTTTCAAAAAGTGACTATTTTTAAAAAGTATCTACTTTCACAAAGTGGCTATTATCTAAAAGTGACTATTTTCTTAAGTGACTACTTTTGCAAAACGACTATTTATGAAAAGTAGCTACTTTTTGCAAGTAATATTTTGAAAAAGCGGCTACTTTTGTAATGTGATTACTTTTGTAAAGTTGCTATTTTTGAAAGTTACTATTTTCACAAAATGCCTAGTTTTGCAAAGTTGGGAGATTTGGGGGTGGTGGTAGGGAGGTGAGAGGTAGGGGTTGCGGGGCAGGTAGTAATAAGGGTAGCGGTGGTGTAGGTAGTGATAGGGGTAGGGCGTGGGGTAGGTGGTTATAGGGGTGGGGGTGGGGTAGGTGGTTATAGGGGTGGGGGTGGGTAAGTGGTTACAGGGATGGGGGTAGTGGGGTTGGTGGGGGTGGGGGTAGAAGGGGGTGGTTAAGTAGTGGGGTGGGGGTGTAGGGGTGGTTACGTGGTGGGGTGGGGGGAGGTGTTGGAGGGGGTGGTTAAGGAACTTTTTTTTCTAGAGAAAATATTTTCCAAAACATTTTGACCAACCAAACATGGGAAAATTGGAAAACAATTCCTCCATACCAAACACACTCTATATGTTGTGGGTTTTATCCATTTTACCCATTAATTTACTCATATTTTAAGTGGATAATATGGGTTGACTCATATTGGACCCATTTTAAATGGGTTGGGTATCCAACCGATTTAAAATGGGTTGGGTCGGGCAGATAACCATATTTTTTACCCATTTTGCCACCTCTAGCCACAAGCATGGATAATAGGAGATTACACTCAAGTAACGATCCAATGTATTTTATGATATTAAAACTAAGAACGAGGTTATGTTAATAGATAATGATTTCTAAAATCTCATTGAAAGTCTTCCAACCTGTAACACCTCATAACTTCGGACGAAAGTTGGACTCATAAGATGATAATATAATGGAACCAATATGAGGGTTATAGGAAGTGTTTTGAAAACCAATTAAGTCATAAGAAATGTCTTTGGGCAAAGAAAAGTTTGAAGCCACTCTACGGGGCATGTTTGCAAGTGAGTTTATGGAAGGTCTTACTTCCAACGACCATAACCCCTCTATTAATTTGGATTTTGGGAAAACGTCCTTGATGAAAGTTGTAGCCCCTTGAATTAGCTTTCGAACGGTATATTATGGGCCTCAAACGGACATCTGTGCAAAGCGTTATGCCCATTATACGACAGACTGTCCGAGCAGAAAAATTTCGACGGACCATTTGACGGTCCGTAGAACATTTTGACGGTCCGTAAAACATTTATACGGTCCGTCAAATGGTCACAGAAAACCATATTTTGCTGGGCAGTTTACGGTTCATTTTGATGGTCCGTAAAACAATTATACGGTCCGTCAAATTGACTCAAGCCAGCGTAAAATGGTCACAGAAACTCAATTTTTGCTAGGTAGTTTTACGGACCATTTTGACGGTCCGTCAAACAGTTTGACGGTCCGTAAAAATGGGCGTAGAATTGCCCGATGGGTCAGATTTTAAGATGTTAATAAGAGACCTAAACTCATTTTTTTCATTCCCATTTCTCCTACACGACTCAAGGGTTCTCTAGAGCCATCCAAACACTTCATATGCAAGAATCCAAGTGAAACTAAAGATCCACTTCATCAATCCACAAAACTAAGTGTGAGAAACACATCAAATCCATTCAAGTTAAGAAATTCCATGGAAGGTGGAACTAGGGTTTTGTTCAAGTGAAGCATTTCAACTCAAGGCTTATTCCTACAATAACCAAGGTAAGTTTTATGATGTTTCATGATGATTAAAGTGTTGATAAGTTCTTGGGAGAATAGTAAATGAGTTTGATAAAGAGAATTATATGAACTATGCTAGGGTTTTTGGATTGTTGACTTGGGATTGTTGTATTCATATGGGTGATGAAGAATGATGTCAATTACATCTAATTGAGATTGTAGAATCAGCTAGAAGTAATAGAATGGAGATTGGGGGAAGAAAACACCAATAATGAAGGTTGTGGAGCTTCATGCCCACCAAGTGTTTGATAAAATGCTTAGATAAACAAAACATGGATATTGTTGCTAATATAGAGTCCCTATGACCTGTATTGCTATAGATTAAAGTTGAAGGGATTGAAGGACATTGTGATACGCTCAAAAGCAGGAAGTTAAGGTATGTAGAACTTCCATCCACATGTGGGAATCTCTACGTTCTTCCCCACGATCCGTTTCGTAAAATCTATGAAGTTCAAATCCTAGGGCATTAAATTCAACATATTGGTAGCCCGTAATTATGTATGTATGTACATAAATTTGTATCTATGTTCGTTATTGTATTCCTAATCTTCCATTACGGATATTAGGAATCCTAGCTTAATCCATGAATCATGAATTCTTCCTCATGTGTTCTCATTATGTTCATATGAAACTGTATGATTTTATTTTGCAAGTTACAAGCATGTTTTCAAGTCAATTACAAATATATGATTATGAACTATTGTATTACTCATAAATCAAGAACATGTTTACAAGCTATTTCATGAAACCATGTTTACAAGTTATTTCGTGAAATAATGCTTACAAGACAAGTACAAGTTAATTCACGAAAGTCATGGGCTTCTTAGCCAACTATATTATGTTCATGTTTTGGGAGTTGCACAAATTACCGAGAAGGCTCAGATAGCCTGAAACTATGTAGCCACCATAGGACAAGGATCGCTCCGCCCAGTTAGGACGATACCTTAATTTTACACTGAATGGATCCATCAGGTACGTTACCACCTTATACCCTGGCAAGGTATAGGGGCTCTGCTGGTCCGGCGAGGTACCAGACTCCACGTATCCACGTGGTGATATCATGTGTCGGTTTATGAAATGCTCTCCTTACTTATCATGTTTTACTCATGTTATATATATATGTACTCATGCTCATGCTCATGTTCATGTCCATGTTTTCAGTTTCAGTTCTTATCATGTTATTCCATGTCCCATGTTATTTCTTTCAGTTGCTTTGGTATACATTCAATGTGGTGACGTCCCCTTTTATTGCCCGGGGGCCTGCATTTCACGATGCAGGTACTGATATACAGGACGACACATCTGCTCAGTAGGACAACATTCGTATCAGCTTATTGGTGAGCCCCATCTCACTCGGGGTTTAGTCAACTTTTGTTTTATGATTAATTATGCATCTAAAGGTATGCTGGGGGCCTTGTCCCAGTAAGTATGTTTTTCAGTCAGACTCATGATAGAGGTTTCATAGACTAGACAAGTCGGTTATGTCATGTCAGACATTTGGAGTCGTATAGCCATTTTGGCTCACTCATGTTTAAACAAGTATTTTATTAAGTATTATGACTTAACATGTTCTATAAAGGCTCATCATGTATTCACGTTATATTCCGCTTGCGTTTTGTATCATGATGATTCAGCAAGCCATGTGGTTCGCTCGGTCACATGCAGTCAGGCACCGAGTGCCGTGTTAAGTCTAGGCCATGGTTCGGGGCGTGACAAAGCTTGGTATCAGAGCCTAGGTTCAAGGATCTTTAGAGAGTCTATGAAACTGTGTCCAGTGGGGTCTCTTTTATATGTGTGAGGGACCCACACATATAAACAGTTGACCACCAAGACATTCAGGATTGTCTCATTTCTTTCATATTCTAGATCGTGCAGTTAGAGCAGCGATGGCTTCCTAATTCGTGCGTGTACGTGTTTTCAGAAAATGCCTTACTTACAAAAGAAATTACAAGAAGAGAAACACAGCCACCAGCCAAAGGGCTGCCGCTGAAGTAGCTCACGAAGATACTGTTCCGACTCAGGCAACAGCTCCAGCTGCCCCTACCGTTACACCTCCTAGTGCTTCAGACAGGGATGTTAGTAATGCTATCAATATGTTCACCCAGCTGGTAGCAGCTCAGGCCCAACGTCAGGAATCTGGGTCAAGTTCAGTACGTAATGGAGAGTCTTCTAAGACGAAGGATTTTCTCAGAATGAATCCACCAGTCTTTACGGGGACAAAGAAAGATGAGGACCCTCAGGACTACATTGATGCTCTCCAAAAGATCTTCAGGATTATGACAGTTACAGAAACCGAAGCAGCTACTTTTGGAGCTCATCAGCTGCAGAGCATTGCTAACACGTGATATGAACCTTGGGAATTGTCCCGAGGTGAGAATGCGCCTGATGCTACATGGGATGAATTTGCTAGTGCATTCCTAGACCACTTTATGCCAGTAGAGGTCAGAGAGGCTAAGGCTGAACAATTCCTGAAGCTCAAACAAAATGGCAGGCCAGTACAAGATTACTATTTAGAGTTCGTTAGCCTGGCTAAGCATGCCCCACACATGTTACCCGATATAAGGGCAAGAGTAAGAAGATTCGTTGGAGGTCTTGATTCCCATTTGTATGATTGAGCCAATATTATTGCACAGAATGGGACAATGACTATTTCCAAGATGGTTGCTTTTGTACAGGGCAATGAGACAAGGCTAAAGGAGGAAGAAACCTTACAAAAAGAGAAAGACAAGGAGTTCAACAAGAGGGTCAAGTCTACCGGACAGTTCAGCGGGAACCGAAACAGGAAATTCTTTAAGAACAGGTCATCAGTACCTGCTCCGTCCACAGCAAGTGCCCCACTTCCTAAGTTCCGTAATGATAAGAAGCAGAATTTTAGGCTATCAAGTTCTTACTCTCAGGCTAGTGGGGGTCAGTCGACTTATACTTATCCGATGTGCGGCAAGTGTAATAAGAGACACTCAGGTGATTGTCGTGTGGGTACTGATGCCTGTTTTAGATGTGGTCAGAAGGGCCATTTTCAGAAAGACTGCCCATCAGCCAGACAGGGTACTGGAGGTAATGTGACACAATCCATAAATTCAGTAGTTCCTCGTAATAATCAGGCCCAGCAGGGGAACAATGCAGCTAGATTTGGAAACACAAGCGGTGGGCGAAACCGTTTGTATGCATTGACAGGCCGTCAGGATACAGAAGCTCGTGCAGATGTTGTTACAGGTACTCTAACAGTTTTCACTTTCGACGTATATGCCCTTATTGACCTAGGATCCACCCTATCTTATGTATCCCCTTTTGTTGCTAAGAAATTTGGTATTGAACCTGAAAAATTGTATGAACCCTTTGAGGTGTCCACCCCAGTTGGGGAATCACTCACAGTTAGACGTGTGTATAGGGGTTGCCCAGTTTTAGTCTATCACCGCAGAACCATAGCTGATTTAGCGGAATTAGAAATGGTAGAGTTCGATGTGATCATGGGTATGGATTGGTTAGCTTCATGTTATGCCACAGTATGTTGTAGAACTAAAGTGGTAAGATTCGAGTTTCCTAATGAGCCAGTCATAGAATGGAAGGGTAATTCAATAGTACCCAGGGGTAGATTCATTTCTTACCTAAAAGCCAGAAAAATGATTTCCAAGGGTTATATCTATCACCTAGTTCGAGTCAAGGATTCTGATGCCCAGACTCAAACTCTCCAGTCCGTACTAGTTGTAAATGAATTTCCAGAGGTCTTTCCCGAAGATCTTCCAGGAGTCCCTCCTGACAGGGAGATTGAGTTTGGAATTTATTTACTTCCCGATACTCAGCAGATATCTATTCCGCCATACAGAATGGCTCCAGCAGAGTTAAAAGAGTTAAAAGCCCAGTTGAAGGATCTTCTTGACAAGGGGTTTATTAGGCCCAGTGTTTCGCCTTGGGGTGCGCCAGTCTTATTTGTCCGAAAGAAGGATGGTTCTTTACGCATGTGTATAGACTACCGTCAGCTGAACAAGGTCACCATTAAGAACAGGTACCCTCTTCCTAGAATAGATGACTTATTTGACCAACTGCAGGGCGCCCAATGTTATTCCGAGATTGATCTCAGAACAGGATATCATCAGTTAAAGGTTAAGGAAGTTGATATTCCGAAGACCGCTTTCAGAACCCGTTATGGCCATTTTGAATTTCTTGTTATGTCATTTGGGTTGACAAATGCGCCAGCTGCTTTCATGGATCTTATGAACAGGGTCTTCAAGCCTTATCTCGATTTATTCGTCATTGTCTTCATTGATGATATTTTGGTGTATTCCCGTAATGAGGCCGATCATGCAGAACACCTCAGAATAGTGTTGCAGACTCTTAAAGATCACGAGCTTTTTGCAAAATTCTCAAAGTGTGAGTTTTGGCTTAAATCAGTGGCATTCTTAGGCCATGTGATCTCGGGTGAAGGTGTTAAAGTTTATTCTCAGAAGATTGACGCCGTAAAGAGTTGGCCCAGACCCACCTCAGTTTCTGATATAAGAAGTTTCTTGGGCCTGGCAGGCTATTATTGTTGACACCCAATTTTGTCCCTCCTTTATTTAACTTTATTTACTCGGGCTTCTAAATTTGCTGACGAGCTAAATACTTTATTTTCACTACTATTAATATCGCTACTTTTATTTTTCAACATTATAAGTATTACTCTATCACAGATTTTAAACGGTTAGTCATTGTTTCGTTTTTTCGGGTTTGGACTCGTTAAATTTATTACAAGACCACATTTTTGCAAAATCTTTATTCTTCTACATATTAATTGTCTTTACATAATATATATTATACCAGTTATTAAATTAGAATACCAAAATATTTTAGCGGAGGAACGGTCAACAATTTTCAGCCAATTAATGGCTTAAAATACAAATGCAATATCATTTCCCTACCCAAATAAACAACCCACATTTTAATACCCAACCCACATTTATATCAGCCCATATTTAAATTAATAGACCGGCCCAAATGAATTATTGGCCAGCCCATTACCCAACCCGGTCCAGCCCATCCATTTCCCTTTCCCTTTTAACCCTAATCCCATTTCCGCCTCTTTCTTTTCCTCTTCTTCTTTTTCCGCCTCACGCTCCTTCCACTTCTCTTTGTCTCCCACTCCTATCTCTCATACGCTCCTCTCTCTCTTTTCTTAAAACCAAACGAAACCCTATAAATCTGGGGGGAATTTTTCCAACCATATAGTTTTCATTCTTTCCGGTGAACTTTAGCCAGATATCGCTCTAAATCACTATATTTTCACATAATCAAAAAATCCTTTTTTTTTAATCGCAAACAGTGTTTGTTCGTCGTCCTCGAGTAGATCCGGAACCCCGACGTCCTCAGTTCACTGCACACAAAAAAGGTGAACCTCGACACACTTATTGTTATTGTCATTAGTTTCTGTTTTAGTTAAAATCTTAGCTTGTTCTGCTATTGTTTTTTGGTAGTAGTTATGTAGTTTGCTTATCATCATGTTATTTGTTTGATGTTTGGGAGCTGTTAGGATAAAACATTAATTGCCAAAATGAATTTGAAGGACGTATACTGTGGTTTGGAGGTTTAGACTAAATTTCCAGGACTCAGAATCTAGATGAAGTTGAATATACATAGGATATACAGTGGGCTATCAAGGTAAGAAGACGATATACATTTGATATACATCTGATATACACACCATGGTGTGTATATCTTAGGTATATCGTGTATGCGATTAAAACAGACCGACACTGAACCATTTCTATAATTGTCTATCAACCTGTAGGTTTAGGTGTTCTGTTTTGATTAACGCTGATATGAAAACAGTAGCAGTGATATGGTTACTGTTAGTTCAAGTGGAGTGCATAATGTAACCAAATCTAGTTTTGGTTTAGTTGATTAGTTCGCTGTCAAACATGTTTAAATTTAGACTAGGATAATTATATTCAACTGCTCTTTGAGGTATGATTAATGCATTGCTAGCTTGTCAATCATAGGAGATTAATACACATGCATGTTGGACTGTTTGAAGATCACGTATGCCTAAATGTTTCTTTAGAAAGCTCAAGTCTGGATGTTAAAAAAGGAAATTTCGATCTGGTTTGAGCTAAACTAACTCACACTTTCTCTTTTTTTTTTCTCCAAAAATAATTGTGAATGCCTTCGAGCATGGCCGCATTATCCTTGCTTGTGACTGCACATTAACTTTACCATTAGCATGTTTTTCATTTATTTGAGGTGTCATTCCTTAGTATTCCTTGAATTTGGCTATTAGTTCTTTAAAACTGTGAGACTTCGACTCTTTATCATTTTAATTTGTTTCCACCAGAAGTTAAACTAAATGATGATATTGTGTCTTATAGAGTTTAGCTACAACCTTTGTGTCCAAATATTCCCTCCTTCCACTATGCTGTTAAATAAGACTAAGCATAAAATTGCCTCAAACATAAATGATTAGTCAATCTCTGTGCACTTATCTGATTTTTTGGTGGTTCATGATATATCAATGATAGTTTAAAGTCTGGCTTGTGCCTGAGTGTTGTTTGAACTGCTTTATACTTGTCTTGAATTTTCAGTAACTACTTGAGATTAAACATCTGAGTTTTATGAGCTAAGTGCTTGCCCTGCTTTAAGTCAGGAAATTGTAGTTTAGCTTGAGTATTGTTTAATCATATGCTTACAGATGCTGTCCATGTGCTTACATTTTGAATCTTGCTCAACTGTTGTCATTTGATATACTATATGTTTAATAAAAAATGATTATGTGGTTCCTCATTTGTTGGTTCATTGATATATCTAGTCTGATCAATGATTCTAGTGTGAATTAGTGGTTACTAGGCTTATGAAACTGAAATGAAAGAAAGTCTACACTAATTCCTCAGGTAGGTATTCTGCCTATTTTGATCCACATGTTCTTGTCTAAACTATCAAATAAACCATATAGCTTAAATATCCTCTGCATCATCACATGACTGTTCGCTTATTCAAAACAACGACAAACTTGATTTAGCTTTAACTGTTGTGTTCATGGACTGTTTTACGATAAGTTTGGTTGGGGTTGTTTGTATGATACAATTTGTTTGTATTAGTCTATTCTATATATTTTAAAAGTGAAACTCAGCGTGTTAACTGTGCATGTTCAGTCTACTTGGTTCCTTTCTAGTTCAAACTACTTATATGTCGGTCCATGAAGTGTTGCTTTCTAGCCATTTTTCACTTTATTTATGGTCATGAGCTGCTATAGTTTTAGCTATCTTGTTGCTGCATCTGAATCTCCCTCATTTCTACTCTTTTAGTTGAATTAATTTGCTACTGTTTTTGAGCATTTTTTATGGGTTATCTGCGGCACATTAAGGCTGCCAGTGGCTGCACGTTTCGGCCAAAACATTGCTGTGTCTTGTGGCTGCAAGATGTTGCACTTTGAGACAATATTAAGAGCAAAATACTTGCTGCTATAACTGCTGTACTCATGCAGATTTTATGTTGCATTTTTTGATTGTTGACCAAACAGTCGCTGCATATTTGGGAATATTATCTACTCCATTTGAAGCCAAACATTTTCATGGTCTGGCCGCTCAAGTATGAAAGTTTGCCCATTGTATAAAATACAAAAGTTATATTCAGTTTGGTCCGGATTACAGCAGCTTACTAACGGGCATAAAAGAAAGATCACAATCCTGTTTTATTCGATCGAATGTTGGCTATTTCGTGTCTAAATTTGTTCCTGTTTAATGACACATTTTTTTTGATATTCTGTAACCTTCTAATAAAAAATGAAATAGCCTATATACCTCACTGTTTTGGTTAAAATGACTGGCAACTTGATCTTGAATGCGAATAGACTATACATTACTTATAATCATAGTAGAGATTAAATGGGATCTTGTTTTCTTACTGAATCTGTTTGCAACATGTTAAGAATCGATTCCCTTTTTCTAATCCAATCTTCTTTTATTTTCGCATGTACCCGGAGTCGAAGAGTCTTACTTTGAGACTCGACGTCATCCTGCACAGGCTTGGAATGCACATTTACTCCGTCATTCACATCTTCCACATTCGGTGTTGGGCCAAAGTCCGATAAAATCCTCTTCTTGAGTCAGCCCAATAGCAAACAGATCGCAGCAATAGTCCTTAAAAATGGACTGGTCCATTTGCTCCTCTTTCCTTCTATTTCATTTTTTTGTTGTGTATTTTTATTTGCTTTGTACGACTAACATCTTATTTTATTTTATTAACTTAGATAAATTCTAGTATATTAAGGGTTGTAGTTTAATAACGGGTAGTTAATTCCACAAATTTATATTCACTTCTAGTTATGTTCTAAACTATTAATGGTATCTATAACATTTATTCGAGTAATTGATTTTCAAATAGCACGACTATATATTTCAAGTCAAAGGAATCATATTTTATTTTACTATCTTAAAATTCTCAAAACGTCATTAATATGTAAATATTAATCCGAGTATTCTTTATAAACATTATTTTTAAGATGTATTCAACTATGCATACCTTTAGCCGAATTAGTTAAATAAGTTAATAAAAAATAAAACTCACCTCCTTTGCATCCTATTTATAAAATAAGTCTAGATTTTTCTACACCATCGTATTCATATAACATCATTTTTTATCTAAAGATCACATTTGACGAATCATCTTTTAAAAGGCTACCAATCATAAGCAAATTACTCTATTTTTTTACGAGTCTTATTTTTGAATAATATTACTGTATTTTCAATTTAGGCTTTAGCAATATCTTCGTGCCTCATTTAACATTTAGAATCTTCTGTTACACATATTATTATGTTTTCTATAAGTATTATTTTAAACAATACTATTATACTTTCGTTTAAAACTTTAACAACATTCATAAGTCGGGTTTTCAGAGTAACGTTAGAAGTACTCTTTTATACAAATTATTATTTTTTACAAGTTCTATTTTAAATATCATTCTTATATGTCTATCTATAACTTTAGTCATACTTACAAAGCTACTTTTTTTTATAATACCGTATTTACACTTAGCCTAATTAATTATAAGTCCGGTCGGTTAACCATTGTTAATGGGTCTTAAAGGGTGCCTAATACCTTCCCTTTAGACTAATTGAACCCTTACCTAGAATCTTAAGTTTCGCAGACCTTAAACAGAGTTAACTTTAAACATAACTTTAATAAAAATTTAGGTGTCCTAATTCACCATAAATAATTAGGTGGCGACTCCTTAAACAAACAAAAAGCAGGAATCTCCAATATGTCGTACTCTAATTTAACCCAGTTTAAATGGGGTGTGACAGCTTGGCGACTCTGCTGGGGAATCTACCTAGGTTCTAACCATAACGGACTTAGTTTAAATAGGTTTTGTGTGCTTATTGGAAATTACTTTATTTGTTAACTGTTGTTACATGCTATTAATTGTTTGTTTGATATAAACTGTTTGTTCGATATAAACTGTTTATGTGTTAATGCTTTGATAAATTGTCATTCCGTTCATATTTCTTCCACTTATGGAAACTCACACTATCACACGTACACGCGAGGTGTGTTTTGCGCACCCGCAAATTTCTTTCAAAATCCCAAATTTTAGGAGAGTTGGCGTATGCGCCGGGTGCCCGAGTAACGGGGACCGCGTAGCCTTCTCACTCGAGTAGTCCACTCGGGAACCTTGCATCCAGTAAACCAACTCTTAGTCAGCCTAAGATAGAGCTAAAACCAACACCCTTTATTAAGAGCATACATGTCATAACCTAGGAGGTTTAATACCCTTGGTGTATTAAGCCCATTAGATGACTTTACCCAAACGTCCAAGCGGGTTCACGACCCCAAGTGACAATAATCATACTTTATGTGCATGATTGAAGGATAATTGTGCCTAAATATTGACTACTTGCTCTAATTAATTAAACTTTAGGAGGGAGGGAATGACTAACGTTTCTATGACAGGTATGTATTTGCATTGGAGTACAACAAATGACGAATATCAAGGACATCACAAATGGAGCTAGAAGTTAGGCATAGAAATTTTATTTACTTTATTTAGATTAGGAAAACACATTATGTTGTATTCATTTGACATGTAATAAATATTACATTATTTTGTACTTTATTTTTTGAGAAATAGAATTGGTTTAATTAATCAAAAGCAACAGGATGACGTATTATGGCACACTTTACCCTTCAAACAAACGTTAGGCCTACCTCTGGCACAAAGAGGTCAAATGCATATTAGGACGCATTATTATTTTTTGATATAATCGTTTACATCTGTTTGACAACTTGTTTGGCTCTATTCGATGAATTATTTGCTACATGCCTTACTCGACTTTACGTGATCATGACTTTACCTAGACATATGTTAATGAGACTAACATTGTTTGCACTTTATGTTTCTTTTCATTTAATCCCCAAAGAGTTGATTCATGTTGACACCGACCATCCGGGATGCCGAACCAGGAGAGACATTGGAGAATTGGATTCTTACTCCAGGAGACTTGGTAGTTTGAACATGTAGTAAAATTGTTTTTTTTTTAAATTGAGGCTTGAATCACGCACAAAACTTTTGTCGCTTTGCCTCGTCGTTTGAAAGCTTAAATTGCAGAAACTATGAATGTATTTCTGATTTTCCTTAATCATCTATTATTATTATTATTATTATTATTATTTTTCTACTCAAATTTGCCAACTTTACGATTGTGACATAAAACGAACGAATACATAACATACAACAAAGAGTTTAGAGGATAAAACAAGATTCCACTCGAAAGAAATTGAAATAGCCGATAGACAATGACACAAGCGTGAAAGCTATCAGTCAAGAAGACATTGAAAGACAATATTAGGTTAGACAATCTAGTTTGCAACCTTTCCTTTAATACCCTTACGAACTACGTTCCGACCTGATTCCCGTGGTGGGATACGTAGGCAGCCCACATAGGGTTCGGTTGCATTATAACAGAAAATCCAAAAATTCTTATACAAGGAGAACTATGCTTAGCCTGATTCCTTCGACGGGATTCGTAGACTATCAACATACAGGTCAATCATATTTAGATAGAAATCCCTCAAACCTTTAGCTATTTACATAACAGAACTACGCTGACCTGATTCCCATGGCGGGATACGTAGGCAATCCATATCGGGTTCGGTCCCTTATTAGAAAATTTTAAACCGTTCTTATATACCTTATATAAGGTTCGGTCACACCACAACATAAGTTTAGCATACCCTTTCTGAACCCAAAACTGGGGCATATTTTGAAAAATATAGACGAAAGAACGGTTGGACATCAACAATATTGAGGCTACCAGACAGGAAGTATTATAGACCAATTACTTTAGAAGTGTCACAATCTGAAGTTGGCAAAATATTTTACAACTTACATACATATATTTACATATATATCTTTCCTTACATACATACATTTACATATATATATATATTTCACAACTTATATACATATAGTTACATTTCCTTATACATATACTTACATACCTACCTTTCAAATGAAATACTTTCTTTCAATCATTTTCACTACTGTTCATCTATCGAGGCTTGAACGGAGATCACAAGATCCAAACAAACATGACGAATGGAGCACCAGCAACATCAAGCTTCGAGTCAACACGAATCAACTTCCCCCCTCCCAAACTAAGAATTTTTCTTTGAGTGCAGGAACTTAAAATCGCGAGATCAACAGTCAAGTCTATCAATCAGGGCCAAAAGCATCATTTGGGCTCATTATGGCCTCGCCTCAAAAGCCATACGGCTTTACTTCAAACCTTATCTTTTGATTTATTTTTACCACAATAATTTTATGACTTTATATACCTGTTTTTGTAGGTTGATGAGATTGAAGGCGAATTATATCAGGATTACGTGTCCTGAATTTGGCCTGTCACGATACCATCAACATCATAATCCAGACGGCTATTCCACCACTTTACTCCATACTTTATCAATTATTTTATCATATACTTTACCAGCTATAACCATTTTACTCTGAACTTTGCAGGAATCATTGTTAAGCTTCCAAAGACAGCTGAAGACATCTCCCAAGACCGCTGGAGGCATCAATATCACACCCCGAGAATAACTATACATTTTAGGCTCGTCCACCTTTAATAGGACATCATTTCTTCAAAAGCATCGCACTGCATATGCACTACTGCTTTCAAATGCCCGCACTGCAAAGGCACCGCCTCACATTGCATTATTGCTTTCAAATGCCCGACAAAGGGACAACATCATTGTTCGCAAACGCACAACATTTTAGGCTCGTCCGCCTTTAATAGGATATCATTGCTTTAAATGCCTCACACGGCATATGCATCATGTCTTCGAAAACAACCGGAGACATGCTTGGGTTCGTCCACCCTAAAATAGGACATTTTAGGCTCGTCCGCCTTTAATAGGACAGTTAGGCTCGTCCGCCTTTAACAGGACATTTAGGCTCGTCCGCCTTTAATAGGACATTTTAGGATTGTCCGCCTTTAATAGGACACTTTGGGTTCGTCCACCCTAAAATAGGACATTTTAGGCTCGTCCGCCTTTAATAGGATATCATTGCTTTAAATGCCTCACACGGCGTATGCATCATGTCCTCGAAAACAACCGGAGACATGCTTTAGGCTCGTCCGCCTTTAATAGGATATCATTGCTTTAAATGCCTCACACGGCATATGCATCATGTCCTCGAAAACAACCGGAGACATGCTTTAGGCTCGTCCGCCTTTAATAGGACACTTTAGGCTCGTCCGCCTTTAATAGGATATCATTTCTTTAAATGCCTCACACGGCATATGCATCATGTCCTCGAAAACAACCGGAGACATACTTGGGTTCGTCCACCCTAAAATAGGACATATCGGGTTCTTCCACCCTAAAATAGGATACTTGGGTTCGTCCACCCTAAAATAGGACATTTTGGGTTCTTCCACCCTAAAATAGAATATCGGGTTCTTCCACCCTAAAATAGGATACTTGGGTTCGTCCACCCTAAAATAGGACATATTGGGTCATTCTACCCTAAAATAAGAATTCACATATTTATCTTGAATTTTACAGGATTGGCGTCGAGTCTCTGAAGACAACCGGGGGCATCATTCGGCTATACAGTCTCATATGCATAAGCCAGACGGCTACACTATGACACTACTCTCTACCTTATCATTCACTTTACCAATGCTAACGATTTTACATTGAACCTTACAGAAATTATCATTAAGCCTCCGAAGACAACCGGAGACATCGCATGGCTACACGACCTCACCTGCATAAGCCAAACGGCTATACACTTATTTTACTCCTTACTTCATTTCTTTATTTCATCATCTACTTTGCCTACTTTCACAATTTTACCTTAAAATTCGCAGACATCATCGAGTCCGGAAGACAGCCGGAGGCCTTATCACTATTATCTTCAAATGCAACTAGAGATATTATCACATCCTCAGCATACGCATCACGCATTCATTCAAGTCCCTGAAGACAACCAGAGACAACATTGGCCACACGGCTTCATTTTCATTCCCACACTCATATTTACTATCATTTTACAACTCTTTGTAATTTTACACTCTCAACGTTATTACTAATTTTGACATGAATTTTAGTTTTAGCAGAAAGTACAACCTGCAGAGACGCAATACAACGTGGAACTTTATCTTACGCAGTGAACTGGGGCAAATTTGCTGAAGAGGAATATCAAACTTACAAGCAAAGGTCACAGATCTACTCTCGAACTCAATTCCGCCTATGTCCACAAACACGTGATACGTAGGTTAATTTCTCTTTCACATCCTCCGCTAAAACTCTACTAAATCTACTCTTTTCACAATCTCATATTCCTTTCTACATCCCCAGTGTCTCCATAACTCAACACTGGGCATTTTTGAAGAATTTACATCGTGTCTAGTAGAGTCCTACTTATGGGTGTGTTGTGCACCACATTTATAATTAGGAGGCTATAAGCATATGTTCCATTCTCGTCACCTGTCCCCAACCCTTGCAAAGTTATAAATCCATAAATAACATTCGCTCAACAGGTTCGACCACAATTCCTTCTGCCTTCATAATATTTTCCACCAATTCTCCTGACCCATATTTTCTCAAATTCATGTTTGTCGGTCGGAAAAAAATTGGCTACTACGTCAACTTCTTCGCCCGAAGATTCTTACATCATCTCCGGTCGAAGAGGGGCATCTGTTGACACCCAATTTTGTCCCTCCTTTATTTAATTTTATTTACTCGGGCTTCTAAATTTGCTGACGAGCTAAATACTTTATTTTCACTACTATTAATATCGCTACTTTTATTTTTCAACATTATAAGTATTACTCTATCACAGATTTTAAACGGTTAGTCATCGTTTCGTTTTTTCGGGTTTGGACTCGTTAAATTTATTACAAGACCACATTTTTGCAAAATCTTTATTCTTCTACATATTAATTGTCTTTACATGATATATATTATACCAGTTATTAAATTAGAATCCCAAAATATTTTAGCGAAGGAACGGTCAACAATTTTCAGCCAATTAATGGCTTAAAATACAAATGCAATATCATTTCCCTACCCAAATAAACAACCCACATTTTAATACCCAACCCACATTTATATCAGCCCATATTTAAATTAATAGACCGTCCCAAATGAATTATTGGCCAGCCCATTACCCAACCCGGTCCAGCCCATCCATTTCCCTTTCCCTTTTAACCCTAATCCCATTTCCGCCTCTTTCTTTTCCTCTTCTTCTTTTTCCGCCTCACGCTCCTTCCACTTCTCTTTGTCTCCCACTCCTATCTCTCATACGCTCCTCTCTCTCTTTTCTTAAAACCAAACGAAACCCTATAAATCTGGAGGGGGGGGGGGGGGGATTTTTACAACTATATAGTTTTCATTCTTTCCGGTGAACTTTAGCCGGATATCGCTCTAAATCACTATATTTTCACATAATCAAAAAATCCTTTTTTTTAATCGCAAGCAGTGTTTGTTCGTCGTCCTCGAGTAGATCCGGAACCCCGACGTCCTCAGTTCACTGCACACAAAAAAGGTGAACCTCGACACACTTATTGTTATAGTCGTTAGTTTCTGTTTTAGTTAAAATCTTAGCTTGTTCTGCTATTTTTTTTTTGGTAGTAGTTATGTAGTTTGCTTATCATCATGTTATTTGTTTGATGTTTGGGAGCTGTTAGGATAAAACATTAATTGCCAAAATGAATTTGAAGGACGTATACTGTGGTTTGGAGGTTTAGACTAAATTTCCAGGACTCAGAATCTAGATGAAGTTGAATATACATAGGATATACAGTGGGCTATCAAGGTAAGAAGACGATATACATTTGATATACATCTGATATACACACCATGGTGTGTATATCTTAGGTATATCGTGTATGCGATTAAAACAGACCGACACTGAACCATTTCTATAATTGTCTATCAACCTGTAGGTTTAGGTGTTCTGTTTTGATTAACGCTGATATGAAAACAGTAGCAGTGATATGGTTACTGTTAGTTCAAGTGGAGTGCATAACGTAACCAAATCTAGTTTTGGTTTTGTTGATTAGTTCGCTGTCAAACATGTTTAAATTTAGACTAGGATAATTATATTCAACTGCTCTTTGAGGTATGATTAATGCATTGCTAGCTTGTCAATCATAGGAGATTAATACACATGCATGTTGGACTGTTTGAAGATCACGTATGCCTAAATGTTTCTTTAGAAAGCTCAAGTCTGGATGTTAAAAAAGGAAATTTCGATCTGGTTTGAGCTAAACTAACTCACACTTTCTCTTTTTTTTTTCTCCAAAAATAATTGTGAATGCCTTCGAGCATGGCCGCATTATCCTTGCTTGTGACTGCACATTAACTTTACCATTAGCATGTTTTTCATTTATTTGAGGTGTCATTCCTAAGTATTCCTTGAATTTGGCTATTAGTTCTTTAAAACTGTGAGACTTCGACTCTTTATCATTTTAATTTGTTTCCACCAGAAGTTAAACTAAATGATGATATTGTGTCTTATAGAGTTTAGCTACAACCTTTGTGTCCAAATATTCCCTCCTTCCACTATGCTGTTAAATAAGACTAAGCATAAAATTGCCTCAAACATAAATGATTAGTCAATCTCTGTGCACTTATCTGATTTTTTGGTGGTTCATGATATATCAATGATAGTTTAAAGTCTGGCTTGTGCCTGAGTGTTGTTTGAACTGCTTTATACTTGTCTTGAATTTTCAGTAACTACTTGAGATTAAACATCTGAGTCTTATGAGCTAAGTGCTTGCCCTGCTTTAAGCCAGGAAATTGTAGTTTAGCTTGAGTATTGTTTAATCATATGCTTACAGATGCTGTCCATGTGCTTACATTTTGAATCTTGCTCAACTGTTGTCATTTGATGTACTATATGTTTAATAAAAAATGATTATGTGGTTCCTCATTTGTTGGTTCATTGATATATCTAGTCTGATCAATGATTCAAGTGTGAATTAGTGGTTACTAGGCTTATGAAACTGAAATGAAAGAAAGTCTACACTAATTCCTCAGGTAGGTATTCTGCCTATTTTGATCCACATGTTCCTGTCTAAACTATTAAATAAACCATATAGCTTAAATATCCTCTGCATCATCACATGACTGTTCGCTTATTCAAAACAACGACGAACTTGATTTAGCTTTAACTGTTGTGTTTAGACGTGGCAAAATGGGTAAAAAATATGGTTATCTGCCCGACCCAACCCATTTTAAATGGGTTGGATACCCAACCCATTTAAAATGGGTCCAATATGAGTCAACCCATATTATCCACTTAAAATATGAGTAAATTAATGGGTAAAATGGATAAAACCCACAACATATAGAGTATGTTTGGTATGGAGGAATTGTTTTCCAATTTTCCCATGTTTGGTTGGTCAAAATGTTTTGGAAAATATTTTCTCTAGAAAAAAAAGTTCCTTAACCACCCCCTCCAACACCTCCCCCCACCCCACCACGTAACCACCCCTACACTCCCACCCCACTACTTAACCACCCCCTTCTACCCCCACCCCCACCAACCCCACTACCCCCATCCCTGCAACCACTTACCCCACCCCCACCCCTATAACCACCTACCCCACGCCCTACCCCTATCACTACCTACACCACCCCTACCCTTATTACTACCTGCCCCGCAACCCCTACCTCTCACCTCCCTACCACCACCCCCAAATCTCTCAACTTTGCAAAATTAGGCATTTTGTGAAAATAGTAACTTTCAAAAATAGCAACTTTACAAAAGTAATCACATTACAAAAGTAGCCTCTTTTTCAAAATATTACTTGCAAAAAGTAGCTACTTTTCATAAATAGTCATTTTGCAAAAGTAGTCACTTTTAGATAATAGCCACTTTGTGAAAGTAGATACTTTTTAAAAATAGTCACTTTTTGAAAGTAGTCAATTTTCATAAATAGTCATTTTGTGAAAGTAGTTACTTTGTAGTTACTTTAAAAACTAACTACTTTGCAAAAGTAGCCATTTTTTAAAATAGCTTCTTTGTGAAAGTATTAAAATAACCATTTTTGCAATGTGCCATTTCTAAGATAGTGGTCACTTTTGTAAAGTAACCATTTTTTTTAAAGTGACACAAAAATGGCTACTTTTGTAAAGTGGCCATTTTTTGAAAAATGACAAAAAAGTTGCTATTTTTGCAAATTGGCATTTTCGGTCATTTTGCAAGAAATATATTTTTGCAAAAATAACCATTTTTATGTCACTTTTCAAAAATGGTCCATTTACAAAAATAGTCATTTTTTGTGTCACTTTTAAAAACTGGCTAGTTTACAAACATAGTCACTTTTTGGGGTTGTCTTCAAAGTACAAAGTAGTCATATATGAAATAGACACTTTGAGAGGTCGAGTCATTGAAAAGTTTTGAAGTTCTATTCTTCCTCCAAATGTTGAGGCGCAACTATGTACTAAGGATTGGATTTGTGGACAAAATGGTAATTTAATCTTCTCCATATTGGCTACATGAAGCCAACATCTTTGAAGTAGCTTTGAATAATATGGATAAGATGGATATCCATATTATCCGTCGGGTAACCCATTTTTTAACCGTGTTAAATATGGGCGGGTCGAGTAGTTGATCCGTTTTTTATCAACCCATTTTCGACCCGGCCCATATCCGACTCGACCCGCCCGTTTGCCACCCCTAGTTGTAATCTAAATTCTTTATTTGTTAATTTAACTTAAATCCAATATATAGAGGTATATGTTTCCTAGAAAATATTGATACTTAATTATTTTTAAATTAAAAAAAATAACTAATTACTAACTAATTAACTATTTTTTATCCTAAAACTCCATGTGGCATTATCCTACGCTGACACTTGTCACAATCCTATGGCAAGCTATCCTCTTTTTAATAATATATAGATTTTAACTGTTCAATTTTTGTAACGACAGATTTGGTGGTTTTTACGTGGTTACGTATTTCATTTCTCCATTATACTCCACCCCCACCTCCAACTACCCCACCCACCCCACCCTACCACTCATCACCTCGACCACCCACTACTCCTCACCACTACCCAACCCCACCCCACCAGTGGCGGATCCAGGATTTTCATCCAGGGGGTTCGGAAAATAAAACGTAAACATGCGAACAAGCCGAAAAAAACACAATTCCGGAGAATGTAATAATACATAGGTACAAAGAGTTAGTTCCATTACAAAGGATCTCAAACTAACAAGAATAAAAAGGTAGTAACTACAATAGTGCAAAAAGTTAGCCCTTTACAATGTATCAATCTAGAATTAGGGTGCTAAGTACAAACTACAAAAAAGATCACTACTAATACTTCTCAAGTACATTTACAACACTACTAGAAGAGGTTTCATTGCTTGAAAAGTCAAAATAATATCATCAGTTGAAACATCATTAAACACATCTTTTTCCACAAAAGGAACCATGCAACCGCTCAAGAATTCATCATTCATTCGACTCCGCAGCTCATTCTTAATAAACTTCATTGCCGAAAAAGCTCTTTCAACGGATGCAGTGGCAACTAGGAGAAGCATGTAACACCTCTTACCTTTAACGTAAGCTTTGACCATGATCCTAGACTTAGAAAATCAGATAAAGAATATGGGAATTGGAATTTCCCTGTTCAGTTATAAGATGGGGGTTTACGCCCATGAACAGTGACCGTATTTCAGTATACGGGCCGTAATTCAAGTCGTAAACTGGTACCTCCTACCGTATTTCCAGAACAGTACATATTCGTCCGTATAAGTTCACATCATTATTTTTTATTCCTTCAAGCCCTAGAACGACCTCCTACCCTCTTTCATCATCAAGAACACCAAGGTAAGCCTACTCTAATTATTCCAACTCAATTCTAACATATACTTTAATAATCTAAGCAAGAAATTATTGTTCCTAATCTAGAGTTTTCAAGAATACCCATCTCAAGATTCAAGAATCAAGATTTAGGAAATCTTCTTCAAAACTCAAGTCTTTAATTCAAGTTTTTGAGCAATTAAGGTATGTAAAACCTCCATCCACATGTGGGAATCTCTACGTTCTTCCCCATGCTCTGCTTCTTGATATCCATGAAGTTCAAACCCTAGGGAATTAAACCCAACATATTGGTAGCCCGTATTTATATATTTATGTACATGAATTTTGTATCTATATTCGTTATTGAATTCCTAATCTTCCATTACGGTTATTAGAAACCCTAGCTTAATCCATGAATCATGAATTCTTCCTCATGTGTTCTCATTATGTTTATATGAAACTTTATGATTTTATCTAGCAAGTTACAAGTACGTTTTCAAGTCAATCATATATATATAATTATGAACTATTGTTATTATTCATGAATCAAGAACATGTTTGCAAGACTATGACAAGTTATCTCATGAAATCATGTTACAGGTTATTTCGTGAAATCATGATTACAAGTTATTTCACGAAAATCATGGGCTTCTTAGCCAACTATATCATGTTCATGTTTTTTGGAATTGCTTAGTTAACCGAGAAGGCTCAGATAGCATGAAACTACGTTCCCACCGAAGGATAAGAGTTGTCAGCAAGGAGGCAACACCTTCATTATGCAGTTTGGATCCTTACATGCTTATTATTACTTAAATCTCATACCCCTGGCAAGGTGTGAGTGTTCTGCTGGTAGGACGCAAGTACCAGATCATGTTGTCGATTATACTATACCGTTCCCCACGTTACAAGCAGTTTTACATACATGTATTTCCATTAATTTATTGTTTTCAGACTTTACTCACGTTTCATGCTTATGTTCAAGTTACATTCAGTTTCAGTTCATGTCCTATACCTATGTTGTGCCATGTTCTTCATTTCAGCAGGTTTTACATACTAGTGCTATTCATCATGTACTAACGTCCTTTTTGCCCGGGGCCTGCACTTCACGGTGCAGATACCGATTTTCAGGAGCATACATCTGCGCAGTAGGATCACTTCAGTTTTCAGCTTATTGGTGAGCCCTACTCCTCTCGGGGTTCAACATGGAGTCTGCATTAGTATTTAGTTTATGGTAGTCCAGGGCCATGTCCTGGTAGTTAGTATTCAGACATGTTTTAGAGGTTTCATAGACATATGTTAGTTCACAGAGTCAGCTATGCTTTCATCTTTGCAGACAATTATGTTTTCATGATATTTCATGCTGCGAGATAATTCCAAGACTTTATTCCGCAAATTACATTTTCATGATTCATTTAAATTGCATCATATAGATTATATTGTTTTGATGCCCATGTTGACAAGCAAGCCATGAGGTTCGCTCGGACACATGCAAGCAAGGCCCGAGTGCCGTGTTACGCCCAGGCCATGGTTCGGGGCGTGACAAAGCTAAGCAAATTTCACTAAAAGAAATACAAGAGGATAACATGAATGTTTTTTTTGTCTGAACCAGTCTTTTTGAAAGATCACAAAGCCCATTTAAATCGGAGAACCTTTTATTGATATCACTAACATCAATAATGCAATTCGCAAGCTGATTCTCAAGAGAACACATACTAAATTCATCAAAGTCATCAGGATATAATTTAGCCATTCTCATTAGTTTCTGGATGTCAAAACTTGAAAATGAGTCTATCGGATTCAAACAAGCAACTCTCCATAAAGCAACTCAGTTGTCTCCTCATCAAAACGATCATTAAGTTCTTGCAGTTGCCAATCAATTATTTTACAAAATACGTCAACATTTTAATAATGTAAGAAAGTATAGTCAATAGGTTTATGCCGAAATCTCCCCGAGTTAACATACGACTCATCAAAATTAGGTACCATAATGTTATACTTGACACAAAACGTAGATACCTCAGCAACAAACAAATCCCATTTTTTTTATCTTCCCTTAACTCTTGCAACCTTATCTTTGCCACATTAACAAGTCGCACGGCATTCGCAATATCTTGCTCTTTTTTTGTAAGCATGTACTAAGGTCATTTGTAATTCCTAAAATTCTTTCATCAAATGTAATATAAATGCAACCTCGTACATTTGAGCAGCTCTGATATATCCCGTCACCCTGGCACTTTCATCAAAACTATGTGCAGTTTCAATAATAGTATTAAGTACATCCATTATTGTACCAAATTGAAGAATAAAATAATTAAAAGATTTGAAGTGAGATCCCCAACGAGCATCACAAGCTCTAGAAATACCAAGTTCTTGATGCAAGCCCCTACCAGTTTTAAGCTCGTCCTTTTCTAAAGCCTCTTGAATTTTTTTCCTTTGAGATTCTCGATATTCATCCATACATTTATAAGAAGCCGCCAACACATTCAAAATATCTGAAACCAAGTGTACAAGTTCTCCCACTTGAAGACATTTTTTTGCAACACCAACAAGAGTTAATTGAAGTTGATGAGCAAAACAATGAATGGAATGAGCCGATCTACTTTCTTTCTTAATCCACATTTTAAGGCCATTGATATCACCTTGCATATTACTTGCTCCATCATAGCATTGTCCACGCACTCAAGATAGACTCAAGGAATGTTGAGAAAGTAAATTGACAATTGCACCTTTTAGAGCTAAAGCACTAGTATTTTTAACATGAACAATGTCAAGAAGTCGCTCCATCACAAATCCCCTTCTATCAACATATCGTAAAACAACTGCCATTTGCTCCTTGCGTGATACATCAAAAGATTCATCAACCAATAAGGAAAAATAGTCAGCATTTAGTTCCTTTATGATACCCTTAATTGTTTCAATCTTGCAAGCAAGCACAATTTCTTTTTGAATCAATGGACAAGTCATTTGATCATTTTGAGGAGCCTTTTCCAATACAAAACTATGAATTTTATCACACTCTTGAGCATAAAATGAAAGAATTTCAAGAAAATTACCTCTGTTAAGTGATGCTTTAGATTCATCATGACCCTGAAGTGCCAATCCTTGTTTCACAAGAAGTCTCACTACACGAATTGAAGCTGCTAAGCTGATCTCATACCCATGCTTATCTTGAGTAAGTTTCTTATCAAATACAACATGAAAGATTGTTGTTGCCGTATTAGATCTTCACATTTTCTTTTTGATTGACTATGGATGCTATTCGGCCCACCAATATGTTTTGTCAAACTATCCTTTTTGTTCTAATTCCTAAACCCCAAACCAGACCATACATCACCTCCACCTTGACAATTGCTATTGCCCTTAAATAAATAACAATACAAACAAAAGGCTGCATCTTTACTTACATTATATTCTAACCAATCAGGAAATTCAACATACCAATCACGATTGAAACGATGCATATCTCCAGAAATCAACGTTTGAGGAAAAACTTTCAATGGAGGTTGACAAGGGCGTTTCTGAAGATAATCTCTTCTAATAGCATCACGATGATTTGGATGAAAGTTCAAGATTTGAGTTCTTTCACCTGGATCGGCGTCTAAAGAACTTAAATCGAACTCTTGAGAAAAATGCAATGGTGCCACTAAATGATTCTCATTTTCTTCTGATAACGTCCAAATCCACTCCTCAAAGAGAAAGTGTACACGATCGTATGCAATATAATTTACCCAATTATGAGTCGGGGTTGATCCCACATGGAATAATATGCTAGGCGATTTAAACAAGTAAGGAATTATCACTTTCTACGCTAAGCCAAACACTTGATAATAATTTGTTTTTTTTTTGATAAAATTATAACTAATGCAAAAATATAAACTAATCTAGAAAGCGAATAAAATGATCAATGGCCACAAGCTTGGATACAAGGAACTCTCAAGTAACGATTCAATATATTTTATGATTTTACAACTACGAGCGGGTTTATGTTAATAGATAATGGTTTCTAAAATCTCATTGAAAGTCTTCCAACCAAATCAATGAATTTCACTCTAAGCTTTTCCAAGCCTTAGAGTGTGAAATCAAGCACAACCAATTGAATCTCAAGTAACTTTCCTATTCCTAGCTCAAGTCATTAGATGAGGGTTATGCCCCAAATTCTTGCTATTAACTCTTTTCCTAACCTCTACTTTCTTTTCCAAGCAAAGTATGGGTATTTAGGCACAAATAATGTTGTACACCATTAAAGGACATTAAAGCTTGAAGAGTTAATAGAGAAACAATAAAACCACTTCATTGGAAATACAAATCATTCAATACATAAGCATAACAAGAGTTTTAATCCAACACTTGATAATGAATAATATCATAAACAAGATTCAAGTAATGGAATAAAATACAACACCCTTAAATAAGCAATACAAAGCAAGGAATTGAAGAAAGGGTTGAGAAATTTATCATTAGCGAGCTCCAATCTTCTCCCCCAAAGGTGTGGTGTAAAACCCTAGCTCCAAAGCTTGTGTTGAATGGCCAAAGATGAATATAATTGCTCCCTTGCCTTCCTTTTGTAGTTCCCCACTTTTTCCAAGTCCAAAAATAACAAAATAAGCCCCAGGTTTTCAGATTTGCAAATCTGTCCCGTTTTTGCAAAACTGTCGACTTTTGACAGTTTTGCAAAACTGTGTAGTTTTTGTCCAATTTGGCCTCTTTTTGACTTTATTTTCTCTTGGTTTCCTCCGATCACTTCTAAATCACATAAACCTATAAAATGGAAGTAAACGACATTAAATGCATTATTTTCTCAATCAAAACATAGCAACAATCTAAGATTAAAGAAGAAATAAGTTTGTAAAATATCAACTTATCAAACCCCCAAACTTAAACTATTGCTTGTCCTCAAGCAAATCAAATTATAATTTCCTTCAAAGGACTCCATTCAAAAGTGCACCAACATCATACCAAGTCAAAAAGGTCCACTTTAAGCACAAACACATGACTTTGATTGGTACCAACAATTAATCCAAAACATATGAATCACCAACTTCTTCTGAAAAACTTCATTTTCATTTCAAGTGCTCAAACACCAAGTTAATCAAAGTAGCAATCACGTCATGACACTAAAGCTTCAAAATTTGCCTCATTATCACAAAACAACTTTCTTTTGTTCATTCCTCTCAATTGGAAAATGGAACAAATTCACAACTTAAATTCTCATGTGCCCACACACTCAAGAGAGAATCCCACACTTAAAAAATGTAATTCAAATGAGATATCAAATAGAAAGAATTAACTCTCTCTCTCTCACAAAGATATTCAAATGCACACAAGTAGTACCATAAGCTTGCCCTTCATGTATTTCTCCACGCATGTAGACACACTTGGTTCAAAATTAACTAGGACTTAAAGGGTTGTAATGTAGGCTTTTGGTTAAGGTAGGGCACAATTTGGGTAAAAGTGACTCAAAACCACCCTAAGCACTACAATTTTCAACATTCAAAGCACACTTCCTTTGAAACTTTTCCACCCCTTTCTTCATTTTTTCATTTCACCACTTAGTCTTCCCATTATTCACAACTCTTTATTCTTCTTTCATTTTTCTTTTCTTTTTTTTTTCTTTTTCAAAATAACAAGGAAGTTTTTAATTTTTTTTCCACGTTTTGACCTTTAAAGTAACTCCCACATAACAACTTTTTCCAACCATCACCCCCAAACTTAAGCTTTTAGCCTATGTTTGCACTTTCAACGCACTTAAGGAGGTAGAGTACCAAAAGATGGATCAATGAAGAACAGGGTAAAGCTTGTAACATGGTTGTCAAAGAAAAGGTTAAAGGCTCAAAAGGGGTTAACTAGGGAAAACATGCAAGGGTAGGATATTTAAGGCGCAAAAAGGGTTCAAGGAAGGCCTAACATCATTTTTTAAACCAAGTGTAGTCTAGGATTTCGCCTTGAAACACATTCCGGACAAGTTCTAGACCACAAGTAATGCAAAAGAACTCACAAAAACCTCACCACACATGGCACATGCAAACTCAAGTGAAAGTATCCAAAAACTAATTGAACAAAATGAACTCACAAAGTCAGTCATAGCCTAAAGAGACTAATTAGTGAAAGCAAGAGCCAAAAATTGAGTCTAAAAGTCACAACAATAATCCTTACTTCAATCATTTTTTTTTTCAAAAATCAAGAATTCATACGCCAAGGTTTAAATAAGTTGGTACCAAGCAAGCCAAAATTGGTCAAGGGGAAAAAAATCACATCCCAACACCATTTTTACTCCTAAACCACCTAACTAAGAACGGAAATAAAATAATAAAAGTGACTAATCCACAACATGCCAACAAAAAAGTTTCAAAACTTTGAGCAAGTTCCATTTGTAACAACAACTATCCATAGCCACACCAACAATCATAAAACAAGCCCGGCAAGAGCACACAATATTCATACATAAGACAAAAGCCCGACAAGGGCACAAATCAAGCATAACTAAAATATAATGTGCTACCGCATGCCACCCCCAACTACAAACATTGCAGTGTCCTCACTGCACATAATCGAAACAAAACATAAAATAGTTTGAGAGCAATTAAATTTTTATTTTTTTACTGTCACGACCTGCGAACAGTACCTGCGACTCACAGGTGATGTCACCTGGATTTTTTTTTTTTTACTGTCACAACCTGCGAACGGTACCTGTGACTCGCAAGCATGACCTGCGATTCGCAGGTGATGTCACTTGAATTTTTTTTTTAGCAGCACCTACTGGTTTGTGGCTGCTCTAAAAACCCGACCTGCTCAAAACAATTCCAAAAATTCTGAAACTTTGCAGATTAGTCAAAAACCATAAACTAAACTATTCTAAAAAATAAAATTTCAAAAACAATTTAAAATTTTTAAAACGATGGGTTGCCTCCCACCAAGCACTTGATTTAACGTCGCGGCACGACGGTTACCTTTACCACTTTTCCTTCCATTTGGAAGATATGAATTTGCGCCCCAACTTTGAATCAAGATTATGATGACGCTCATGGGACGGTGATAGAAAGTCAAAGAGGCCAACTCTCAGGTGTCGCATTTTGTACTTCTTGGCCCGTAAGTGAGGCATGCCATTTTGTCTTCTTGGCATAGTAAACTTCAAAATGAAAACGCTTTCTTCTTCATCTCCAAAATTCTCCATAGGCTTGGTTAGTTCAACTTCCATTTCACTAACCAAGCATAATGTTGAAAAATGGTTGGAATGTGGTCTAAGGCGCTCCATTTTCAAATTAGCTCCATTTTTGACATCCTCACCCACAAATGAACTAGTCCTCAAAAATTATTTTGTGAACCTTTTTATTCAACTCTAGTATCATTTCTTCAACTTCGACATCTTACATTATTTTTGGGTTGGTCGGTTGGCAATTCATCATTAGCTCTTGAAAATCAATCTTGATCACTTTTTCATTGGAAACCAACTTAAAACTACTATCCATGACTATTTGACGTTGAGTATTGCATACCTCAACTTTTGCATTCAATTAGGCTTTCAAGTCACGGATAGCAATTTCAAGTTTCTTCAACTCTTGACTTTGCTCAACATGGATTTTTAAAATTTTTAAATGCCTTCATGATGATCCTCATAGGCTTCAAGTTGTTGAGCTTGAGTCATAAGCCAATCTTGGCTCACAATTTCCACTTTGTCAAGGCCTTCTTCAAGTTGAGAGTCATTCAAAGCTTGTAAAAATCCACCCTTGGAGAAATTCATGTTTTGGCCACTTTCTTGTCTACTTTCAACACCCTCAAGTTGTTGTGCATTATGAGTCTGAACCAATAATTTAATTTGATCCTCGAAGGTGTGAATAGCTTTGTCATTGCAATTAATTTGCTTGCCTCAAGTCATCAAGTGGTTGCCTCAAGTCCTTAACCGCTAAGTCCTGTTTTTCCACTTTTTCAAGGATGGTCTCCAACATGAGAATTATCCTCTCATTTTGAGCATTTGAGGCTTCTTCCACTTCCATATCCCTACTATTATCAAAATCAAAACTAGAATAGTCATAGTGGGGGTTCGGGGAAGGGAAGGACAAATAAGCACAATTATCCCAAGGACCATTTTGACCACCACACCTATCACAAATACTCCACTCATAGGATTGGGATTGTGCGCACAATCCGCCCCTGGAAGAATTCAAACAATTTTGCCATGAGTGTGGTCCTTCACAATAAAGACAAGGGTCATCAAAGTATGAACAACTGCCATCCGACCAATTTTCATTATATGATGCCATTTTTTTTTATTTCATATAAAAATCAAATAAAGCAACGAAACAACAACACAAATATTCACAAGTTTGGACCAAAGCAAGCAAGCTTAAATCCCAAATTAACTCAAATACGTCAAATTGTTCCCCGGCAACGGCGCCAAAATTGATAACGTCCAAATTCACTCCTCAAAGAGAAAGTGTACACGATCGTATGCAATATAATTTATCCAACTATGAGTCGGGGTCGATCCCACATGAAACAATATGCTAGGCGATTTAAACAAGTAAGGAATTGTCACTTTCTAGTCTAAGCCAAACACTTGATAATAATTTGATTTTTTGATAAAATTATAACTAATGCAAAAATATAAACTAATCTAGAAAGCGAATAAAATGATCAATGGCCACAAGCTTGGATACAAGGAACTCTCAAGTAACGATCCAATATATTTTATGATTTTACAACTACGAGCGGGTTTATGTTAATAGATAATGGTTTCTAAAATCTCATTGAAAGTCTTCCAACCAAATCAATGAATTTCACTCTAAGCTTTTCCAAGCCTTAGAGTGTGATATCAAGCACAACCAATTGAATCTCAAGTAACTTTCCTATTCCTAGCTCAAGTTATTAGATGAGGATTATGCCCCAAATTTTTGCTATTAACTCTTTTCCTAACCTCTACTTTCTTTTCCAAGCAAAGTATGGGTATTTAGGCACAAATAATGTTGTACACCATTAAAGGACATTAAAGCTTGAAGAGTTAATAGAGAAACAATAAACCCACTTCATTGGAAATACAAATCATTCAATACATAAGCATAACAAGAGTTTTAATCCAACACTTGATAATGAATAATATTATAAACAATATTCAAGTAATGGAATAAAATACAACACCCTTAAATAAGCAATACAAAGCAAGGAATTGAAGAAAGGGTTGAGAAATTTATCATTAACGAGCTCCAATCTTCTCCCCCAAAGGTGTGGTGTAAAACCCTAGCTCCAAAGCTTGTGTTGAATGGCCAAAGATGAATATAATTGCTCCCTTGTCTTCCTTTTGTAGTTCCCCACTTTTTCCAAGTCCAAAAATAACAAAATAAGCCCCAAGTTTTCAGATTTGCAAATCTGTCCCGTTTTTGCAAAACTGTCCACTTTTGACAGTTTTGGATAACTGTGCAGTTTTTGTCCAATTTGGCCTCTTTTTGACTTTATTTTCGCTTGGTTTATTCTGATCACTTCTAAATCACATAAACCTATAAAATGGAAGTAAACGACATTAAATGCACTATTTTTTCAATCAAAACATAGCAACAATCTAAGATTAAAGAAGAAATAAGTTGGTAAAATACCAACTTATCATCTTCCCGATTTGGTTGACTATGATAGCCCGAAGTTGAATTTGATACCTTGGTGAAGTACTTATTCATTGACTCTTGGATCTAATTAAGATTGTTGATTCATTAAATAAATATCTCAATGCTAAATATAGTTGATTCATTAAACAGATTTGACCATTTGACAAGAATAACACATGTTGATCAGTGGAAATTTACAAAGAAGAATAAGGAACATTTTTTGTGGTCCTTTAATTTATTGTTAAATACACATTTATGTGGCACATAAAATGAGTAATCTAAAACACGGTGTTCTATTCTTGATGAGTTGATATTAAAGTTAAATATCTAGCAGATACCAAAAAAATCATAAATTTGTTAGATATTTTTTTTCCAAAATTTGAAACCTCAACATTACAAATAATGGTGAAAGCTAACAGTGGGACAATTGATGTTGAACAAAACAATTGGATAAAAGAGTGACAAGAACCAGAAGACTTGGACTTGCAATTTGCAAACCCCACATTAGATACTTAACAAATAACAACTTTGAACTGTGTGTGTATGTATGTATATATATATATAGAAGGAGAAGAAAACAGTTTATAATCACTTGGATGGAATCATGGAAAAGGTACATCAATATAACATTCACATGATTCACAATGATTCAAAATCTTGCAAGCATGTGTTGCTTAGCAGTCACCAGAGAAAGCTATTATAGTTGGAAAGAAATTCCTAATTCCACCACATTTTTGAAAAAAAAAAATTAGAAGTAGCTAAACGGCGTCGTCTGTTTTTCAGAAATTAAATGAAAAAAATAATAAGAGCTAAACTTTAAAAAATATGATGTCCCTCAGGCTAGAACACAGGACTTAGAGATTTATTTTGAACATCCTGAAACCGCTGAGCTAGCCTTTTTCATGTTGTTGAGGGTGTTCAAAACATATATATCTACATAGACTCAGAAAATTTACCCTATATCTACAGTGGAATTTTTCGCCGAGGGTGTTCGGGTGAACACCCTGTGTTGCCTATTAATCTGCCCCTACACCCCACAACCACTCACCCCCACCTTACCACACACTACCCCCACCCTCATCCCACAACCACCCACCCCTCCGCCACCCCCACCCACTATCCCTCACCACTACACAACCCCAACACCATAACTACTCACCCCCACCCTACCACCCATTATCCCCACCCTCACCCCACGATCACCCACCTCACACCACCCACCCCTCCACCACCCCCACCCACCACCTACTTAGTTCCTATTTTATCCTTTACCTTAGTTTTATTGATATTTATAAACTAATTTCTAATTAAGAGTTAAGGGTATTTTAGTAAACGTACAAGTTATTATACAAGTACTATAAAGGCAAACCAAACAATAGAAATGTTATTAAATCACAACAAAAGATACAGTCTATCCAAACATTGTGTTCATTAATACATTATAATACAGTACGACACCATATTGTACCATACCATATGGTACATTAATGAATCACGGGAAACAACCATCCAATTTTATAATTTTAAAACTGGAATCTTCTAGTACCATGTCTAATTTAATTTCAGGTGCTAAATTCATTACCACCAACAAGTTGTGGTGGGGGTAATAAGGTATTATTTCATCTTTATCAAAGATCTAGGATAAGAGATCATTTTATCTCCATAATAGGACTTTCAGGCATAAAGCTATAAAGTGGGTAGCGGACAAATAAAATACTAAACTCATTCATTTTCAATTACTAGTATTCGTACTCACGCGATGTGCGATCAATGTCAAATGGAATTAATCGTAAATTATTACTCAAATCTATTTACAATATGTCTGTATTTCCTTCAATATTTAGACTGATAGTTTTGTGGAGACCACTATTTTATCTAGTCAATTTTTAATACTCCTCCTTTATTTTTCTGGTCAAGTAATATTCTATTTCATGTAAAGGATAATTAAAGGTTGTTAAAGTGATTCCTGAAAAAACTTTTAGGGTAGAAAAAAAAGTTTGAAATCTAACTTTTATAGCTACTTTCTTTCACAACTATTGAATTTCATTTTTACCCGTTCCAATCCATATTCATATTCTCTGAAAAGAATCTATACTAATAGTTAAGGTTTTCCAAGTACTCCTAACTTAATTCCTCTTTATAGTAAAAATATTCGTTTTTATCTTTCATTTAAAGAAAAATACAAACTACGTTTTTAGAAAGTTTATATTCCAAATTAAATTCCAGCTATTAAAAAAAAAATCAATTCAAAAATTAACTACACTCATGTTATTTTAGTGTTCATTAATATCCTCCAAAACTTTTCATGTAATTTTTAATAATTCACCGCTTAGTTAAATATCATTTTACGTTATGTGCATACCTTATCAGATTTTCTTATAGTTAGTCAATATGTTTATCATATATTTCTTGATATAGAAAAGTAGGAAAAAAAAACTATATTCCATAAATAGAAGAGAAGTGTCTTTAAGCTAATTTATTAGAGCTTGTAATTAGAAAGAAATGAACCTACATTCTTTCTAACCCTTAAACAAAAAATAAAAACAAATTACTTAGATAAGATAAACTAATTGAGTTTTGTAAATTTATTTATGTGATTGTAAGACATAAGTTATGTTGATGTCCATTATCATATATATATTCACCAAAATAACAAACTTGCTCTATCATTACCTTTTTTTCGGAGTTCAAATAATGATGGTCCATTTCCTTAGACAAAAATCAAAGATGAACCATGAACCTGCACTGAGAAAAAAGATAATGGATACAATATTATACGTATTCATCATTAAATTGTTGTTATTTCTTGTATCAATATAACATTAACATGATTCACAATGATTCAAAATCTTGCAAGCATGTGTTGCTTAGCAGTCACCAGATAAAGCTACTGTAGTTGGAAAGAAATTCCGGCCGGCGGGCGGTGATCCGGTGGCTGCGGCGGTGCTTTGTAATTTGTGAATTGTTATACCCAAGTGTTGGTGGAAACAAGGTTTACTGGGAGCTGATTTTGACTTTTGGATTTTTGGGATTAAAAATACCTAATTCCACCACATTTTTGAAAAACAAAAATTAGAAGTAGCTAAACGGCGTCGTCTGTTTTTCAGAAATTAAATGAAAAAAATAATAAGAGCTAAACTTTAAAAAATATGATGTCCCTCAGGCTAGAACCCGGACTTAGAGGTTTATTTTGAACACACTGAAACCGCTGAGCTAGCCTTTTCCATGTTGTTGAGGGTGTTCAAAACATATATATCTACATAGACGCAGGAAATTTACCCTATATCTACAGCGGAATTTTCGCCGAGGGTGTTCGAGGAAGACCCTGTGCTGCCTATAAATCCGCCCCTGCACCCCACAACCACTCACCCCCACCTTACCACACACAACCCCCACCCTCATGTCACAACCACCCATCTCTCCGCCACCCTCACCCACTATCCCTCACCACTACACAACCCCAACCCCATAACTACTCACCCCACCGTACCACCCATTATCCCCACCCTCATCCCACGATCACCCACCTCACACCACCCACCCCTCCACCACCCCCACCCACCACTTACTTAGTTCCCATTTTATCCTTTACCTTAGTTTTATTGATATATATAAACTAATTTCTAATTAAGAGTTAAGGGTATTTTAGTAAACGTACAAGTTATTATACAAGTACTATAAAGTCAAACCAAACAATAGAAATGTTATTAAATCACAACAAAAGATACAGTCTATCCAAACATTGTGTTAATTAATACAGTATAATACAGTACAACACCATATTGTACCATACCATACAGTACATTAATGAATCACGGGAAACAACCATCCAATTTTATAATTTTAAAACTGGAATCTTCTAGTACCATGTCTAATTTAATTTCAGGTGCTAAATTCATTACCACCAACAAGTTGTGGTGGGGGTGATAAGGTATTATTTCATCTTTATCAAAGATCTAGGATAAAAGAGCATTTTATCTCCATAATAGGACTTTCCGGCATAAAGCTATAAAGTGGGTAGCGGACAAATAAAATACTAAACTCATTCATTTTCAATTACTAGTATTCGTACTCGCACGATGCGCAATCAATGTCAAATGGAATTAATCGTAAATTATTACTCAAATCTATTTACAATATGTCTGTATTTCCTTCAATATTTAGACTGATAGTTTTGTGGAGACCACTATTTTATCTAGTCAATTTTTAATACTCCTCCTTTATTTTTCTGGTCAAGTAATATTCTCTTGCATGTAAAGGATAATTAAAGGTTGTTAAAGTGATTCCTTAAAAAACTTTTAGGGTAGAAAAAGAAGTTTGAAATCTAACTTTTATAGCTACTTTCTTTCCCAACTATTGAATTTCATTTTTACCCGTTCCAATCCATATTCATATTCTCTGAAAAGAATCTATACTAATAGTTAAGGTTTTCCAATTACTCCTAACTTAATTCCTCTTTATAGTAAAAATATTCGTTTTTATCTTTCATTTAAAGAAAAATACAAACTACGTACTTTTTAGAAAGTTTATATTCCAAATTAAATTCCAGCTATTAAAAAAATCAATTCAAAATTAACTACACTCATGTTATTTTAGTGTTCATTAATATCCTCCAAAACTTGTCATGTAATTTTTAATAATTCACCGCTTAGTTAAATATCATTTTACGTTATATGCATACCTTATTAGATTTTCTTATAGTTAGTCAATATGTTTATCATATATTTCTTGACATAGAAAAGCAGAAAAAAAAAAACCTATATTCCATAAATAGAAGAGAAGTGTCTTTAAGCTATTTGATTAGAGCTTGTAATTAGAAAGAAATGAACCTACATTCTTTCTAACCCTTAAACAAAAAATAAAAACAAATTACTTAGATAAGATAAACTAATTGAGTTTTGTAAATTTATTTATGTGATTGTAAGAGATAAATTATGTTGAAGTCCATTATCATATATATTCACCAAAATAACAAACTTTCTCTATCATTACTTTTTTTTCAGAGTTCAAATAATGATGGTCCATTTCCTTAGACAAAAATCAAAGATGAACCATGAACCTGTACTGAGAAAAAAGATAATGGATACAATATTATACGTATTCATCATTAAATTGTTGTTATTTCTTGTATCAATATAACATTCACATGATTCACAATGATTCAAAATCTTGCAAGCATGTGTTGCTTAGCGGTCACCAGAGAAAGCTACTGTAGTTGGAAAGATATTCCGGTCGGCGGGCGGTGATCCAGTGGCTGCGGCGGTGCTTTGTAATTTGTGAATTGTTATACCCAAGTGTTGGTGGAAACAAGGTTTACTGGGAGCTGATTTTGACTTTTGGATTTTTGGGATTAAAAATTCCTAATTCCACGACATTTTTGAAAAACAAAATTAGAAGTAGCTAAACGGCGTCGTCTGTTTTTCATAAATTAAATGAAAAAATTAATAAGAGCTAAACTTTAAAAAATATGATGTCCCTCAGGCTAGAACCCAGGACTTAGAGATTTATTTTGAACACCCTGAAACTGCTGAGCTAGCCTTTTCCATGTTGTTGAGGGTGTTCAAAACATATATATCTACATAGACTCAGAAAATTTACCCTATATCTACAGTGGAATATTTCGCCGAGGGTGTTGATGTGCCGCTAATTTGTGGCACATTAGACACCTTTTTACTATGAATTTTGGTTGTTTTCAAGTAAGTCTAGTTCTTGTTAATATGTTTTGTTGTGTTTTAGGAAAACAATGGCCCAAAAGCAAAAGGCAAAGAACAAAAGAAAAATTGGCCAGAAATGAAGAATCGACGTTCCATCGATCAGCCGACGAACCGTCCTTTAAAGCGTTGATAAGCTCGATTTTCCAGTGATGACAAAGTTGAAGACGACAAAGGACGGAGGCATCGACGAAGCGTCGAACTGATCGACGCTTCGTCGTTTGTGTCGTCAAGCAGGATCTCTCAACAAGAGGAGAAAAAGACGGAATACTCGACGGAGAGTCGAACTGGTCGATGGCACCGTCGAATGGAACACATTGCTGAAGGTACAAAAGACGGAGAAATCGATGAATCGTCGAACGATCGACGGTCCGTCGATATTGCTATCGGGGGCAATTTTGTCAGTTTCTGCTATGCGTTTTTTGAGCCTATTTAAAGAGCATTTTAGGTTTTTTTTTGGTACTAGTATTCGTACCTGCGCGACGCGCGGTCGGTATCAAACGAAATTAATCATAGAAAATTATTATCTTATTTGTTTGACATATTTATAATTATTTAATTTGTGAAATATTAAAAATTATTACTGATTAACATCATGAGTAATGTAAAACTTAAATAAAGATTTACTGAAAATTAGTTGATGCTGAAATAATATTAAATTATAGTTTTACTTATTTGAGCACATCGAATTATATTAATTTAACAAATATTTAATTATCATCTCGTGATGATTAACCTTATATCATTACACAATCCTGATCATCATCTCTAACATATAAAAAATCATATCACTACAAAAGAAAAAGTTTATTTGGCATAACTATTATTTAAGGTATTTACTTCTAAATGTGGTTTGGAAAGAAAAGAATTTATGAATGTTGTGTTATAAATTTACCCACATGATATTTTGTTTTGGTATTTTAAAAATTTTTAATTTGGTACTTGGATTCTTTTTATATTCAATATTTTAAATTTTAAATATTTTGTTACGTAGTCTTATCTATAATTTTTTTTAATAATATAATTTCAAATATTCTTATTTTAACTTCTAATAAGTCTTATACTCTGGGAGGTTACCTTTTAAAAGTAAGACAAACATTTTGAGTTAGAGTATGAGCAATAACCCATTCTAGCTCTTCTATTTTTCTTTATCACTAATATATGTACCCGTCCGATGCACGGACAATATTAAGAAAATATTATTTTAATTATTTCAAATTTTGATTTACTCATATTAGATCATATTGCCTTAAAAATTTCAAAACTATTATTTTGTTACTCAATGAAAATTACCCCCAACCCCCAAATAACCAAATCTATATGAAAATATTTCATTGTTCACAACTCTTCAATTTCTTAAATTATGAATAATATTTTGTGTATTATCCAATTACTTCATTATATTCTTAAAATTAATTCCAAGTATAAATATACGCTCCCCCCCCCCACCCACAACCCTCTATGTACATTCTTTCTCTCGTATTTAATTAGTTTTCTCTCGTATTTAATTAGTTTTCTCTCGTATTATATTCAATATTTTAAATTTTAAATCTTCCGTTACGTAGTCTTATCTATAATTTTATTTTTTATAATATAATTTCAAATATTCTTATTTTAACTTCTAATAAGTCTTATACTCTGGGAGGTTACCTTTTAAAAGTAAGACAAATATTTTGAGTTAGAGTATTAGCAATAACCCATTCTAGCTCTTATATTTTTCTTTATCACGAATATATCACTTAAATATTATTTCTAATTATTTCAGTTTTTGATTTACTTCAAAACTATTATTTTGTTAGTCACTGAAAATTACCCCCAACCCCCAAATAACCAAATCTATATGAAAATATTTCATTGTTCACAACTCTTCAATTTCTTAAATTATGAATAATATTTTGTGTATTATCCAATTACTTCATTATATTCTTAAAATTAATTCCAAGTATAAATATACCCCCCCCCCCCCCCCCCTCTTTGTACATTCTTTCTCTCGTATTTAATTAGTTTTCTACATAGTATATTCAATATTTTATATTTTAAATCTTCCGTTATGAAGTCTTAGCTATAATTTATTTTTTTATAATATAATTCCAAATACTCTTATTTTAAATTCTAATAAGTCTTATACTTTAGGAGGTTACCTTTTAAAAGTAAGACAAACATTTTGAGTTAGAGTATGAGCAATAACCCATTCTAGCTCTTCTATTTTTCTTTATCACTAATATACCACTAAAATATTATTTCTAGTTATTTCAAATTTTGGATTTACTCATATTAGATCATATTGCCTTAAAATTTCAAAACTATTATTTTGTTACTCAATGAAGATTACCCCCAACCCCCAAATAACCAAATCTATATGTAAATATTTCCTTGTTCACAACTCTTCAATTTCTTAAATTATGAACCCCCCCCCCCCCCCCCCCCCCCCCCCGAATTTCTTTGCACATTCTTTCTCTCGTATTTAATTAGTTTTCTCCATTTAACATTTCTACCTATAGTCAAAATTATATCATATTTAAAACTGAAGTGTAACTTTGAATTCAACCAAAGTATAAATACAGAAGTTATTTTCTTATCTTATCATGAAATCTATTGATATTTTTAATTATTATTTTGTATTACATGCAATTGAGTTTTCTTATCTTAAATGGAAGAATATTTAAGAAACTATAAGGAAAGATACAACTTTCAAATTAGAAAAATAAGTATGTTGAAAAAGATTTTCTTTCAAAAACAAAACAACCATAAGGATGAAAAGAAATGGGTCGGTTTTGGGTTAAAACCAAAACCAAACCAATATAATCAGTTTTTAAATTATTAAAACCAAACCAAATCAAATATAATACATATCCGTCAGTTTGGTTGAGGTCGGTTTGGGTCGGTTTTTCGTTTTTTAAGAACATTAACGGTATTTCTCTCTTTCATGATATTTTTCCTACAATTAGGAGAGAATTTTCTATCCCTTTCCAACTTATAATCTGTTATTACCCTTTAATTGCGGTAGCTATAGTTTCTTGCATTATGGAGAAAATGTCTTAGGATTTATGATTTCAATTAAGTGAATAAAATTTATAATAAATACAAAAAATAAATCTAGGTAAATCTCATATAGTTATTTTCTTGAATAAATGAGTTTGAGTTTATGGATTTCTTTTTTAAAATCGGCTTAAGGTATAAAGTTCATTAGCTTATTAGAGATAAATAAAAAATTCTTAAAAATTATATAAATTATTCAAAAGTATTTATAAAAAATCAATATATATATATATATATATAAAATTATGTATAAAATCTGTCGGTTTGGTTTTTTCTTCTGTTTGCTTTTAGTATAACCAAAACCAAACCAAATATTATCGGTTTTTAAAATTTCAAAACCAAACCAAACCTAACCCAAGTAAATATCGGTTTATTTAATCGGTTTGTTTTTAATTTTCTGTTTGGATCGGTTTTTAACCAAACCGTGAACACCCCTAGAAATGGGATTAGTCAGTTAGACATGTTATCTTTTATTATATTTGTCCAAACCAACCTTATTAATTAAAAATTATCTGATTCATTTGCACCTTAAAAAGAAGGACTCCTTCCAATAACTGACCAACATTATAAATGATATCAACAAAATATCAATCAGACATACCTAATGTATGCTGCAGATTCAATAAGCTATACAATGAACAAATTTAGCAATGACATTTATATTTTAATTATTAATACTCGTATAAAAATTGATTACCACTTTACAGTAGGCTTCTTGTTTTAATGATAGAAATAAGCTAGCTTCGTGTTACCGGTATAGTAAAAGAGGAATGTACTGTAGGGTAAATGTAGTTGCATAAACTAATAGAATGTACACAGTTTATTTTGACATACCTCCCGCACAAACATCACGCAATACACTACGAACTTGCTGCATTGTTACATTGCTTTAAAAAATTTCCTTCTGTAACAATAATTTTTTGAGAAATATATAATTATGTCAATCATCAAGTTCACGGCAAAACAATGAAATAAGTGTAAATAAATATGTCATGATTAAAAGATAAGTAACATCTATTATATAAGCCAAAACATAATTTTCTTCTGTCAAAATAAAACCAATTTCTTTTGCCTTAAAAAATGATATGGAATTTGATGCAAAAATAAAAGTAATTATATGAACAGAAGATCGAAAATAGAGAACATAGCTTAAGACTTTCCATAGCAGTTTATACAAAAGCAAAAACCGCGTAATTTTAATGATTTTACCCCTTGAAAATCTAAAATCGAAATGACACAAATACCCTTAGGTTGAAATTTAATCACCAAAAACAGGCATGTCGATCCAAGCATTATATTCAATTCACTCTTCTAATATCGTGTGTGTGTGTGTGTGTGTATATATATATATAATCTCCTAGTGCTACTTACATCAAACATAGAAACATATGGAGCATGTATATATTAGAAGAATTCTTCTACTTTAATAAAAATGGAATCGAGAAGCAAAAAAAGTATCAAAAATAATATACATGAATGAATTTAAATTACCTCTAAAAAACTCACACATCATACGTGCATCAATGGCCAGTAGAACTTACTATTAAGGATCACAATAACAACATAATCTTTATGTTTTCTTGAAAGACTAAGCAAGAAATGATACATAGAATAAATATTTGAGAGAGAATTTATGTAAAGAAAGAAATTAAATTACCTCTGCAAAGTACAAAGTGATATGTGGCTGTGGAAATAGCTGATAGAGTTTAATGTAAAAGCATAAATATAGCAAAGAATAAAATGTTTGAGTTCATGTAGAACTTTTCAATTGTGAGGTCTCAGTTCCTTTAGTTTTTAAATGAAAATTATTGATATCATGCATGATATACTTATCCTATTATCTCTCATTCAAAAAAGATTTCTATCTTTTATCTAGCTTGAAGCTCAACAAACATTTAAATGTAAATACTTATCCTATCTCTAATTAATTAAAAAAGAATGTAAATATTGATAGAGAAATAATTTAAAATACTACTGATCATCCATTGACTTCAATCTTTTTAGATAAATGTCATTAGATTCAAAATATACGATATAGATAAAGATTGTTTATCATTTAAAAAACCTTTATATTGATTGCAAATTCAATTTTATTACATAGCCAATTAAAGTTTGTCTTAAAATTGCCAAGTGGCTTGTTATTAGCTTGCCACTTGGCTTAACCACATTGCTTGTACCTCTCCTTTTATATATATATAGATTCAGATTTTATTGTAACCACATTAAAAGTTCCATTGGTGGTTGAGCATTGAATACTCCCCTTTTGGAGCTTAGTGAAGACAACGAGATTCCATTTTCCATCATCTTTATTACACTTTGTAAGCTTTATGTCTCATTTATTGCTTACTACTTTTGAGACCATAATGTGTGAGTAGTTTCTTTAATCAAAGTTGTGGACCCAAAAGTAGTAAGCAATAAATGAGACATAAAGCTTACAAAGTGTAATAAAGATGATGGAAAATGGAATCTTGTTGTCTTCACTAAGCTTCAAAAGGGGAGTATTCAATGCTCACCCACCAATGGAACTTTTAATGTGGTTACAATAAAATCTGAATACCAAAAAAAAACCTAAAATGTTCTTTAAATAGGCTCCAAAAACGCACAGTAGAAACTGACAAAATTGCCCCCGATGGCAAGATTGACGGACCGTCGATCGTTTGACGATCCATCAATTTCTCCGTCTTTTGTACCTTCAGCAATGTGTTCCATTCGACGGTGCCGTCGACCAGTTCGACGCTCCGTCGAGTATTCCGTCTTTTTCTCCTCTTGTTGAGAGATCCTGCTTGACGACACAAACGACGAAGCGTTGATCAGTTCAACGCTTCGTCGATGCCTCCGTCCTTTGTCGTCTTCAACTTTGTCATCACTGGAAAATCGAGCTTATCGACGCTTCAAAGGACGGTTCGTCGGCTGATCGACGGAACGTCGATTCTTCATTTCTGGTCAGTTTTTCTTTTGTTCTTTGCTTTTTTCTTTTGGGCCATTGTTTTCCTAAAACACAACGAAACATATTAATGAGAACCAGACTTACTTGAAAACAACCAAAATTCATAGTAAAAAGGCGTCGAACGTGCCACAAATCCGTGGCACATCAACACCCCCAACTTAGGATCTTTGCTTGTCCTCAAGCAAGTAGACAAAACAACCACAAAATAAAATTGCAACTATGCTAAAAATAAAGTAGAAGTGACTACAATGGTGCTTGCTCATCGCTACCGGCATGTGCATTTTTCAAATCAACTCCCTTTTTTTCTCATTCCCAAACAGGGTTCTTTCAAAACAAACTTATTAGAATTGACCCTGACGCTTCAATCGATGACATCACATTATTAAAAGCATTTATGCGTGAGAGTATTCACCATTATGCCCTCACTTAGATTAGAGAATGTCCTACGCACAATTTTATAATAAGAATCGGGACAAGGATGGATGAGAATAGAAAGCACTCGCGCTCACAAAGAAGTTCATGATTCACAATTGCAGATACCATATTCTTGCATTTAATTTCAATGCCTAACACTTTTGGATGGTTCAGTTGTGATCACTATAGGACTTGTTCTTGGGTTGTAATGTAGGCTCGGGGATGGGTAGGATACTCATTTGGGAATTAGTGACTCATCCTCCTCGACACTACAAATTTTTACCCCTTTTTTTTTCATGCCCAATCTATTCATTCTTCAACTCATGACTAAGATGTGATTTTACTCTTACCAGAATTTACAATCTTTTTATGAGACAATATTATTATTGTTATAAAACTATATATATACATTTATATATGATCTTTTTTTTTATAAACCTTTCTCAAATTTAATTCGCTATCACATCAAGTTCTCGACTATGCAACTCACACACCCCCAGCTTTAGGCTCTTGGCCTTTACTTCACACATATACCACCCCCAGCTTAGGCGATTTGCCTCTTTTCTCTAGTAGTGTCAAGGAGGGAATGGGTGCAAAGATGGAATGAATTCATGAAATGGGGAAAAGGTTTGTTACAACTAATCAAGAGAAAAAGCCAAAGGCTCAACGTGGGAACTAGTGATATTCATATAGAACAGGTTTTGGGCTTTTTAAGGCTGACGTGACTATTCAGAAGGAAAGCCTATGATCACTTCACAACCGACTATCCTAAGCAATATAGCACGACCTACCAGGCAAGTTCTGGATCCACATATGCTAACAATGAACACAAGAAGTTCTCACACTCACAATGGCATAAGGATTTGAACACTCAATTCATCCATACTCTAATATCTATGATGTCACAGAAAGAACCATACATGTCAATTCATTACAACCTGAGATACGCAAAAAACTTTCGGAGGGGTCAATTTCAAATCAATCCATAAAACACATCATAAATATCCTTTTCATCCAAAATTCATGCCATAAGTTCAAAATGCAACAACCATGAAAGTCACAATTACTTTAATTAAAATTTAACAAATATAAATACTACAAAGTACATCAGGTTACCCCACCCCCAGCAAAAAGAGGATGCATTGTCCCCAATGCATCAAAAAATCATACCATCACCCCATGGTGGTGGTGCCGACCTGAAATACTCTAATCCTGTTGTTGCTGCTGAGGTGTCTCCTCCGCAGCAGTCTGAATGGGGGCCCTCTCTGCTGCTGGTTCAGTGGACTGAAGCGATGGAGCTGACTGGCTCTGCGGCTGCAAGTCCTGAGGAGCTATCATGATCGGCCTGACTGGTGCTGGGATAACACTAGTGCTGGAAGATGCGCCGGTGAACCTCGTGTCCAGGCGCTGTTATACCCCATTTTAACCGGGTTAAATTAGAAGTACAACATATTGGTGATTCCTGTTTTTGTTTATGTTAAGGAGTCGCCACCTAATTATTTATGGTGAATTAGGACACCTAAAGTTTATTAAAGTTATTTTTCTAAAGTTAGCTCTGTTTAAGGTCTGCGAAACTTAAGATTCTAGGTAAGGGTTCAATTAGTCTAAAGGGAAGGTATTAGGCATCCTTTAAGACCCATTAACAATGGTTGACCGACCGGACTTATAATTAGTTAGGCTAAGTGTAAATGTTGTAAAAAGAAAATAGCTTTGTAAGTATTGCTAAAGTTATAAATAAAAATAGAATGTTATTCAAAATAAAACTTGTAGAAAAGTAATAGTTGCATAAAAGAGTTTAGTTATTAAAAGAAACGAGATGTGTAATGTTTATATGTATTTGGAGAAAATGACCAACAAATTTAAAAGTTATTTAATAAAATTTTAAAGGTTTTATAGAATGACTATTAATTCAATGTATATTATGCAAAGACTGTTTTAAACAAAATGTGTTTTGAAGTGTTGGAAAAGAACTAAAGTGGAACAGTTATCCGTTGAACTAGTTTGCCTCTTTTTTTTTTTTTCAGAATAAGCTAACGTTAATGTAAAATTAGTAACGTTTTAAACTTCTAAAATAGTAAGAACGAATCTTGATTCTCAAAGTATGTAGTCTTGCCATTCTAAAATAAATTATTCTAATAATAGAAAATGACAGTATAGATATTATAAGTAGTTGAAACTTATGGAATTAATAGTTGATTTTCCTTAAATTAACTACTCATTACTAAAACCCAAACCCCACTAATTTCGCTAAGGTTTACTTAATCTAAGCAAATAAACACATAAAAGTATCAGTCATACAATTACCAATTAAATGCACAAAATAAAATAAAATAGGGGAGTAAATGATTTAAATGGGCTCAGCCCATTTTGGGCTGCTGCTGTTCGCTGCCACTACTATGGGCCTCGGCCCAGAATTTTATTTTTTCGCTGCGGGGGACTGACTTGAGAAGATTTCGTTGGGCTTTGCCTGAAGCCAAATGCGGGAGGAGATGACAAGTCGCTCGGACTCGTATGCGAGATGTCATGCATAAAAAATGAAAAAGAAAAGGATTAGTATACGATCAATGGATAATGTTAAAACATATAAAACACAAACTCAAACAAATCGGCAGAGCATATATATTCTATGTAAATATATAGTCATCAGGTGCCTAAAACTGCCTTAACCAACTTTAAGGATAACCGCTTAATGTTCAGCAATAGGGATTTTAGCACCTCTATACTCAAACAAAAAAAAAAACATCAAAGTGTACCAAATAATACACTGAAGAACAACAATTTGCACCATTAAACTCCCTGATTCATTACTATATATACCTTTTAACAAAGGTATTCCCATAACTAAAGTGTTTGGTAAAGTGGAAAGTGAAAACAAAGTAATGGACCATTCAAGGGACCCTCTTGAACTAATTCTTGACCAAATGGCTAACACAAACAGGACTATGATTTTTGAAGTGTATCAGCAGCTATAAACCTGTAGTTTCATTGCATATGGATTGTTTGAAGCAATGAAATGAAAAGACAACAATGGAACAGCAAAAAGAGCAACAAATCTGTTAATACCAGAACATTGGTCAGGGATGAATATTTTCTACCATTTTACTGAACCATAAGCTAAGATCATAACTACATATAGTGGAACTACATCAGTTAGAACATGATAAAGGTCTGAAAGTGATATCATTTTTCTCTTAAAATATTCACTGAACAAAGTAGAGATGAAAAAAAATGGATTTTTTGATCACAAAACTCACATGGGGTTTTGCAAGAACACAAAAGATCCAAACTAAACTTCAAGAACCCATTTTTACTTCTCTAAAGCAACTAATTTAGTGATTTCAAGATTAAACAAAAAAAAATGAGTTCAAGAACAAACCCCCACTTTAGTTTTCCTCTTCTTCCTCACCACTAAACCATAGACTTCAGTATTTGTAAGTGCTAGAAAAGCGTTACTAGCACTAGTGATTTTAAAAGGGAGGAGATAAAATTCACACACTAACAAGGGAATGTTCATATTTCAATCACATAGCAGAACTTCAAGTGTTCACTAATTAATCTCGACAAAGTGCAGAATAATTTTAAAAAGGGGGCAGAACTAACTTTGAATACTTTTACCCATTTAAAGGAACATATTCTGAGATGTTTAGACATTAAAACCAACATCTAATTAACAATATCAGCTACATAGTTTAAACAGCACTCTTAAAGAACATGCCAACGGTCTGGACCAACCATCATTCTCAACTCAGAAGTCTAAACTTTATACAAACATAGCTTCAGATAGACCAAACTGAAACTTAAACATAGAGATACTATCGTGCGTCAAGCCGAAAATTAAACCAAACTAAGATAGGAACAGATAGATATCATTAACTGCCCAATCAAGACTAAATTAACTAGAAGAAAATAGTAGCCTGCATAATACTACTAAGGTACTGAACTTAACCTAACCAGCTGGAAATGGAACAAGATTTAATACACGACTTGTTAAGGAAACTAAACACAGAATTCGGACTTGGAACCAAACAAATTTCAACAACCAATACCGACATGTTGTATAATCATTTTATCGTATTTAAATCTAAGCGGATTACATTCATGATAGGGTATATTATTTGAACAAATAGAGTAAAAGAGAGACAATGCTGGCCTGTTCTAATCATATACGTAATATACCTAAGATATACACGCAGTGGTGTGTATACCAAATGTATATCGAATGTATATCTTCTTCTTATCTTGATAACCCACTGTATATCCTATGTATATGCGGTTTTAAATATGTCCTAAATCCTGGAAATTCATTCTAATCATCCAACTACAACAGACATCTTTCGAATTCCATTTTAGCAATTAATATCCTATCCTAACAACTCCCAAACATCAAACAAACGATACAACCACAAAGAAAATATATAACTACTAAAGATGGCGTAATAAATTAAATTCTTAACCAAAGTAGAAATTAAAGACTACAAGCGATAAATGTGTCGAAGTTTACCTTTTTTACGCGCAGTGAATGGGATGTCGAGGCTTCGAATCTACACTCGAGCGCGACGAACTCGAACTCGAAGAACCCGATTAAAGTAACAAAAGTTTCCAACCAAGAAAAGTGATTATTGGCTGTTCTTTTTTTTCGAATAATGCTATCTTTGATGATTCAAAATTGTGTTTTGTAGGGAATCTTTGGATCCAGATCCTGGTTCCTTTTTTATTGTCGGTTTCTTGCTAAATCAAGTCCTCTTTGTTCTAAACAATGTCCAGTCCCCCTTTCAATTGAGTAAGTCTTCATTATTTATAGAGTTGAGAGTGAAGAGGAGCGTATGAGAGAGAGGAAGCGGGGAACAGGCGTGGTGGAAGTGTCAGGGAAAGATGGCAGAGGCGTGGGTGTGGGGAGAACGTGAGGAGAGAGACGAAGGCGTGGGGGGACAAGGAGATGTGGAAGTGCAGAGGGAGAACGTGGGCGTGGGAGAATGGAGATGACGATGAAGGAAGGAGAAAGGGAGGCGGGTGAGATGGAGGAGAAATTAGGGCAAAGGGAGAGGGAAAAGAGAGAGAGGACAGAGGAGGCGGAGAAAGAAAAGAAAAGAAAGAGAAAGAGGAAGGGGTTAGGTTTAGGGGGGAATTGGACCGGGTCGGGTAAAAATTGTTGGGATGGACCGGGTAGATTTAGGTTATGGGCTGGTAGGGAAATAATGTGGGCTGATTATTTGAGTAGGGGAATAACATTGTATTTGTATTTTAAGCCATTAATTTGGCTGAAGATTGTTAGTCCTTCCTCCTCTATTTAATTATTTTTTGAGCTTCTAATTTAATAACTGGTAAAATATATATTATGTAAAGACAATAAATAATTAGTATGTAAAAAATAAATATTTTACAAAGTGTTGTCTTGTAATTAATTTAACGAGTCCAAACCCTAAAAAAAATGAAATAATGACGAATTATTTCAAATTTGTGGTAAAGTAATACTTGTAATGTTGAAAATAAAAGTAGTGATATTAATAGTAGTAGCAATAAAATATTGTGAAAAAATAAAGAATTTAGATCATTAGTAAATTCAGAAACCCGAGTAAATTAAAAAAAAGAGGGACAAAATTGGGTGTCAACAGATGCCCCTCTTCGATTGGAGATGATGTAAGAATCTTCGGGCGAAGAAGTTGACGTAGTAGCCAATTTTATTCCGACCAACAAATATGAATTTATAAGAAAGTACGATTTTGAAAAATTGATGGAAAATATTATGAGGACCGAAGGAATTATGGAATATTATGGCCGAATCTCAGCTTCGAGTTGTTTACATATCTAGGGCTGCACTAAGGTCATGCGTAGTTCGAAAGTTTTTGTGGATTCATAATCTTGCGGGGGTTGCAGACAGGTGACGAGAACGTTCAAGAATGGAACATATGCTTATAGCCTCCTAGTTATAAATGTGGCGCGCAACACACCTTTAAGTAGGACTCTACTAGCCACGATGTAAATTCTCCAAAAATGCCCCAGTGTTGAGTTATGGAGACGCTGGGGGTGTAGAAAGGAATATGAGATTGTGAAAAGAGTTGATTGAAATAGAGTTTTAGCGGTGGATATGAAAGGAAATTTTGGATAACCTACGCATCACATGTTTGTGGACGTAGGCGGAGTCGAGTTCGAAAGTAGATCTGTGAACCTTGCTTGTGAGTTTGATACTCCTCTTTAGCGTGTTTGCCCCAGTTCACTGCGTAAGATAGAGTTCCACGTTGCGCTATGTCTCTATATGTAGATTGTACTTTCTGAAATTCATGTAAAAAAATAGTAATAAAGTCTGGGGTAAAGTTAACAGTGTAAAACTTATAAAGAGTGTAAAATAATAGTAAATATGAGTGTGACAATAAGACGAAGCCGTGCGGCTTATAATGAGGTAGTGTGGCCAAATGTTGTCTCTGGTTGTCTTCCAGGACTTGAATGAATGCGCGATGTTTATGCTGAATATCTCCAGTTGTATTTGAAGACTTTAAATGCTAATAAGGCCTCCGGCTGTCTTCCGGGACTCGATGATAAATGATATCTGTGAAATTTAAGGTAAAGTCGTTAAAGTAGGTAAAGTAGATGATGAAATAAAGCGATAAAGTATAGAGTAAAGTAAGTGTGTAGCCGTTTGGCTTATGCAGGTGAGGCTGTGTAGCCATGTGATGTCTCCGGTTGTCTTTGGGGACTCGATGATATATCTCCGGTTGTCTTCGGAGACTTGATGATATATCTCCGATTGTCTTCGGAGGCTTAATGATAATTCTTATAAAATTCAAGGTAAAATCGTTAGAGTTGGTAAAGTGAATGATAAAGTAGAGAGTAAAGTCATAGTGTAGCCGTCTGGCTTATGCATGTGAGGCTGTATAGCCGAATGATGCCCCGGTTGTCTTCGGAGACTTGATGATAATCCCTGCAAAGTTCAGGATAAAGTTGTTAAAGTTGGTAAAGTAAATGATAAAGTAATTGGCAGAGTAGAGTGATAGTGTAGCCGTCTGGCTTATGCATATAGGCTGTATAGCCGAATGATGCCCCCGGTTGTCTTCGGAGACGTAATAATAATCCCTGCAAAGTTTCGGATAAAGTCGTTACAGTTTGTAAATGATGTCTCCAGTTGTCCTTGGAGACTTGATGCAATCCCATAAAGTTCAGGATAAAATGCAAATGATGTCTCCGGTTGTTTTCAGAGATTTAATGATGCAAACCCTGTATAGTTCAGGATAATGCCTCCGGTTGTTTTCGGAGACTTGGTGCAAACCCTGTAAAGTTCAGGATAATGTCTCCGGTTGTTTTCGGAGACTTGATGCAAACCTTGTAAAGTTCAGGATAATGTTTCCGATTGTTTTCGGAAACTTGATGCAATCCTGTAAAGTTCAGGATAAAATGTAAATGATATCTCCGGTTGTTTTCGGAGATTTAATTATGCACACCCTGTATAGTTCAGGATAATGTTTCCGGTTGTTTTCGGAAACTCGATGCAATCCTGTAAAGTTCAGGATAAAATGTAAATGATATCTCCGGTTGTTTTCGAAGATTTAATGCAAACCCTGTAAAGTTCAGGATAATATTTCCAGTTGTTTTCGGAAACTTGATGTAAATCCTGTAAAGTTCAGGATGATGTCTCCAGTTGTCTTTGGAGATTTAATGCAAACCCTGTAAAGTTCAGGATAAAGGTAAATGAAATAAGTAAAGTGGATGATAAAGTATGGAGTAAAGTAAGCATAGCCAGTTAGCTAATGATGTTGATGAGACTGTGACAAGCCAAATTTATGACGTCTTTGGTGTAATCCCGATTTAATTCACCTTTAATCTCGGCAACCTACAAAACAAGTGTATTTGTTAATAAAGTCATAAAGTTGTTGTGATAAAATAAAATTAAAGATAAAGTTAGAAATAAAGTCGCTTGGCTTTTTAAGGCGAGGCCATAATGGGCCAAAGGATGTTTTTCTGCCACGATTGATAGACTTGGTTGTTGATCTCGTGATTTTTAATTCCTGCACTCAAAGAAAAATTCTTAGTTTGGGAGGGGGAAGTTGATTCGTGTTGACTCGAAGCTTGACGTTGTTGGTTCTCCATTTGTCCTGTTTGTTTGGATCTTGTGATCTCCGTTCAAGCTTCGGTAGGTGAACAGTAGCGAAACAATTGCAAGAAAGTATTTCATTTGAAAGGTAGGTATGTAAGTATATGTATAAGTAAATGTACTATATGTATATAAGTTGTGAAATATATGTATGTAAGGAAAGATATATATGTAAATATATGTATGCAAGTTGTAAAATATTTCTGCCAACTTCAAATTGTGACACTTCTAAAGTAATACTTCCTGTCTGGTAGCCTTAATCTTGTCGATATCTAACTCTAATCATTCAAAATATGCCCCAGTTTTGATTCAGCAGGGCGTACTAAACCTATGTTATGGTGTGACCGAACCTTATATAGGTTGCCTACGTATCCCTCCAAAGGAATCAGGTCAGAACGTAGTTCGTAAGGTACATAAAAATGGTTTGAAATTTTCTGATAAAGGGACCGAACCCGATTTGGATTGCCTACGTATCCCACCAAGGGAATCAGGTCAGCGTAGTTCTGTTATACAAATGGTAAAAGATTTGTTGTATTTTTATCTAGGTGTGACGGACCTGTATGTTGATAGTCTATGAATCCCGCCGAGGGAATCAGGCTATATGTAGTTCTCCTTGTATAAGGATTTTTTGGATTTTCTATTATAATACAATCGAACCCTATATGGGCTGCCTATGTATCCCACCTCGGGAATCAGGTCGGAACGTAGTTCATACGTGTATTAAAGGAAAGGTTGCAAACTAGGTTGTCTAACCTAATGTCGTCCTTGATTTCTTCTTGACTGATAGCCTTGACGCTTGTGTCATTGTCTATCGGCTATTTAGGTCTCTTTCATCTGGAATCTTGTTTTATTCTTTATTATTTTCTCGAGACTATGTTATTCATCGTTCATTTTATGTCACAATCATAGAGTTGGCAGTTTTGATAAATAAAGTAGAAAATAACAATAATGGATGATTAAGGAAAATCAGAAATGCATTCATAGTTTTTTTTACAATTTAAGCTTCCAAAAGATGAAGCAAAACAAACAAAAGTTTGGGTGCGATTCAAGCCTCAATTTAAAAAAAACAAGTTCACTACATGTTCACACTACCAAGACTCGCGGCGAATCAGGAACGGAGTACGAGTCCAATTCTTCAGAGTCTCTCATAGTTCGACACCCCATATGGTCGATGTCTCAGTATTGTGAGTAGTTGTAGTAGTAATCTTCATATGTGTTTGTCTTTGGATTGTTCCTACGGGAGCGACAAAAGTTGATGACATGTCCCCTTCCCACCTTTCCAATTGACACACTGGATTCTTTCAAATCTTGGCCTCTTCGTGAGTAGGTAAAGGATTGTGGACAACATTGGGCTTAGCTTCAGCGAGCTGGATCGCATCTTCCTTGATCAAGGCTTCGATTCTGTTTTTAAGACCAAAGCAATCCTCAATGTCGTGCCCAGCAACTCCAGAATGGTATGCACAACGCTTGGAACCATCAAACCATCTTGGAATAGGATCGGGAATTTTCCCTTCAACCGGTCGTATCAGATCTGCAGCTTTCAGTCTTTCGAATAACTGAGCCAAGGGTTCAGCGATCTGAGTGTACTTACGGGTATTTTTGATGTCATGGTTTGGGCGGGCTTTAGGTGTAGTGTGTGGTCGATTTTGGTAAGTTGGAGCTTGAACGGATTGATGTGGACGTGGGTTTTGATATGGAGGTGCTCGGGGTTGGTAGTAATTTGCTTGGACGTTGTAGACAGGGTAAGGAGATGGTGGAGCTTGGTAGGGTTCAGGGTAGTGGTAAGGGTAGAAAGGTTGTGGTGGGTGGTTAAAGTATGTAATGGCTTGGCTCGGCTTATGCCCTTGGATATTCATGACTACAGCGACATCTTCTTTCTTCTTTTTAACCCCGCCGATAGAACCGGATTGAATAGCTTTGTTTATTGCTTGTAAAGCAATAAGATCCTGAATTTTCCCCGATCTGATTTCTTCTTCTAAGGCTTCTCCCATTCGGACAACTTCTGTGAATTTCTGTCCCATCATACCTATCATTTTCTCATAAAATACGCCAGCCTGGCATTCAATGAAGGTAGCAGTCATTTCTCTATCATTCATCGGAGGTTGAACCCTGGCCGCTTCTGACCTCCAACGTAACGCATACTCGCAGAACGTCTCAGTTGACTTCTTGGTTAACTTAGTCATGTAAACTCTATCAGGCGTGATATCGGTGTTAAAACTGAATCTGTCCATAAAGTCTTGTGACATGTCACTCCAACCACGCCATTTACGGACGTCCTGTTGTGTATACCAAGTAAGAGCCTCACCAGATAAGCTTCTTATGAATAGCTTCATCCTTATGTTCTAGTCTCTTCGTACTCTAACCAGTTTGTCGCAATAAGCCCTTAAATGTGTATGAGGATCGCCTGTTCCATTGAATGTATCAAATTTCGGCGGCTTGTAGCCTACGGGCAAATCGACGTCAGGCTGAACACACAGATCTTCGTATTCTACACTTTTGCTTCCCCTGGCGACTTGAAGGTTTCTCATCGCTTCTTTGAGACTGTGAATCTCTTTTAGCAATACGTTATCTGCCCCTGCTTTTGCATCTTTTTCCATTTCCTCGTATTGATCCACCTCGGGTTGGAACCTGACCGTTACTGGGTTGGTAAAGGCTTGTGTTTCTGCTGCATATACCGGAGGCACATACTGTAGATGCTGGGTTGGATAAGTTTGGACGGTGGGGGTGTTTTGGACTGGAGGTGGTGTGTTATAAGTGGTGTTTGTAGGTGGTTGATTTGGTGGGTTTAGAGGAGTAGTTGTAGGTGGTGGATTAGTGTTGGTGGGCAAAGTAACATAGGGAGTGTGAACTAGCGATTTACTTGGTGGGTTGACGGGTGGTGGATTAGGAGTAGCATAGGTAGTATAGGTGGGTGGTTGATTTTGTGGAGGAGTATAGTTAGTGTAAGTGGGTGGTTGACTTTGTGGGGGAGTATAGGCGGATGATGGATTTGGTTGATTTGCAGGGGTGATCGAAGGTAAGTTGTTGGTAGGTGCATTGTTTTGTGGAGGAAAATGCTCAGGAACTAGAGATTCGAGTGATGGGAAACGAGGCGGGTTTGGTGCAGTATTTCTAGGTTCAGGGGGTGGACTTTGGAGTGTGAGGGATAAATTGGTCAAGTCCCTAACCCGATTTAGTTCTCCACGTAGATTCTCAATTTCTTGAGTCAGGCGGGCGATATGTTCATCATATTGAATATTAGTTCTGTGTTCCGAAGTCTCGGGAGGATCACTAGAGATCACGATGTTTTCCAAACCAGTTGAAATAGATGCGGCTGGATCAGACATAATAATTTCTTTTCCTTGAATAGCCCAACTACGTCGCGGTAATGATGATGTCTTTGACCTTGTGAGGTAAGGATGGTCAGCCAGCTCGAGTGTCAACACGAATCAACTTTTTGGGAATAAAATAAAAGAAACATAAAGTGTAAATGATGTTAGTCTCATGAACATATCTAGGTAAAGTCATGATCATGTAGAGTCAAGTAAGTCATGTAGCAAATAATTTGTCAAATAAAGTCCAACAAGTTGTCAAACAAATATAAACGATTATATCAAACAATAATAACGCGTCCTAATATGCATGTGACCTCTTTATGCCAGAGGTAGGCCTAACGTTTGTTTAAAGGGTAAAGTGTGCCATAATACGTCATCCCGTTTCTTTGATTAATTAAACAAATTCTATTTCCCAAATAAAGTACAAAAGTAGTGTAATATTTATTACATGAGTAAAATATAAAATATTTCCTAATCTAAGTAAAGTAGATGCAACGTCTAGCTCCATTTTGTGATGTCTTTGGTCTTCGTCATTTGTTATACTCCAATGCAAATCCATACCTGTCATAGAAACATTAGTCATTCCCTCCCTCCTAAAGTTTAATTAATTAGAGCAAATAGTCAATATTTAGGCACAATTATCCTTCAAACATGCACATAAAGTATGATTGGTGTCACTTGGGGTCGTGAACCCGCTTGGACGTTTGGGTAAAGGCATCTAATGGGCTTTAATACACCAAGGGTATTAAGCCTCCTAGGTTATGAAATGTATGCTCCTAATAAAGGTGTTGGTTTAGCTCTATCGTAGGCTAACTAAGAGTTGGTTTCCTATGACGCAAGGTTCCCCCAAGCGGACAACTTGGGAGTGGAAAGTCCGTGGTCGTCGACTGCACCGCCGATCGACTAAATCCACAAGATCAATCCAACTAAAGGGGTAATTTAGTAGTGCACGGGCGCGAACCGCGAAGCCGTTTTAAGTGTATGAATATGTGTGAGTTTTCCAGGAGTGGAAGAAATATGAACGGAATGACAGTTTTATCAAAGCAAGTAACACATAAGCAGTTTATATCAAACAAACAGTTTATATCAAACAAACAATTAATAGCATGTAAAAACAGTTAACAAATAAATAAAGTAATTAAAATAAGCACACAAAGCCTATTTAAACTAAGTCCGTTATGGTTAGAACCTAGGTAGTCCCCAGCAGAGTTGCCAAGCTGTTATACCCCATTTTAACCGGGTTAAATTAGAAGTACAACATATTGGTGATTCCTGTTTTTGTTTATGTTAAGGAGTCGCCACCTAATTATTTATGGTGAATTAGGACATCTAAAGTTTATTAAAGTTATTTTTCTAAAGTTAGCTCTGTTTAAGGTCTGCGAAACTTAAGATTCTAGGTAAGGGTTCAATTAGTCTAAAGGGAAGGTATTAGGCATCCTTTAAGACCCATTAACAATGGTTGACCGACCGGACTTATAATTAGTTAGGCTAAGTGTAAATGTTGTAAAAAGAAAATAGCTTTGTAAGTATTGCTAAAGTTATAAATAAAAATAGAATGTTATTCAAAATAAAACTTGTAGAAAAGTAATAGTTGCATAAAAGAGTTTAGTTATTAAAAGAAACGAGATGTGTAATGTTTATATGTATTTGGAGAAAATGACCAACAAATTTAAAAGTTATTTAATAAAATTTTAAAGGTTTTATAGAATGACTATTAATTCAATGTATATTATGCAAAGACTGTTTTAAACAAAATGTGTTTTGAAGTGTTGGAAAAGAACTAAAGTGGAACAGTTATCCGTTGAACTAGTTTGCCTCTTTTTTTTCAGAATAAGCTAACGTTAATGTAAAATTAGTAACGTTTTAAACTTCTAAAATAGTAAGAACGAATCTTGATTCTCAAAGTATGTAGTCATGCCATTCTAAAATAAATTATTCTAATAATAGAAAATGACAGTATAGATATTATAAGTAGTTGAAACTTATGGAATTAATAGTTGATTTTCCTTAAATTAACTACTCATTACTAAAACCCAAACCCCACTAATTTCGCTAAGGTTTACTTAATCTAAGCAAATAAACACGTAAAAGTATCAGTCATACAATTACCAATTAAATGCACAAAATAAAATAAAATAGGGGAGTAAATGATTTAAATGGGCTCAGCCCATTTTGGGCTGCTGCTGTTCGCTGCCACTGCTATGGGCCTCGGCCCAAAATTTTATTTTTTCGCTGCGGGGGACTGACTCGAGAAGATTTCGTTGGGCTTTGCCTGAAGCCAAATGCGGGAGGAGATGACAAGTCGCTCGGACTCGTATGCGAGATGTCATGCATAAAAAAAGAAAAAGAAAAGGATTAGTATACGATCAATGGATAATGTTAAAACATATAAAACACAAACTCAAACAAATCGGCAGAGCATATATATTCTATGTAAATATATAGTCATCAGGTGCCTAAAACTGCCTTAACCAACTTTAAGGATAACCGCTTAATGTTCAGCAATAGGGATTTTAGCACCTCTATACTCAAACAAAAAAAAAACATCAAAGTGTACCAAATAATACACTGAAGAACAACAATTTGCACCATTAAACTCCCTGATTCATTACTATATATACCTTTTAACAAAGGTATTCCCATAACTAAAGTGTTTGGTAAAGTGGAAAGTGAAAACAAAGTAATGGACCATTCAAGGGACCCTCTTGAACTAATTCTTGACCAAATGGCTAACACAAACAGGACTATGATTTTTGAAGTGTATCAGCAGCTATAAACCTGTAGTTTCATTGCATATGGATTGTTTGAAGCAATGAAATGAAAAGACAACAATGGAACAGCAAAAAGAGCAACAAATCTGTTAATACCAGAACATTGGTCAGGGATGAATATTTTCTACCATTTTACTGAACCATAAGCTAAGATCATAACTACATATAGTGGAACTACAGCAGTTAGAACATGATAAAGGTCTGAAAGTGATATCATTTTTCTCTTAAAAGATTCACTGAACAAAGTAGAGATGAAAAAAAATGGATTTTTTTATCACAAAACTCACATGGGGTTTTGCAAGAACACAAAAGATCCAAACTAAACTTCAAGAACCCATTTTTACTTCTCTAAAGCGACTAATTTAGTGATTTCAAGATTAAACAAAAAAAAAATGAGTTCAAGAACAAACCCCCACTTTAGTTTTCCTCTTCTTCCTCACCACTAAACCATAGACTTCAGTATTTGTAAGTGCTAGAAAAGAGTTACTAGCACTAGTGATTTTAAAAGGGAGGAGATAAAATTCACACACTAACAAGGGAATGTTCATATTTCAATCACATAGCAGAACTTCAAGTGTTCACTAATTAATCTCGACAAAGTGCAGAATAATTTTAAAAAGGGGGCAGAACTAACTTTGAATACTTTTACCCATTTAAAGGAACATATTCTGAGATGTTTAGACATTAAAACCAACATCTAATTAACAATATCAGCTACATAGTTTAAACAGCACTCTTAAAGAACATGCCAACGGTCTGGACCAACCATCATTCTCAACTCAGAAGTCTAAACTTTATACAAACATAGCTTCAGATAGACCAAACTGAAACTTAAACATAGAGATACTATCGTGCGTCAAGAAGAAAATTAAACCAAACTAAGATAGGAACAGATAGATATCATTAACTGCCCAATCAAGACTAAATTAACTAGAAGAAAACAGTAGCCTACATAATACTACTAAGGTACTGAACTTAACCTAACCAACTGGAAATGGAACAAGATTTAATACACGACTTGTTAAGGAAACTAAACACATAATTCGGACTTGGAACCAAACAGATTTCAACAACCAATACCGACATGTTGTATAATCATTTTATCGTATTTAAATCTAAGCGGATTACATTCATGATAGGGTATATTATTTGAACAAATAGAGTAAAAGAGAGACAATGTTGGTCTGTTCTAATCATATACGTAATATACCTAAGATATACACGCAGTGGTGTGTATACCAAATGTATATCGAATGTATATCTTCTTCTTATCTTGATAACCCACTGTATATCCTATGTGTATGCGGTTTTAAATATGTCCTAAATCCTGGAAATTCATTCTAATCATCCAACTACAACAGACATCTTTCGAATTCCATTTTAGCGATTAATATCCTATCCTAACAACTCCCAAACATCAAACAAACGATACAACCACAAAGAAAATATATAACTACTAAAGATGGCAGAATAAATTAAATTCTTAACCAAAGTAGAAATTAAAGACTACAAGCGATAAATGTGTCGAAGTTTACCTTTTTTGCGCGCAGTGAACGGGATGTCGAGGCTTCGAATCTACACTCGAACGCGACGAACTCGAACTCGAAGAACCCGATTAAAGTAACAAAAGTTTCCAACCAAGAAAAGTGATTATTGGCTGTTCTTTGTTTTCGAATAATGCTATCTTTGATGATTCAAAATTGTGTTTTGTAGGGAATCTTTGGTTCCAGATCTTTGTTCCTTTTTGATTGTCGGTTTCTTGCTAAATCAAGTCCTCTTTGTTCTAAACAATGTCCAGTCCCCCTTTCAATTGAGTAATTATTCATTATTTATAGAGTTGAGAGTGAAGAGGAGCGTATGAGAGAGAGGAAGCGGGGAACAGGCGTGGTGGAAGTGTCAGGGAAAGATGGCAGAGGCGTGGGTGTGGGGAGAACGTGAGGAGAGAGACGAAGGCGTGGGGGGACAAGGAGATGTGGAAGTGCAGAGGGAGAACGTGGGCGTGGGAGAATTGAGATGACGATGAAGGAAGGAGAAAGGGAGGCGGGTGAGATGGAGGAGAAATTAGGGCAAAGGGAGAGGGAAAAGAGAGAGAGGACAGAGGAGGCGGAGAAAGAAAAGAAAAGAAAGAGAAAGAGGAAGGGGTTAGGTTTAGGGGGAATTGGACCGGGTCGGGTAAAAATTGTTGGGCTGGACCGGGTAGATTTAGGTAATGGGCTGGTAGGGAAATAATGTGGGCTGATTATTTGAGTAGGGGAATAACATTGTATTTGTATTTTAAGCTATTAATTTGGCTGAAGATTGTTAGTCCTTCCTCCTCTATTTAATTATTTTTTAAGCTTCTAATTTAATAACTGGTAAAATATATATTATGTAAAGACAATAAATAATTAGTATGTAAAAAAATAAATATTTTACAAAGTGTTGTCTTGTAATTAATTTAACGAGTCCAAACCCTAAAAAAAATGAAATAATGACGAATCATTTCAAATTTGTGGTAAAGTAATACTTGTAATGTTGAAAATAAAAGTAGTGATATTAATAGTAGTAGCAATAAAATATTGTGAAAAAATAAATAATTTAGATCATTAGTAAATTCAGAAACCCGAGTAAATTAAATAAAAGAGGGACAAAATTGGGTGTCAACAGGTGCGACCGCCGAATACCCTCCCGAAGCTCAAGGTCTTCATCCTCATTGTCCTCTTCCTCATCCTCATCATCAGCCAATGTGACAGGCCTCTTTCTTTTGCGACTCTCCTTAGGCTCATCCTCAGTCACCAAGTCAACTACTCGGATCAAATCGAAAATGCTGGCAACTGGTGTAGGTGGTGTCGGGTCTTCCACAATAACCTGCTCTCTCGTCCGAAGGGCCACAATCTCAGCTCGGAGCTGGTCAAGCTCGGTCTTCAAAATCTCCCGAAGTACCAGAGTCACTCTTCTTCTCAATAGTGAGTATCTGCATCTCTAAACTGTCAAGTCGTGCATTGACTCTAGCATGATGCCTCTCCATAGCCTCCTGAAGAGGCTCCTACTCTGGTGCAATCTCTTTCCGGACAAACCTACCCAACTGCTGTAATATCCGGGTCACCTGCTGATCAGCACGCTCTGCCTTGATTGCAAACTCTCTGAAGTCGGCTCTGTTGAGGACAAAGAGATCCTCGGAAGCTGATGCTGCGGCTGTCAGAGGAATAGGAGATGCAGATGGAACAGCAGGCTGAGGTGGTGCCTCTGTAGAAGGGGTAGCATCAGTTACAGATGGTGTAGAGGCCTCTGTTGTGGACAATCCTTCCGTGCCTATATCAACTGTGCCCTGAGAGACTGAATCAATGACATGCTCAGCCTGCTCACCCATGAGATCTAGCAAAGAAGCACTGGTGGCCTGAGATGTACGGAGGGTCTCATCCCTAGTCCGGGTGATATCACTCACCTTTGTTGTGGGGAGAGTAGCTGCAAATGTATCAATGTGCCTCACCTAGGTAAACCTACATAACTGCGTGATAAGGCACGGGAATATCAAGGTTGTCGTCTCCTGTGGTACGCGTGCCCGAATCGCTCTACTTATCAGATCACCCAAGTTCATTGGGTACCTGGTTAGCATAGCAGCCACAACCACTGCTCTGTCCGACGTGACTATGTTATCTGCTTCCGTGGGCAGAACCCGATATATGATGAAATTCCACCAAAATTTAGCTTCCAAGTTGATATCTGCCTAATGGATTTTGCGCCAAGTTTCTCACCCATGGGGTCTGGTCCGCCGGCCCTCTAGCCATCACCATCGCAAACCATTCCCATACAGATTGCTTAACCCTTCTTTCAAATTTATCATCATATTCCATTGTGGTCGGTGCCACGAAGTCATCACCAAAATAAAACCTGTTGATTGTGCGGGCTAAGATGTCAACATGGACACCCCGAACATACACTGTGTCTAATGGAGGGGCGGCTTTCAAACCTTTCTTGTTCTTGTGCCGCTGCTCGAGCATTACTCTGTAAGTAGCATAGAATTCCCGAACCATGGTCAGGCAATAATCCCCTGGAGGCTGTGTGAATGCCTCAAGATGATAGTGCTGGATGAGATCAGTAATACGAGGGTAGCTCTCTAAGCCGCTCATACTGATTTGTTCATCTTCCTAAATGTTTCTCCTCAGATTACCCCTGCTGACTGTAGTGGCCCCTTTTACATAGTACTTTCGGCACCCTTCATGGGGGAAGCGGATTGCAGCTATCTCCATCTTTTGCAGCCGCAGCCGCTCTTGCTCCTCATCTGAATTTCGCTCAGGAGCGGTTGGTTATTCTGTTGCTGCATCGCTAGAATCAGCGGATGTGGAGAATGAAGTCCTCTCTGTAGACTGAGAGGAGAGTAAAGTGGGTGACTCTGCTTGGGGCGTGGTGGTCTGTGCCCTCGATCTAGTCGTTGGGACTACCGCTTGACGTTCATAGTTAAAGGGTTCATCCCTAAGAGTAAGGGTTCTTTGACCCCGACCCCGGCCTTTTCTGGGACCACCACCCTGCTTTACTGGATTCTTTGGAGGCATACTTGAGAAAAGAACACACTTCATTGTTAAGACACCCATAGAAACATCACAGAATCAAACAAAAGTACAAGACATGTGATAATGTTAAAGCTGCCAGTGGGCCGTCGATGTGCTACAAGAGTCGTCGAACAGATCGACAGAGCATCGAAGTTCCCGTCGACTTGATCGACAAGCCATCGATCTCATCGTCAATCTCTTGTTAGCCATTGGAAATTTCGACTAAAAGACGGTGAGAAAGACGCCCCGTCGATCGATTCGACGGGCCGTCGATCTTATCGTCGATCTCTTATTAGCCACTGGAAATTTCAACTGAAAGACGGTGCGAAAGACGCCCCGTCGATCGATTCGACGGGTCGTCGAATCCACCGTCGACGTTGTTTTTGTTAAGAACTTTTGATAAGGCTCATTCGACGTTGAGTAGGACGGTCTGTCGATTGAATCGACGGGCCGTCGAACTGAGCGTCGAATGTTTTCGCATGCTAAAACTACAGATTCTTTACACTTCTTTGGCCGAGGTGCAAATCGTCACGTATTTTGGGGTTACTCAGACTTCACCCCATGTTGGCTTAGGTTAGACTAGGGAAAACACTTTGCGGGCAAAACAACTCAACGGTTGTAATGCCCTCCAAGCCATCGTGACACACAATGCCATACTTTGGCATTTCATCGAACAGTTGGTGGGCAAAACAACAACAATCTCATGAATGAGGTGTGTTTGTCGTAATGCCCTCCGACTCGGCTAAAGATCAATGACCCAATCAACCACAAACAAACCAACAAACCACCCCTAGCAAAAAAAACATGAGCATCCCAGGCGAAAACAAAATAATGAAAAAACAATGAAAACAATCAAAAATATGCAACACAAGCCATGGAATGCAAAAACAAACAAAACAAGGGAGCACACAATCCATTAAGTCACATACCTAACAATAGAATGAGTATGATTTCAGCCCTTTAGAATGGAAAAACACCCGAAGAAGCACACACACAGAGGGACAGAGTAGTAGGGCAGGGGGGAAGTGGCGGTTGTGGGGTGGTGAAGGAAAGGGGGGAATGGGTGGGGTAACAGTTATGGAGAAGGGGAGAGGTGGAGAGAGAGAGAGAGAGAGGGAGAGAGAGAGAGAGAGAAAAAGAAACGTTATATAAAAAATTTTGAAGCAGTGGAACGGACTTGGGCTATAAACCCACGTTTCTGAACCGTCATGGTAAAAAGGACGGAGCGTCGATTAATTCGACGCTCCATCGAGTGAACACCCCCTCCCTTTTTTTTTAATATATATGAAAAAGAGAGAAGAACGCCAGTCGATCTATTCGACGGAGCGTAAAACCTGTCGTCCATTTACCATTATTTCCAGTGACCAATCTTTCATGTGATTCACTTGACGATGCATTCGACGTCTCGTTGATCAGATCGACGTTTCGTCGAGTGTGTTGTGTAACTGCTGTCCTGGAAATTTCTGGATTCAACACTTAGGTTCCTCAACACATCAACAAACGTTAAAACAACACAACAACAAAAATCAACGGAATAAAAATATATTTCGAAAATGCACATGGGTTGCCTCCCAAGAAGCGCTTGGTTTAACGTCACAGCTCGACGTGATACCTCAATTTCGAGTTCAGGAACCGTGTTTCAAACGATACCTATCAACCACCTTACCATCATCAATACACCAATGGTAATGCTTCACTCTTTGTGCATTCACTTTAAAAGTCCGAGTGCCATCCTCGGTTTTCACCTCAATGACACTTCTATTTGGGGAAACATTTGCGATTTCAAAAGGACTGGACCATCGAGACTTTAGCTTGCCCGGAAAGAACTTTAGGCGTGAATTGTACAACAAGACCAAGTCCTTTGGCTGAAAATCCCTTTTGAGGATCTTCGAGTCATGATAGTATTTCATCTTTTCCTTGTACAATGTTGCACTTTCATAGGCATTGTACCTAAATTCATCCATCTCGTTGATTTGAAACAACCTCAGCTTTGTTGCTTCATGCCAATCCATGTTCAGCTTTTTCAATGCCCAAAGAGCCTTATGCTCAAGTTCAATAGGAAAATGACATGCCTTCCCAAATACCAACTTATAAGGTGAAGTCCCGATAGGCGTTTTAAACGCCATGCGATATGCCCATAGAGCATCATCCAACTCTTTGGACCAGTCAGTGCGATTCACATTGACCGTCTTTGCCAAGATGTTTTTTATCTCTCTGTTTGAGACTTCAACCTGACCACTCGTCTGAGGATGATATGGAGTGGCAGCCCTGTGATGCACGCCATATTTTTCAAGAAGGTCAGCGAATGGTTTGTTGCAGAAATGAGAACCACCATCACTAATAATAGCTCTAGGAGTGCCAAATCTAGTAAAAGATGTTCTTTTTTAGAAAGACATTGACTCTCCTACCATCATTGTTAGGCAAGGCCATCGCCTCCACCCACTTGGAGACATAATCCACTGCAACAAGAATATATTTCAGGCCATATGAGCTCACAAAGGGCCCTATAAAATCAATGTCCCACACATCAAAGAGCTCCACCTCAAGCACAAAATTCATCGGTATTTCATGCTTCCGACCTATTGTGCCCTGGCGTTGGCATTTATCACAAGAACGTGCCAACATATTCGCATCACGATAGATGGCTGGCCAATAGTAGCCACACTCTAGCACCTTGGTTGCAGTTCTATTTCCACTGTGATACCCACCAACCGGAGAATCATGACATGCCTTCAAAATATCCATCACCTCAGATTCAGCCACACATCTTCTGATCATATTTTTTGCACAAGTCCTGAATAAGTAAGGCTCATCCCAATAATACTATCGGCAATCTCTCAAGAATTTCTTTTTTTGATATGCCTTCAAATCTTCAGGAACAATGCCAGTTACCAAATAATTGGCAATATTGGCATACCATGGTGCCACATCATTTGATATTGCCAAGACTCTTTCATCCGGGAAAGTGTCATCAATATTCAACACATCATTCGGTCTCCCTGGAGCTTCAAGTCTGGAGAGATGGTCAGCTACTTGATTTTCTGACCCTTTTTGGTCTTTGACTTCGAAGTCAAATTCTTGTAGCAACAACACTCATCTTATCAACCGAGGCTTAGCATTCCTTTTAGCCACTAAGTACCTCAGGGCAGCATGGTCAGTGTGAACCACTACCTTGGCACCCAATAAATAAGCCCGGAACTTTTCAAAAGCATAAACAATAGCAAGTAGTTCCTGCTCCGTTACGGTATAGTTCAGTTGAGCTCCATTTAGCGTTTTGCTGGCATAATAAATTGGGTGCAATATTTTGTTGAGCCGCTGACCAAGCACAGCGCCAATTGCAAGACCACTGGCATCACACATTAATTCAAAGGGCAACGACCAATCCGGGGACACAACAATAGGGGCTGAGGTTAATTTTAACTTCAAATCGTCGAAAGCCTTTATGAACTTCTCATCAAAATTGAATTTCGACTCCTTTTCCAAGAGTTTGCACATTGGATTTGCAATTTTGGAGAAGTCTTTGAAACATCTTCTATAGAATCCGGCGTGCCCCAGGAAACTCTGAACCCCTTTTACCGAGATGGGTGGAGGGAGTTTTTAAATCACATCGATTTTGGCTTAGTCAACCTCAATCCCTCTTTCGGAAATCTTATGGCCAAGGACAATTCCCTCCTTTACCATGAAATGACACTTTTCCCAGTTGAGAACGAGGTTTGTCTCCTCATACCTTTGCAGCAACTGATCAAGATGGTCTAAACATTCATCGAATGAGTCTCCCACCACAGAGAAGTCATCCATAAAGACTTCAAGAAAGTGTTCAACCATGTCAGAGAATATCGACATCATGCATAGTTGGAAAGTAGCTGGGGCATTGCAAAGACCAAATGACATCCGACTAAAAGCGAATGTCCCATAGGGACAAGTGAAAGTAGTCTTTTATTGGTCTTCCAATGCAATGTTGATTTGGTTGTACCCTGAGTACCCATCCAAGAAACAATAATAAGACCTTCCAGCTAGCCGATCAAGCATTTGATCAATAAAAGGCATAGGGAAGTGATCCTTGCAAGATGCAGTGTTCAGCTTCCGGTAGTCCATACACACTCTCCAACCGGTGACAGTTCTTGTCGGAATCAACTCATTTTTAGAGTTAGGGACAACAGTGATGCCCCCTTTCTTTGGCACACACAGGACTGGACTTACCCATGGACTGTTGGCAATCGGGTAAACCACCCCAGCATCTAGCCACTTAATAATCTCTTTCTTTACCACCTCTTACATCGGTGAATTTAATCTTCTCTGATGCTCAACACTTGGTGAACTTTCCTCCTCTAACTGAATTCGGTGCTCACAAATTCCGGAGGGAATCCCCCGAATGTCTGTAATAGTCCAACCCAAAGCTCTTAAATGTTTGCTCAAGACTGCGATGAGTCTTTGAGTTTGGCCCTCATTCAGAAGTGATGACACAATAACTGGGAGGGTGGAATTTGCTCCAAGAAACACATATTTAAGATGAGAAGGAAGTTGCTTGAGTTCCAACTTCGGTGGCTCAATAATTGATGGTTTTGCTGGAGGAGTTGTTCGTTTCTCTAAATCAAGAGATAATTTCTTGGGCTCATAAGAGTAAGACCCCAGACCGGTGAGTGAATTCACTGTCTCAATATATCCCTCCATTTATTTTGCATCAAAAATCACCAAGATGGCCGATAATGCTTCACCCAAGCATTCTTCCTCCATTTTGAATTCTACCGCTTCATCCACCACATCAACAGAATTAATGACTGAAATACTTTGATAAAGACTAGGTAATTTCATGCCTTTGCTGGCGTGAAAAGTCACCTCTTCATCGTTCACCTGAAACTTGATCTCATTCTTCTCGGAATCCATAAGAGCCCTCCCTGTCACAAGGAAAGGTCTCCCCAGAATAATGGTAATTTCTTGATCAATAGCACAGTCAAGAATCACGAAATCTGTCGGCAGTAGGAATTCCCCGATTTGAACAAGCACATCATCAACTGCCCCCACTGGCCTTTTTATCGATCTGTTAGCCATCTGCAACCTTATGGTAGTTGGCCTTGGCATCCCTAATCCTGATCTCTTAAAAATCTCAAGGGGTATAAGATTTATGCTAGCCCCGTTATCACCTAAAGCCTTGGCAAAATCCTGCTGCCCTATGGTGCATGGAATGGTGAATGCTCCAGGATCTTCCCTTTTTTGCACTGTGGTCTTTGAAAGAATAGCACTAACGCGATGAGTGATACCCACAGTGTCGTGTTTCAATGGCTTCTTCTACTTTGTTAAGAGATCCTTCAAATACTTAGCAAACCCAGGCATTTCTTGGACAGCGTCCATGAAAGGAATGTTCATCGTCAACTGCTTGAGTTAATCATAAAATCGCAAGCACTTGTCATCTTCTGTTTTCCTCACTAGCCTTTGAGGAAAAGGCGGTGAAGATTTGAACAATTGGCTCAAAGGGCGTAGAGCGCCAGAAAGTTTTGCCTTCCCCTTTTCCTGTTTTTCTCCTTGTGCCTTGAGATTATCAAGATTCTGCTCCTTTTCAGCTATAATAGGGACTTCCTCCTCTGTTTCTTCCTCCACAATATCATCAGATACATCAGGTTGTGCCTCTTCTTCAACAATTGGCTCGAGATCAACCACCTTTTTATCAGTACCTTGAAGTATTTTTCCACTTTTGGTGCTAATAGCAGCTACATGCTCCACAGAGTTTACCCCACTACCTTTTGGATTTGGAACTGTATCACTTGGTAGTTGTCCACGTTGAGGAGTGTGCACTTCTCTGGAAAGATCTCTGAATTGCGATTCAAGCTTCTGAATGGAAGCTGAATGAGATAGTTGAACCTGAGACATTCCCTTTATTGTGCTCTCAGTTCTGTCCTGATTCATTAGCATTTTCTGCATCATACTTTTCAACTCCGCAGAATCATTAAGCGCATTACTAGCAGAGTTGCCAGCTGAATTGTCTCTCCACTGTTGGGAATTTGATGCTTGCCCCCTTGATAACGTCCAAATACACTCCTCAAAGAGAAAGTGTACACTGTCGTATGCAATATATTTACCCAACTATGAGTCGGGGTCGATCCCACAGGGAACAATATGCTAGGCGATTAAGAAAGTAAGGAACTTTCACCAACTAAGCTAAAGCCAAACGATAGATAATATTTTGGTTTTTTGAGAAAATTATAACTAATGCGGAAATGTAAACTAACCTAGAAAGCGAGTAAAATAATCAATGGCCACAAGTAGGGGTGGCAAACGGGCGGGTCGAGTCGGATATGGGCCGGGTCGAAAATGGGTTGATAAAAAACGGATCAACTACCCGACCCGCCCATATTTAACACGGTTAAAAAATGGGTTACCCGACGGATAATATGGATATCCATCTTATCCATATTATCCAAAGCTACTTCAAAGATGTTGGCTTCATGTAGCCAATATGGAGAAGATTAAATTACCATTTTGTCCACAAACCCAATCCTTAGTACATAGTTGCGCCTCAACATTTGTGGGAAGAATAGAACTTCAAAACTTTTCCATGACTCGACCTCTCAAAGTGTCTATTTCATATATGACTACTTTGTACTTTGAAGACAACCCCAAAAAGTGACTATGTTTGTAAACTAGCCATTTTTTAAAAGTGACACAAAAAATGACTATTTTTGTAAATGGACCATTTTTGAAAAGTGACATAAAAATGGTTATTTTTGCAAAAATATATTTCTTGCAAAATGACCGAAAATGCCAATTTGCAAAAATAGCAACTTTTTTGTCATTTTTCAAAAATATGGCCACTTTACAAAAGTAGCCATTTTTGTGTCACTTTAAAAAAAATGGTTACTTTACAAAAGTGACCACTATCTTAGAAATGGCACATTGCAAAAATGGTTATTTTAATACTTTCACAAAGAAGCTATTTTTAAAAATGGCTACTTTTGCAAAGTAGTTAGTTTTTAAAGTAACTACAAAGTAACTACTTTCACAAAATGACTATTTATGAAAATTGACTACTTTCAAAAAGTGACTATTTTTAAAAAGTATCTACTTTCACAAAGTGGCTATTATCTAAAAGTGACTATTTTCTTAAGTGACTACTTTTGCAAAACGACTATTTATGAAAAGTAGCTACTTTTTGCAAGTAATATTTTGAAAAAGCGGCTACTTTTGGAATGTGATTACTTTTGTAAAGTTGCTATTTTTGAAAGTTACTATTTTCACAAAATGCCTAGTTTTGCAAAGTTGAGAGATAGGGGGTGGTGGTAGGGAGGTGAGAGGTAGGGGTTGCGGTGCAGGTAGTAATAAGGGTAGGGGTGGTGTAGGTAGTGATAGGGGTAGGGCGTGGGGTAGGTGGTTATAGGGGTGGGGGTGGGGTAGGTGGTTATAGGGGTGGGGGTGGGGTAAGTGGTTACAGGGATGGGGGTAGTGGGGTTGGTGGGGGTGGGGGTAGGAGGGGGTGATTAAGTAGTGGGGTGACGGTGTAGGGGTGGTTACGTGGTGGGGTGGGGGGAGGTGTTGGAGGGGGTGGTTAAGGAACTTCTTTTTCTAGAGAAAATATTTTCCAAAACATTTTGACCAACCAAACATGAAAAAATTGGAAAACAATTCCTCCATACCAAACACACTGTATATGTTGTGGGTTTTATCCATTTTACCCATTAATTTACTCATATTTTAAGTGGAAAATATGGGTTGACTCATATTTGACCCATTTTAAATGAGTTGGGTATCCAACCGATTTAAAATGGGTTGGGTCGGGCAGATAACCATATTTTTTACCCATTTTGCCACCTCAAATTACAACAAAAATTATTTGAATTTGATTTGAAAACTAACCCCAAGTGCGCGTCACTTACCCCATTTCCCCCACTAACTCACAAACACACACATGTACGCAAGGTTAAAAAATTTAAAAGTTGAAAAAAAATTAAAAGTTGTTTTTTGGATTTTCTTTTTGTAGTAAATTTTATTTTCAGAAAAATATAAGAATACTAAACCGTTTTTTGGGCTTCTTCTTCGCAGCAAGTAAAATACAAGTTTTTGTCTCCTTTGTTTATTTTATTAAATTTGTATTTATCCAAACCACTATCCTAAGCAGTTTAAGTTTTTGAATTTGGAATTACTTATAATTATTTTTCATAGTTAAAGTTTATCATTATCAAGACACAATCACTTTCAAAATATAATAAACTTTAACTAGGTACATGGAAACATTATTTTGAAATGAATTTTGCAAATATTTTTCATGAATCACATTTTAGACCTTTATTACGTAAATTTTGTTTACATTTTTCAAAAAGAAAGAACATTTCCAAGAGTAACCCCATGTTTTCATTAGTTTTTTTAATTTAAAATTAATTACAACTGATGTTTTACAGTTAAAAGTATTTGTTGTCCTTGATCACAAGTTTTTAAAATATCTAAGTTTTTAAGGAAACATATACATCTATATATTGCAAATTACTTTTTTTGAAACCTATTTTGCTTAAATGCCTATGTAGATTGTTCTTCTAAGATTATTACATCAGGAATTTAAGTTATTTATATAGTAGTAACTTCAATAATCGAAGCCTTTCCGTTAAAATTTTATTTTCTTCTTTATACTATTTGAAATATACGCATATAAAGAAATCAATCTCTTTATAGTAGCAAAATGGATTGTTGTCTATTGATAAAAAAAAAATTGTAATTTTACGATTTGAAAGACTTTTTATAACCAATCAAGTCTTTAAAGCCCTTTTGGCAATAACTGGTAAGTTTTAAGTGTAACAATTGATATTATAATTATAAATAAGCAATCACATGTTTGGATACAAATGTTGAAATTGAGTTGAACTTATCTTCTATTATTGTACTTCAAATACTTTCTCAGGCAATTGTGCAGCTAGTAACATGTTAGTAAATTGATGTGTTTGGTAAAACAAATACTACTAAATTTTGCAGCATTTGTCGGTCTTTCTAGAGATTGTTGCATTCGAAGGTAGTCAGAGATACTATGATAAATTTTTATTCTTAACGGTTAGATTATGTTTTATTTTAATACTATATTCTACATGAATCATATGCATGTATTTTGAATCAAATTTAGTACTTTGATTGTGTTGTATTTAATGATGACTATGTATGTTAATATTTTACTTTTCAAATATATGTAAGAGAATTTGGATTTCGAATTGAAGTTGGCTAACTTTCCTTCTGTTCCTTTTTTTTTTTTTTAGAAATGTCATTTCCTCCTTCCATGAGTATCAAAAAGGAGGAGTCAAATCGTATAATAAGAAATCTTAATACAACTCACTTAAAAGGAAAAAAGAATAATATGCAAGCTCTTGATCAGAATATGGTTTACTTTGGCATCCCTAAAGATTAACTTGCTCTAAAGGAATCTCTTACTTTATCTTTGTTAGACTTCTATATTTTCAGTTTAATTTCTTATTTAATTTGAAAATGTTGTACAGTATGCTCAGCTCCACGAGTAAATTTTGGCACCAAGAAAATAGATGTACTTACAATCATACGATATCCTTGGTAACCTATGTAGATTGTTCTTCTAAGATCATTACGTGATGTATTTAAGTTATTTATATAGTAGTAACTTCAATAATCGAAGTTTTCCTGTTGAAATATTATTCTTCTTTATGCTATTTGAAATATACACATATAAAGAAATCAATCTCTCTATAGAAGCAAAATGAATTGTTGTCTATTGATAAAAAAAAAAAAAAATCGTAATTTTACAGTTTGGAAGACTTTTATAACCATTCAAGCCTTTAAAGCCCTTTTGGCAATAACTGGTAAGTTTTAAGTGTAACAATTGATATTATAATTATAATTAAGCAATCACAAGTTTTGATAGAAATGTTGAAATTGAGTTGGACTTATCTTCTATTATTGTACTTCAAAATACTTTCTCAGGCAATTGTGCAGATACTAACATGTTAGTAAATTGATGTGTTTGGTAAAACAAATTCTAATAAGTTGTTCTTTTATGAAATAATTAAAATATCCTTAAAATTTTATAAATATTATAAGCCTGAACGTATCTTAATGAAGAAAATGAGGACCGATAGGTATGGAGTAAAGATGATTCTATTAACCTTTGCATTGTTATTTTGCAGGATTCCACTGATAACACTGATATATCTGTTGCAAATACTCCTACCAAGATAAATATATAAGATACTAGAACAGTAGTGATGATGACCCAAATGCACTACTAGCCGGAAAGAAGATCAAGAGAGTATTGAAGAAGAAGAAGAAAATTGCATAAGTTATTGTATGTGCAGGTCTTGTAGAATCATTATTTAGTCATGTTTATGGTTTTCTTTATATTTTGTTCCTACGAAATTTCTTTTGGTTATAAACAATATGGTACTCTATAATATCCAAGTTTCTGATAGGGATCAATTTTTTAGATATACTCTAATTTATGCTTCATTAAACTAGTGTTTCGATTGATATTTTGAAGTCTATTATGCCTTATTTCTATTAAACGGCTAGCATGTTGTCACCTTGAAACTGAGGATGTTGGCTGAATGGAAGTAAGAAACATGTTGGTCTAAAAATAATACGGGGGTCATCAAATTGACAATAGTCTTTGTTGAATTGGATATTAGCAAACCAATTTGCAAGATTATTGTCCAGAAAACTTATAAAATGGTTATCTAATAATTGAATTTACAGGTATCTAGACTGAATTGGGAATGCACATAAAAAATTACAAATTTAGTGTCTTCAAGAATACATTTGTTGGATTTGGGGAATAGAAATGAGCAGGATTAATAGTATATTTTTGGAGAAAAAGGTCCACAACAGCATTGACCTGAATGCAAATTATCAATGAGAGAAAGCAAAAAAGCTGAATTTATAAAGATACAAGGCTGTCATGAAGATATCATATTTCATTAACAAGGCAACCGATACTTACTGTATTTTTATTTTATTTTTGCCCGTAAAGGACAACATTTGCTCCATCAATAATAGCTTTAGATGGTCCATAATAATCAAACAATTTCTGCAGCCATTAACATTTGTTTTACCTCATTAGAGAGACATATGATCTCTATACTATTTGAAGAAATGGTCAGTAATGAAGCAGTAACAGCTACATATACCATAAAAAAAATTAATATGTAATAAGACCAATCCAAAAAGATGAGAATATAAAATCTGCAATATGTCACACATGGTGCATATATACATCTGTTTCTACCAGAGGTGGATCCAGAATTTGAAGCTTATGGGTTCCCAGCTAGCAGTATCTGTTGTTACTGGGTTCTCAGCTCAAATTTCTTATATATTTGAAGGGTTTCACATTATAAATACAAGATTCGGATAAAAGTTGTAGGTTCCCGCGAACCCACACGCAATGGTGTGGATTCGCCCCTGGTTTCTACTATCTCTCTCCGCTCTTTTTTCTTTAAAATGATCCGCGGATCGCACGGGTACGTATACTAGTTCCATGAATAATGAAATCCTAAACAAAGGAATGCTTGTCTAACTTAATAAATTTAAATATTCTATCTTCCCTGGAAAAAAAAAATTATTTGCATAAAATCTTGCTCCAAGTGTAATTAATGTAACTCTAAGATATGATATAAAAAATTTGAAAACTTTTTGAGTAATATTAAAAAAAATTATATGATTTAACGTCGCCGATCCTAAGTTGTGTGAGCCTGAGACACGGTTGTTGTTGTATGCTATAAATTCATTTTTTTTTTTTTTTTTGCTTTTTTTTTGGTCATGAAACTTTTCTAAATTTTAAAAAGCTCTATTCTAATGTTTGAAATTTTCTTAATTTTTATCTACTCAACTACAATTTTTAAGGGGATAAAAGTTGTATAAAACAACCTGTATATCTTGCATTTATTAGTCCGGTACAAACATCGGATTGAAAATTTTCCTTTTTAGTTTTTTTCCTCTTGCTCCTAAATTAGTCCACTGAATATAATTGTGATTTCTCTTTTTCTTTTGATGCGGCTAGATAAATTAGACTGCACATCACTTATTTCATTTCATGCGTTTGTCCAAGATTTAGAAAAACAAATGCTAATTTTCAAGAAATACAACTAAGCAAAGCTTCTTTATTAAAAAAGAAGAAGAAAAAAGGTAGCTCGGTGCACAAAGCAATAGCGTGTGACACAAAGTTTAGGGAAGGGTCGCATCCCAAGGATGTTTTGATGTAGGCAGTCTACCCTGACCACAAACATCATTAGTTGATTACCCGACTCGCACCTGTGAGGCCGTGACCTTTAGGTTACAGGGAGACTTGAGTTGCTCCAAAGCTCCCTTTTCGCACAACATTTTATATATATATATATATATATATATAAAAAACTAGAGCAGAGTTAAATATAAGCTTTAAGCTGTAAGGCAGTTCAAGAAAACACTTTGTTAAGAATAACTGCATGATAAGTTGGTATTTTACCAACTTATTTCTGCTTTAATCTTAGATTGTTGCTATATTTTGATTGAAAAAATAGTGCATTTAATATTGTTTACTTCCATTTTATAGGTTTATATGATTGAGAAGAGCTTTGGAAGAAATCAAGTAAAAAAACAAGTCAAAAAGAGACCAAATTGAAGAAAGTGAAAAAGTGGCTAAAACTGCAAAAAGGGGCCATATTTGCAAAATTGAAACTTTGGGGGTTTATTTTGTCATATTTTGACTTGAAAAAGTTGGGGAGCTACAAAATAGAGACTTGGGGCATATTATTTTCATCTTTGGCCATATTTACAAGCTTGGAGAGCTAGGGTTTTGCATCCACACTTGGGGATTGAAGATTTAAAGATCTTAATAAGAAATTTCTTAATACTTTACTCATTTCTTCAATTCCTTGCTTTGTATTATATATCTAAGTGTGTAAAATTATATTCCATCACTTTAATCTTGTTTATGAAAATATTCATTTGCAAAGTTGGATGAAATCTTTTGTTATGCTTATGTATTGAATGATTTTTATTTCTATTAAAGTGGGTCTTTGTTGTTTTAATTAATCTTGTTCTTTAATGTTTCTTAAGGGATTAGCTAACCCTAAGACACCCCCCCCCCCCCCCCATTTACTTCGATTTGATCTCGAGAGAGGAAGATTGAGGTTCGAAAAGATTAATTAACAAGAATTTGGGGCTTTAAAACCTATCTAATAACTTGAGCTAGAGCTAGGAAAGTTACTTGAGATTATATTTATTGTGCTTAATATCACACTCTAAGGCTTGAGAAAGCTTAGAGTGAAATTCATTGATTTGATTGAAATACTTTTGATGAGATTCTAGAGATCATTATCTAATTAGTATAAACTCACTCATAGTTATAAAATCGTGAAATACATTGAATCGTTACTTGAGAGTAATTTCCTTTGTATCCATGCTTGTGGCCATTGATCATTTTACTTGTTTTCTAGGTTAGTTTTGTTTGTTAGTTTTTAAATCAAAAATCACGTATTGAAAAAGTGTTTGGCTTAGCTTAGTTGGTGATAATTCCTTACTTGTTTAAATCGTCTTTATATTGTTCCCTGTGGATTCGACCCCGACTCATAGTTGGGTAAATTATATTGCGACGATCGTGTACACTTTCTCTTTAAGAAGTGGATTTGGACGTTATCACTGCACTTTGAATTGAAGCACAAATTTGATGTAGTTTGAAATCACAGGCCTTATTTTGGCATTTGTAGGGGAATCCATCACATGGCTCATTACAGGCAGTCACCAAGACTATACATTTGAAGATATTAGGAGAGCTAATTAGTAATCAAGATATATAAATGGATGCTGAAATTTCTTGGGTAAATCAGCAGAACATGTAGGCAGATACCCCCTGCATCCAAAAGAACCACAAGCCATGCCTATCATTTATCGTAATCATTGCTTAATGTCAAGCAATGTTCAAGGTTGAAATGAGAACTAGTGCTAGAAAACATTGCCTCAGCACATTGTCTCCTCCTACTCCTAGCTAGTTGTTTATGATCATGTGACCCTAGTCGATAACTATTAGAAGTCTTGTGAATTTAGCATGATTTTCTTCGACCAAAAACCATCATATGGTGAACATTTTACTTCTCTGTGAACAAGTTATATCGGGCTTTAAAGGTGGGGACATGGCCTATCTATTAACTCTTTCTTACGATCACACAGTGAAATTATACGGTTCTCTCTTCAAAATATTTCAGCATAATGAGGTTAAAAAAATGTTCATGTCTTGGACAATTGGCAGTAGCTAGTTGGTAATGCAGAACACTTGCCCTGATGGCATCTTCAGGGATCTTACAAAACAGATTGAAGAAAGAAACAATACTTGCATCATATAGATGATGCGGACCATTGGGTACAAAGAGCAGAAAATGTAAGCGAGCGCCTCTGAACTTCATGACTAAGTGTAGAAGTAGAGCAAAGGAGATGAATGTTAAAAAGAATAGGCTGCAATATGATAGGTGTTCTTTATATTTATCTACCAAAAGTACTTAGATAATACAGTATTCGTTGTTAAAGCATTATTGTATAGCAAACCATAAACTTGGACATTGTTCTGCATAAACATTATACTGATGTTCACTGCTGCGCGATTTGGCGCCTGGTCACTTTTCGCAGTCTGAAAAGATCAAGACCAGACTTATCAAGTGGCTTGGAGAAAAACTTAGTGATGTAATCGCTCACAAGAAATTCCTTATATAGTGGGGGGTTTTCTTCTGATATGAGCTCTTTGATTGGACCAAGCATCTTTGGAGGTTCAGAAACACCAGTAAAGAAGCATGCCGCTGACATCCTTGGTCCTACTTTATTCGCTACAACTCTATGATTTACACTTACAAACTTGCCATTTGATAGGTTCTGTTACAAAATCAGACACAGATGAGTAACGATTTGTAACTACATGAAGATAAATCAGAACAAATAGTTGTGTATTTTGTTGCAAACCTGTAGAAGGTCACCAATATTAACAACCAAACCATGTTCAATTGGTTCAACATCAAAAAATTGGTTATTATGCACGACATAAAGGCCGCCATTTTGATCTTGAAGCAGGATGGTGAAGAAAGATGGATCTGTATGCTTATCGGCACCAAGAGTTAGCTCTGGCTGTGGGCATGCTGGGTAGTAGTGGCATACCAACCCTTGTCCTTTTGTCACATTCCATGGCTTTTAAATGATCTGGTTTTAGCCCGAGCGCTTCTGATAGTAAGTCAACAAGAGTTTCTCCTAGTTTTATTATGACATAATTTAAGTACTCATTGGATGGTTTCCTGGACATCAAGAAAATATCAGAGATTACTAAGTTACAATTTTTTTTTAAAGATTCAAGATACTCTAATCTAGCATGCCAAATAATTTTACCCTTTCCGTGAATTTCAGTGTCACTTATTTTAGATCCTACTTGAGCAAAGCTAGAACATAAAAAACTACAATTGATCTTACTAAATTCAATAGTTCTGATCTTTACCTAACAAATTTCAACTAGCATAGGACTGGTGCAGAGTACTTACCTGCAAACTGCTGGTATTTCTTCAGGTTCGGTATAACCAGAAACTATCCTAGAAATGTTCAAGGAATCCCTCTAGTTTGCAGTCTTTGATTGATCTTACTCCTATCAAGGTAGGACAGTTGTTTCCGAAAGACCCTCGGCTCAATAGAAAGCATAAAAAAAATGTCAGATAAGACCAAGAAATTCAAAGTGATATTGAAATGAAAATAACGAAAGCAATTAAGCCATGATGAAGTAGTTTGCAAAGGGATAGTAGCTACCACACATAAAATAAGATAATCAAAGTACAGGAAATAACAAATAATAGCGGAAATCAAAGCACAAGAAACTATAGCGCGATAATGCGATTACTAATATGAAAGGATAAACGAGACTATCTACTAGTCCTCCACCCTAATCTGAGTCCTCCATACCCTCCTATCTATAGTCATGTCCTCGGTAAGTTATAACTGCGTCATATCATGTCTAATCACCTCTCCCCAATACTTCTTCGGCCTACTCCTACCTCTTTTGAAACCATCCATAGCCAACCTCTCACACCTCCGCACTGGGGCATCCGTGTCTCTCCTCTTCACATGCCCAAACCATCTCATTCTCGCTTCCCGAAGTTTGTAAAACTATAGTGGAAATGAATAAATTTAGCATTTCTTGGTCCGTTGTTGCTTTGGGTACGAGTAATCCAATTTCATGTTAGTAAGTCTAACTTAGGCGACTCGATTATTATGAAAGCTGAAATCTCTTATTAAGGCCGGAAGCGTACATACCGCCCACCTACTGCTTTTCTTGGTAGTGAATGCAGCATCTGATAGATAAATGAAACAAGCTACAAGTGGAAGATTTCAATAGTTTTAAAATAAAAAAAAAGAGTAAATTACACTAAGATGCCCCTGCAATATGAAACAACTGCAAATCCACCCCCATATTATGTAAATTCTATACAAATACATTATTGTTATTCTTGTTTTTCAAAATTAAAGACTTAAATCTCTTATATAATGAAAATCCTACACAAATGAATGTTCGTCTAACTTAGTAAATTTAATTACTCGAAGAGGAAAATAACAAATTAAGCTAAATAAAAAATGAGAATTATTATTTTTTATTTATAATTTTTAACAAGTACAAATAGCTTTCCGAGATACAAGGCAATAATGAATGAAAGTTTTGATGAGAATGGAAGACTGAAGAGATTTTTAGTCAATTTGTTATTGCGGAAAAGAGCTACTGAAGCAGTTATGTATATACCCACAGGCAATCCTTTCTTCTTGGAAACTTAATTTCGAGTCGTCATTTTTGTATAGAAAAGTTAAATTTATATATTAATCTTACATTTTTCGTGTTTGTACTCACATTTTTCATTTTTCTTTTTTATTTATTAATTAATTTATTTTTTGGTGCTTGACTATATAAATTATTGTATTGTAGGTCATACATAAACCTTGAGCTTATTTTCTTGTAAAGTGATGAAAGAGGATTTTGAAAATTCCTTTTGTAAAATTTTCAAATAAAACAAGGAAGTTCAAATTTTTTAGGCCATTACCGATTGAAACATCCATAAAATTACACAAGAGCTTCTTGAAGCGGTAGTATAAATGCAGTATAGTTCATAATTTGTGATTCGTTCTAGCAAATTACTTGTGAGTTCTTTGTGTTGATAGAACAACTTGCCATTCAACGTCTTGAAGAGGGAAAATTGATAGAAATTAAATAGAACCTTTCATTTTTTTTCTTTTTGAATGTCTCCACATTCAAAAATCTTAGTTCACTTGTCAATCATGTGTTAGAAAGGTAAAGAAAAAGACTTAAAAGCAAATCTTACAAACAACTTTTTGAGTCTTTCCACTTAATTTTTAATGCGTTGAATGATATGATGTCCTATCAACACAAAGAGATCCTCTTATTGAATTCAAGTTAATTTGAAAGTCAAATACATGGACGGCCCCTTAAATCAAGCATGGAAAGGCGAGAATCAAATATTAACAAGTATGTGGTATACTCACAATTAACATCGACAAATTCTCCACTATGCACTCATCAATCAATTTCTTGTAAAGAATAAAATCTACGTGAGAGATGAATACCAATATATTATACGCCTCTAAATAAATGTCATGATTCCTTTATGAACATAGACATGAATAACGACAATTTGTCCATTAGCACCACAATTAATTTATGATAAAGAGCAATACTTTGAATGAATAGATTGAAACAAGAAGACCATTCAAATATAATTTGTTATTCTGTAGATGAATTTGATATATGTTATATAATTAATTGCAACTCTTTATCTTCTTCAGTTTTTTATTGCAACTCTTTATCTTCTTCAGTTTTTTAGACAAACAAAGAGACACATCTTTTCTAAAGTGAGATTAATGGAGTGTCTAACCGTTTCCAATATAAAGTGTACTTCAGTTTTGAATATAATTACATAACATCTAGACACTCCATATTTTCTTTTCCAAATATGCTTCTTCATTTACTTCCATAAATTATGGAACACTTGGGGAATCCTCAATCATACAGTAATAATTTGAGATTCTTTCCTTTTCATAATAGGTCTTAGAAATATAATTTATTCCCATAACAAAGCTTATAGTAACTCAGGGAATCTTCGGAATAATCTTTCCTTAAAATTATAGTAAATTCATCACCTTCCTTCCAAACTTGAAGCAAATATATTCAAATTTGAACATCTTTAGAGATCTTTCCTTTCATAGGATATCTTCTTTCCAGAGTAACTAATATTCTCTCGAATAGTTTCTCTGAACTCTTTCTCTCTGGATTGTACAAATATGAGATCTTATTTAATTGCAAGAGAATATCAAGATCCTCTCCGTTTGACCTTGGTCTACATTTTTATTAATTCCAATATAATCATATCTATCTGAATTTAAACTTTAATCACTCAAAATGTGAACTCTTTTGTACACTTGAAACTTCTAGCATATCTTGATACTCCATGAAATTTGGACCTTTCCTAAATAACATATTGATCTTGATGTTTTCCTTTTGTAGAATTTTTTTCCATAAAATCAGAGTAATATTCTTCCCTTGAAGTAGCAGATCTTCCTTCCAGATTTTGGCAAGCTTCCTTCCATAGCTTTCAAAAGTTATTCCTTCCATTAAGCTTGGAAATATCTTCTTTCATTATTTTTGTTTGGATCTTCACAAAATCCTTCATCATCTAAACCTGCATAAAAAAAGAATTTTCAACAATTAAGTAAATGCTCCGTTAATAAAATTTATATTGATTTGTTATCATCAAAATCAACACAGGAGAAACCTTGGCGCTAATACACATTTATCTATTAACGTATAGATGTTATATACATTTTGCAGGCAAATATTTTCGAGATTGATCACAAAAGCTTCAAGAAATAATTTACCATATGATTTATGCCAATTTTATTTTTTAGTTAATCTGAATTATTAAGGTCAAGATACTGAAACATAAAAGTGATTGTGAGTATATATGTTTGGTTGTTTCGATTTTGTCGGGTTTTTCGGTTTTTCTTGGTCACATGAATACTATGTGGATCTTATTTTTTGGAGTGATTCATAAAGATTTGATAAATCAATATAAGTCTAGATAACATTGAACACAATAGTTATTTGGTTAGCCTCGAACTCGACGAAAATATAAAAGTTTAATATATCTTGAAATATAAACATGAAAGAATAAATAAATTGACGCATGTCAACAACGATTGATATAAGAGTGATGATACATGTTAAATTAAGCATTATTCAAAATAGGTCAAACCCATCGGGAGGCACCTGCGATTGACAAGAATTTTCACCTGCCGTTGAAGCGACATTGATTTGTTATCCATCTTCTATGGGCTATTAGACTTGGCCGGAACTGTGGAAGCCTAGTAATAATTCCTTTTTTCTCCAGTCTCTTCTATGAATTTCACAAACAAAAATACCAAATCTCTTCTTCAATTTGCTGCTCCGATATTCAATCCTCAAAGAGAAGGAGCAAAAACAATAGCAATAAATAAGAAACTATATTAAGGCGATTGACTCTTGGAAATCCAAAAATAGTCTCGTTGTGAAATCTAATCAGTAGTCCATATGGATGAATACTGTAAAGCAACGAAGGTGATGATATATTGTTTTCAATTGAATTAGTGGGAATGGCTTAAAGGGATGAAGAGAAATCGGGATATGGAAGAGGAAACTTTGATTGGAATGACCCATCTTCTTTCAATTTGCAACTGAAGAGACCAAATTTGACCACCATGGAAGGAGTTTAAGTTTGCAGAAATGGTGGGAGGTAGTGGATAGAAAAATGGGGAAGAAGAAGAGAAAAATAAAATAAAAATTGCTTAAGTGAACCTCTCACGCCCTGATTTTGAGTATATTACACTCATCATGTCATCTCAGTAAAAAGAGTCTAATTGGAACAAATTTCATGTAGTCTGAGTGCTCAATAGATATAAGGATTATAGCCTGTTTGACCAAATTTATTTTTTCCCTAAAAGTATTTATTGTTTTAATAAGTGCTTAAAGTGAGGTGTTTGGCCAAGCTTTTGAGAGAAAATAAGTGGTTCTGGAGAGTAGCAGAAACAATTTTTCAAAAGCTAAAAAAACAGTTTTTGCCCAAAAGCACTTTTTTGAAAAATAATTTTGAGAAAAATACAAATAGAAGCACCTTTTAAAAGCTTGGCTAAACACTAATTGCTGCTTAAAAGTGTTTTTTTAATTAATTGGCCAGACACAAACTGCTTTTCGCTAAAAGTGCTTTTTTGAAAACTATTTTTTTTTAAAAGTACTTTTAAAAATAAGTTGATTTTATAAGTTTGGCCAAACAGACTATTAGTTGAGGTGTCTAAGTGAAATATCTTGTCAAGTGTCCCGATGAGTTTGGCCTTCAAAATATATATAGAAATGAATGTATCGTATAATTCTATTAAATATTACATCCAACGAGAATTATTTCTTGACATGCTTTTAAGGAAAACTCTACATAAAATCTTAAAAAAATAACAAAAATGATATATTTATATATTGGTTTGGTTCAATTTTTTATTACTCGATACCAAATCAATCCTAGCCAATTTTTTCTTATCGATTTGATTACAGTTTTCGATTTGGTATTATTTTTACGATTTGGTTTGAACACTCGTAATCATAAGATATATCCCTATTTTAAAATTCATTTAACTTCATATGAATCTCATTATTTAAGTTTTATGTCGATCTGAAACAAATTATACTTGTCATATTACTTTTCGAAAACATCAGAAATATCGACTTCAAAAGAAAACAAAACATTTGTAATTTGTCAGAATAAATTTGTTGGACTGTACTATGAATCATGGGGGTTGCATTTGGGTGTGAGGCTCGTTGATATAGACGGCCGCCGTTAGTGTTTGCATATTTAAATTTGTATTAAATACTATTTTTATCATTTTTAGATAACTACTACAAAAGAAATCTCAACCATGAAATAATAAAATTGATACATGTAACAAATCGGTAATACCATTAAATAAAACTGGACCAAACATCAATGGAGGGGATCTTTAATCCTAATCGATGACAAGGATCCAAAAAAATTAATAATCCCTATATGTATCGAGTCAAGTACCAAAAGTGAAGCCATAAAATTGATTTCCACCATGAAAAATGAGTTGCATTATATCTGATCAAGAAATGAATTTGTAACATCTATCTGCCACTTTTGAGTGGTATTCCATTGTTCTATATAAGGATAAATGTTGGTCCGTGTGATTAAGAGCAATTTCCAGCCATAAGAATTAATTTAGACATTTTCCCTAGCTATATATATAATGTTGGTCGGTTAATAATTAAGGACAAATTTCGAATCAAAATTATAATGGAGGGAATACGGATGAATCAAACCTCTAATTGAGGGCAAAGATAATTTGTTTGCAAAGTACAGGGGCAAATCTGAATTTTTTTCCAAAATAAAAACACAAGAATAAATAAGAACGAAAGCAACACTAAAATTCAGTCTTATTTTTCCTTCTCACTTTACATAAACAAGAACACAAGCAAAACATCATATTCCCTAATTAGACCACTCAAAATAGCGATCCATATAATATGTTCCATTATCAGCATTATATTGTTCCAAATAAAAACCATCTGATCTCACCTCCCATTTACAATAATTCAAAAGATTTCGATTTTGTCCATCTTTGATGCAATAGTTTGGTTTGTCAAACACATGAATAGATGTATCCTTTGAACCCCACCAAAAGTGACAGAAGTACAAAATATTATTCAAAAAATTCCCGCAAAACGACCAACTTAAGTCCCCATCTACGGGAAGAAAAACCAATTTCTCTATTCTTCGACGCGCAGTGAATTTGCAGTTTTGGAAAATTAGAAGGAAGTTTGTTGATAACATGTACCTGATACTTAGTGGAAAATATACATTTTTTTGCTAATGAAAGGTCAAAAGGAGTGATCAATAACAATAAGAAGAAGATGTTGATGAACGAGAGAGCCATATGAGAAAAGATAAGTATTGAAAGTGAGGGGATAGAGGGGCCATGGTGTTTTATACAAACAAAAAAAATCCGAGTTTAGTAATGTCCATCAAATCTTGATTGTAGTCTGTACTTTTATGAGGTTACTAAATCACTATATTAAAGAACTTGATCCTCTTATATTTAGAAGAATTATTTTTCGTACATTGCACATTTATCCCATATCAATATATTCAAACTCTTTAAAATCATAAAAAAGAAAGTGTTTAAACATGCGTATGATATATAATATAAAATCAGAAAAAGGCTCAAGAACACAACATACAACACATAACCACACAAAAATTAACCGATAACTACAAACCCTTTCTAGATAAGAAGCAAAAGTTGAGGTTAAACAAATCAAATAACGGAAAATGCATAAAAAATGAAACTTGAATTGTTAAAATTTACTTTCCTTCTCTGTTATGATTTACATTAATGGTAATATTTACTTTTTTTTCATTTACGAATATACTTAAATATTTATGTTCTTTCTAAGTTAAGGATCTACATTAAATATAAAATATTTATTTTCTTTTAGTTTAGTATCTATAAGAAAAATTGCATATTTCATTTTATTTTATTTTCTTTAGTTCTCTATAAATAGTGATTAGTCTTTTATATTCAGTGAAAGAAACAATGCAATGCGTTCTGTTCATTCTCGATCTCTCTCATTTCTTCGATTTCATAACATGAATAAACATCAAAAGCCCAAAGTACTAAATACTAAGAGCCCGTTTGGATTGGCTCATAAGTTGCTTATAAGTTGTTTTCAGCTTTTTTGAGTGTTTATCTGGCCAACTTAAAGTCATTTTGTACTTAAAATAAACTTAAAAAAATAATTGGACCCATTTGACTTAGCTTATCTAAAGCAGCTTATAAGTTGAAAACAGCTTATAAGCCAAAAAAAAAAAAATTAGACTACCCCAACTAATTTTTTTGGATAGGCATAAGCCCATCCAAACAGGCTCTAAGTACTTTTGTTAGATAAATATAAAGAACACCTATCATTGTGCGGCCTGTTCTTTTTTAAATTCATCTCCTTTGCTCGAATAGTCTTTGAAGTTCCGATTCAAAACTGTTTCAAGTTCACCGGTGCAACAGTTCACTGCTCACACACTTAACGAACTTTGCCATCTCTGTTACCGACGATGGGTTCTCTGACAACATTCAATCCAAACAAACATCTTAGGGAACTGTTACGATTTCTTCTCATTATTTTTCTACAAATCTCTAATTTTTCCATTTTGTTATGATTTGATTTTTTGACAATTTGCCTTTCCAGGTTTGTGAGCAATTTGACTGGAAATTCAATGATGGAATTATTACTTCTCATTACTACTCTCTCTATACCCAACCCTTATAATGTTTATTTTATTTTTAGTATTATATGTTTTATTTTAATTTTTGTTTTTTTGTATTGTGATTCAGATGATTCAATTTCTACCTTCAGTATATTGCAGAAAAAAAATGATCTAGGGTTGAAAAAATATTTATGGGATGGGAATACGGGTCAGGTTATGGGTTTATTGAGTTGGGTACGAGTTACCTACGTAAATCTGATGTGAATCCAACGTGGCTATTTTTTTTTTGTGATGTGGACGTCCATCCATAAAAAGGCAAACATATCAAATATCTTAACGGGGAGGACAAATTTGATTCCAAACTTTGACGGATGATAAATTTAAATTATAAATCATACTTAGAGGGTAAATTTGATTCTTTGACCCTTTTTTAATTAGCATGAAGTTACAGTGCAGGGATTTGGCAACTATGCAGTAAGAGATCTCTCCATTTCCTCCAATTCTACTCCAGACGTGTTACACGTTAAATAATTAAATGTAGCAGATTTCATTTTGTTAACCAATGATATTAACTATGGTTACTATTGCTCTGATAAGGACTTCAAGAAAACATTTGAGTTAAAAAGGTAACTTATGAGGGTAACGAGACGTTTTGTTATGAGGTAGTACGCTTGGAATCTGGAAGAGCTCCCCTAAATTTGAAGACACAAAGAAAAACTGAAATCACAATCTGCAATCAGTAATTTGGTTACCTTCTTTCTTCACTAGCCATACAGTAATATTCAGTATTCTTCTGATTCATATATGTATGTGACAAGATTTTAAGGCATGATACTTTGGAACCCCTATATATTTTATGCGTATTTGGCTCCCCTCCAGTATAGGATGTTGGAAAACTCAATTAACAACACATGATCGCTAGTAAATCATTAGTCAATAATATGAATTCTTAGAAGGACAGTAAGGGCACTTACCTTTTATCCATTATAAAAATAAGTCATGATCTTCTAAGTCTTGTTACTTTCTTTGTGACACTTCTCTCAATGGGCCAGAAATGAAAAGAATTAGTAACAGACTTAGAGACCACAACTAATCTATAACAGCAAGGCACCTCTTCGGAAGAGACATAACTTTTTAAATGTAACCTTTCAAAAGAGGTGCAACTCTTCAGTTATGAACCCACTAATTATAACTGAAAAGTTAACTAGTTTCTACGCATATAAAATCCATACCTTATAACAAAAGATTTATATGTAGCCCATAAAAATAACACTTTATTAGATCAGAAAAATGATCGTCTTTAATTGATGCATATCCACGTATAGTTATATTAAAGGGCAACTTACATAAACAGCTACCTTTTATAAGCTCTTAACAATATATAACTACAAATTTGCAATTTACAAACCTTAGCTACCTTTACAATTTCGGCTGTATTTCCGTGTTTTTAAGTACAGCTGTAAGGTTGCTATCTGAAATATAAATACAAAGAAATACACGAAAATACAACCGAAATTGCAATTTCTCAGAAAAAGAATGTGGCCAACGGGATTCGAACCTGGGCGCGCAAGGACAAAGCACATGCTCAATGACTACTCCAACTACAGCGCGCCTCATGTATAGTAGCTACGAAATGTAAAATGTAACTACGAAATATAATTATTAGAAAAGATAATTATAATTTATAAATAGCTTTTAGAAATAATTATGACATTTAATTTTCCTTCATTTATTGAGACGACATAACTTGGACCAACATATACTGACTGATAGGGACAGCCAGGCCCCTCGATAACGCCCCTATTTCGGCTTGGACTCCTGTGTATGTGGTACCTACTCCTTGAATGGGAACGTGGACCAAACATGGACCAACCAACAAGGTCAGTGAATTACTAACACGTTTATTCCATGCCTCTATATTTTTTGTTCTACTTGTACTATTGTAGTAAATGGTCGATGGATTCTCATGCCGGTCTTTCTTTCTTACTTACATTTGTCATAGTCGTTCGAGAAATGAATTATTGATGGTTGCTACAAAAGCTATTACCCAAAGACAAAAATTACACTATCTTAAAACTTTTGTTTGGTACCGTTCTTCCTATTTTTAATGACATTTTTCAGTATTCAAAAATTCATATTTTTACTTCTACGCTTAATTAGATATTTTTTAGGAAGTTTAAATGATTTATGTGGAACTCGTTAAATAGTTTTGATATTATAAGCATACCCAAGTTCGGCGAAATATTGTGTGAGGTGATACATATATGCTGACTGAGGGACAGCCAGGCCCCTCGATAACGCCCCTATTTTGGCTTGGACTCCTAAGTATGTGGTACCTACTCCTTGTCTAGGAACGTGGACCAAACATGTACCAACCAACACAACATAGGTGACCTATTTCGAATAATTTAGGGGTATTTTTGACCTTTTTCCGTTAACTCAAGTATTTGTCCTTAATTAAGCTATTCATAAACAGGAACAGGAAACTCTATTATTGGACCTAATAATCAAGCAAACATACAGTTTTTTTGGTCTATAAATATGAAGAACAAGTATAACCTCCTCCAACAAACAATTATAAAGACCATATATAAAGAGAGAAATTAAGGAGCCATGATGAAGAAAAATAGCAATGCATTAGTTGTTGTGCTACTACTAGTACTCATCATGGGAGTTTGTTGCTACACTGGGAATGCCGAGTCGTGCTCTGAGTACTGCTCCAACAGCTGCCCCTTCTGCAATGGTCAGCCACAATATGAAGTTTGCTGCATTAACAACTGCTGTCCATCCATGGCCTTGGGTCAATCTCTCCTTAATGCTCTCCGCCGACACGTTTGAGCTAAGATGAATGCATGTATCATATGAAAGCTCTTCGATGATTTCGATCTATGCATGCATGTACATAAAAAAATCTGAAATAAATTGTACTCGTGTGCATGCAGTTTGTATTTTGCACCCTTCTACTCGAGATATATATGTTGGAACATGGAGCTTTTGGCCAAAATTGTCCCATATGAGTAGGTCTATTTAGTCCTTTAAATATAATTTAGTCGCTTAAGTTTGCTAAAGTGCATCACCTTTGGTCCAACCAACAGAATCTATACTATATACTATTCTAAAAGTGGGAAACAAAAAGTTAACAAAAGTTGAATTACCAAAATGTACATCAAATATTGAGTGACCATTTTGCTCCATTCAAACACTATTGTAATAACACTTTTTGTACAGAAATGTAAAGATACGTGCATTCTAATGTAGATAAGAAAAAAAAAACAGAAAAAAACGTGGAACCCATTTAATATGGTCAGCTATTAATAAGGCCTTTGATGCTTTGGGAAGGTGTACAGAATGCAAGACGGTTAAATAAACGGAAAAGGGCCAAAATTACCCCTCAACTTTGGGCCAAAATTATTTCCCAAAGTATAACGAAGGGTATGGATGAATTATTTCCCAAAGTTCAGGGGTAATTTTGGCCCTTTTCCGTTAAATAAATCCTTAGGGAAATAGATACATTGTCTGTTCCTATTAACTCGAAGGTTGATGACGTTTAAAATTCTAAAGAAAGCTTATATAGTACTCCCTCTGGATTAAAAAGAGTATTAAATCAAGAAAATATAAATTTTGTTTTTTCAGATTTGCCCTTATTAAGTGGTATATGATCAAATCTCAATACTTATTTAATGAGGGGCAGTTTAGTCAAGTTACCTATTTTTTTTCTAAAAGTTAGTATTTTCTTAGCGGCTGTGCAAATGGCTAAGTGGACACTCTTTTTTATCTGGAGGAAGTATGGTATATTTATCTTTTTTCTCTAGATCATTTTTATTTAAAATATGTTAAAAAGCCTCTTTCAGTTTTCTTTTCTATTTTTCTAATTTTTTTCATTTATGTGATATATTAAAAATTCAAAAGTGGCTCATTAATTTCCGTAATAACTTTTCATCTTCCCTTTCTCGATTCAGCAATTTAGCTATTAGCCAGCATTTTTTGCAGTTACTCTCATTAAAAACACCCTTCATTATCATTAATCTCTATTAGGAGTAATATGTATATGTATGCCATTTATTATAAGGCCACAAAGGAATATAATATGCAAGGCCTACTACGAGGAAGCCAAATTAACCATCATTTCCTTCACGAACGTACAAGTTTGATCATATTGAAGACAACCTCTGGCAGAAGAAAGCTTTTGCAGAGAATATGCACCTAAAGGTTATTGAGAGTATGTTAATATAATTCTCAGAAAGTTTAGCTTATTTATCAGTAGCTCTTGCTAGTCGCTTTATGAATTCTTCATGAATTTTAGTCTATAATTTCGGAACTTGATTTTTTGTGTTGGTTAGTTTTTTTTTTTTCTTTGTTTTCTTCTTTTCGGGGTCTTTTAGGTTTCATGGTTAGTGCCTAATTTAATTACTGCATCACTGTTCTTTCAGAAGACACTAGATGTTGTAATTACTTGAACGTGCGATGAAGGAACTTTTTTTCCATGTCCTTTACCACAAGCAAAATGCAGGCAAACGGAGACCTAACCGAGGTTGGGAAGTCTCACAAGTCAATATACCACCAAATGACCTAGATCCATTCTATACGTGGCAATTTTTTTTTTTTCCAAAAAAACTACTTTGGATTACAGTTTGATATGTATAGTAGCTGCCGATGTTAATGTCGTTTGTTCCAAAGAAGTTTCACCGTTTCTCGACTTCATCACCGCAGTAGACTCGTTGGAACAACGGAGAGCTTTGCCTTTAGATGTGGACAAATTTGGTTTCTCCTTTTTCTTTATTTCCCTTTAGAATTTTGTTATCAAATTGGTCATTACTCCTTGAATCCGAAACTTTTTTAACCTAAAAAATAACTTTTGGAACCAAACTAACCCTTTAAAAAAAAAACTAAAGTAGGCTTCACGCACAGAATCTATGCGTGAAATCCTCTTTCCCCCGACCCCAGCCTCTGTTCTTGAAAGTCAAACTCAAAATTAAGCTTTTTTCCGTACTTTGACCGAAGATTAGTCACGTTTTAAAACACCGGAATATAAATATTTTATGTAGAACTTAATATTTTTTTTAGCGTAAAATAATATCGGCTCATTACATCAAGCATACATATACATTTGGATTGTCGTTTTAGGGGTTGTAAAGTACTCCGAAGTAAGTTTGGAAACTTGTTATATTTGGGTTTAGGGGTTGTAAATTTGTATTTACCCCCCATGCTTGATCTGACTACACGTCATGCATGCCAATTTCAGCTTTTTTATCTCACATAAAGGACCGATTTGACAATACTTCATGCATGCCAATTTCAGCTTTTTAATGACACATAAAGGACCGATTTGACAATATATCATGCATGTCAATTTCAGTTTTTTTTTTACACATAAAGGACCAATTTGACAATACATCATGCATGTCAATTTCAGCTTTTTTATGGCACATAAAGGATCGATTTGACAATACAATGATGCATTATTTGACCGTTTTGTTAGACATTAATTCATATTGCGCAACATTTCAATGTGGACCGATTTGACAATACAATGATACATTATTTGACCGTTTTGTTAGACATTAATTCATATTGCGCAACATTTCAATGCGCAATACAAGTGTATTTATAACCCATGCTTGATTTGACTACAAGCCATGCATGTCAATTTCAGTTTTTTTATCACACATAAGGACCGATTGGACAATACAATGCATGAAATGACGAAAATAGTGATGGTATTATCTATTTAAGAATAATGTTGGACGGGGTAAAAACTCATTCATTTCATAAGTTTAAGTCTCTTAAGTCATTCAAAGAAAAAATCAAACTTCGTACAAAAAATGGCTCAAGATATTCCATCAGTTAGGGTTTCACTTTATTAGGATGGTATTATCCTTGATGACAATAGTACAGTTCGTTACAATAAAAGATCAAAAGTCCGTGTTAAATGTCCACTTGAAATGTCTTATGAATCATTAGTCAATTACATACATGAAAAAATGAACATTGGTCCAGATGAGTATGAAATCTCTATAACATGCAGATATCCACAATCAGTTTCCCATGGTATAATGCTTTATGGTATGCATTATATCAATGATGATGATTCTTTAAGGGATTATTTGAATGCGCCAGAATAATATAAACATTTAGTCATCATTAATGTTCTTGAGATGTATGTTGAAAAGATTTTCCGAGAGGTCCCTCAAGAACAGCCCAGTCAAGTTAACACTTACGGGGATATTAGTTCTTACGGGGACATTTTGAGCAGCCAGGTGCTGCTGGAAAATCTAACCCAACAATTAAATCAAACTTGGTAAATATGCATTCTTATATTATTATTTTGTGTAGTAGCACGTGTTTATTATATGTATTGGTAAATAACCATTTTTAAATCTTTGTAGGGGTTATAGACCTGATAAGTAATATTCGGCAATCATCTCAATTTAGTGGAGCAGCTCATTATTATCAAAACTCTCAATTCAGTGGAGCTAATTATTATAATAATTCTCAGTTCGGTACAGCTGATTATTATCAAAACTCGCCAGTGGTACCAACTGTGGATGTTAGGCAGTCCTCTCAGTTTGGTGGAGTTGATCATTCTCCACACCATGCTCCTTCTCAATATCTGTAGGTTCATCATCTTGATGTTAAATAATTAATTAATTAATTAATTAATTAATATATATATATTAATTTGGAATTTAACATATGCTTTTTATCATGTAGGAGGAGGCCTTTCTTAGATGGCGTTGATTGTTCAAGTTATGTGGATACATCAGAGAGTGATGGCGATGAACCAGCTAATAATGCAGAGGTAACTGATGATGAAGATAATGAAGGGGATGAAGAAGATAAGCATTTTAGTCCCCCGAACTAACCAGAACCAACTCACCACCACGTACCACCTTCGATAGCGAAAAACCCAATTCCTGACAGCCCAACGCAGTGGTATTCTGACTATATTTCATAGCTTGATAGTCTACAAGGTCGTGAGGATGCATTTTCTTTCACAAGAGATGATGATCAAAGTCGCCAAAAAACGTGGATTGAACAAAAAAAAAATCTCATGACTGATGAATGCGTCCTTGCAAAGGGAATGATATGTTCGCATCAAAAAAAGCGTTGCAACGGGCTATTAAAATTTATTGTATAAAGGATATGAGGGAGTTTAAGGTTTATGACTCAAACAAATCGGTATGGAGGCTAGTTTTAAGCGAAAGACTAAAGGCTGTCGGTGGTTGCTTTGGGAAATTGTTAAGCCTGATGGTCTGTGGGAAATCACAAAATTCCACCCAAAGCACACTTGTGATATGAGACAAAGTTGAGCAGATCATTTTAACTTAGATATAAACCCGATTGCTCATGTGTTACTTAAAGACATTGAGGAAACTCCAAGGTAACTTATCTGACCTAGTACATTGTATATATCTTATAGCAATTAAAATATCATTGCTAAATGTTGCTTGTTTAAACTTATGCAGGATGCTCATCAAAACTTGTATTAGCATGGTCCACTCCAAATATGGTAAAACCATAAGCAAGAGAAAGGGATTTCTCGGGCGTAGACGTGCTTTTGAGATGATCTTTGGAACTTGGGAATCCTCTTTTCGGGCGTTGCCGGGGTATATGGAGGATGTACAACATGCTAATCCTGGCACTGTTGTACAGTGGCGGCTTTTAGAGGGCAGAATTTTCTACTTCATCTTTTGGGCATTCAAACCGAGTATTGATGGTTTTGCTCACTGCCGGAATGTGATGTCGATAGATGGGACGCATGTATATGGCCGATATGACATCAAGCTCCTAATTTCAGTCGGTATGGATGACAATGGGTCAATATTCCCTCTTGCTTTCGCAATTGCCGCCAACGAGAGCAACGAGACATGGGGGATGTTCTTACTCATCTGAAGACTCATGTTATTAGGGGTCGTCAGGACATATGTGTCCTATCGGATCGTCATAAAGGCATATTGCACAATATGCGTACTCTAGAAGGGTGGCAGCCTCCACATGCTTACCGTTGATATTGTTTAAGGCACTTAAAGGCTAATTTGCAAACAAAGTTTGGAAATGGCACTGTAAACAAATTGATGCGGGGGGCTGCGATGCAGCATCAACAAAGAAAATGGGCTGCAAAAATGGATCTGCTAAGGGAAGTGAGTGAAGAGGCATATGTTTGGTTGATGAAATTAGAAGTTGAAAAATGGACGCTTTATGTTGATGGAAGAAGGAGATGGGGCATGCTCACAACGAACATCTCGGAGTCTTTCAATGGACTCCTTAAATCTGCTCGGGGACTACCTATCACCGCAATGGTAAGACTAACTTTCCAGCAGGTCGTGGAGTGGTTTGCGGATAGGACAAGGCAGGCCAGAGCCATATTAGCCGAGGACGGAACATGGATGCCAAAGCCCTACAAAAAGATGGAGCACCATAGAAGAAGAGTAGAGGGTCACCGTATGACCGAGTATGACGTCGTTCAACAAGTGTATGAAGTTAGAACGGGTTATTACGACGGTAAAAGAGGAAACAAACATATCATTACTGAGCATACAAGATCATGCGTCTGTGGTAAGTGGCAAACGTACCACATGCCATGTTCTCATGTAGTCAAGTGCTTTGAGAGAATGGCCAGAAATGTAACTGATTATGTGGTGGGGGAAGCCTACTTTGTTTTTTTTTTTTTTTAAAGGGTTAGTTTGGTTCCAAAAGTTATTTTTTGGGTTAACAAAGTTCCGGGCTCTTACTCCCTCCATCCCATATTACTTGACCACTTTCTCTTTTACACACCCCTTAAGAAATCATAAATAAAAGATGTATTTTTACTACCTTACCCATATCTCTATCCAATAAATACATTCTAATCAATATTGACTATTTTCAAGACATTTGATACTAAGGATAATATGGAAAATATTTAATTAATTTTATCTTGATTTTGTAAATGGACAAGTAATCTGGGACATATATTTTTATTAATAAAACTTTTACTTTTCTATGAACAAGTTCTATATGGGCTAAAAAGGTTTGGACAATATGCCAAAGCCTAACTATTCATTCTTTTCTTGCAACCACCACAGAGAAATTAAGCAGTTTCCTCTTCATTATGATGAGGTTTAAGATATGTTAATGTGTTGGATAATTCATTATGATGAGGTTTAAGATATGTTAATGTGTTGGATAATTCGCAACAGCTGGTAATGCAGAGCACTCAACAAAGATGGTATGTTGGCGGCTGTTGCTGAACAGATTGAAGTAAACAACAGAAAATGTAACTGAGTGCCTGTAAACTTCATCGCCAGAAGTGTAATTAGCAGACAAAATGAGAAGAAGATTAAAAGATGAGTAAAAGAACAGGCAGCACAATTATAGGTTGGATGTAGAAAAAGTGTGCAAGTTCTAGAGCACTTTTAATTGGGTCCTGAAAATAGATTGTATTTGTGGCTATGACAACAGTGATCCCTTGAAAAGATACCCATGGATTTCATATGAAACTGATCCCACCATGTCATATCATAATATATTATACTAAAAGCTGGAAGCTCATGTTTTCAAAATTGAATTACGATTTTGTCCTTATAGTAAATCAAAATGCAACAATATCCCTAAAATGTCGATGGACATTTATAACCTTTTAAAATATAATAACCAGTTAATATCAAAATAGTAAATTTACTTCTAATAAATGATAAATATATTAATAAATCAATGAAATGAAAAATGATTACCGTAAGTTCTTGTATCTACCAAGCATTTATCACACAGTAATTTATTAGTATAGTCTACTTTTACTTTCTAGGAATTACTTTCATTTAACAGTAATTATTGCAAAGAAGTATAATTTGTGTCTATTCAATGTCATTTAATTGTCAGTTTTTTTTTTCTTTTTTTGCGCAGTATTTGTACGATTTTTTGTTTTTTATTTATAGATATGTAAGAATCACACGCATAAGTCCAATTTGAACTGTTGATTTACTTGGTCAAAAGTCAAAACAATGTAATACAGTAATTTCTTATTTAAGTCATTATTATACCATAAACTTTACACGCCTTTTTGTATCTCCAAAACTGAAATTGTAATGAATACAACAAATGAATTATTTCATCCGTTCAAGAAAGTCATTACATACCCACTTAAATTGCTAATAACTTATTTCATTTATGGCAGGAAATGATCAGCTTATATAATTGAATTGTAAATCAATACTATCTATAAGCATTACTACCTTTAAAAAGTTTACTTTATTAATGTGACAATTAATAGTTCCATCTTTACTACAAGAAAATAAATGGGATTGAAGGGGCGGAGGTTATGTTTGGAGAGAAAAGGAGACAAAAAGCCAAATTGTTTTGATCACTTTTTGTGGCTTTATAATCTCTTTCTGGCAGTTCATTCTCATTTATTGAAATGAAGAACATTCTATAATACATAGTTCATTTCCTGAAGGGAAGAATAGAGAAGCAGAAGCTTGACCGAGAGATTGGAACTTATTTGGACACAAAATGAAGTTGGTTCTTCTATATTTTGAAAAGATGGCATATTATGTCTATAAGCTTAATCGGCAAATGATTATTAATGTCAATTGCAGGATAAAACTTTGCATGGTGAACAAGAAGCAGCAAGAAGAAAAATGAATGAACTGAAAATACATGAAGAGAGTGATTACAATAAAAGGCACAAGGATAAAACTTTGCATGGTGACGGTATTTTTGGTTCACTTGGAAGTTGGAAGTATGAAAGACAATTTTTTTGTTGTTATTTTTTTATTTTCTAAGTTTTTTGGTTTTGTAATTTGATAAAAATGCTTCGTCTTTCAGTTAACTTCATCTTTTATAGCTTGTACAATTATAACTCTGTCTTTTGAGTGCAAGGATAAGGTGTAGAATTTAAGTTCAAGAGTGCGTCTTGTGATATCCTTTAAGCAATTTTGTTGCATGGGCCATTTTTTTTTTTTTTTGAGCTATTTACTTATTCTTTCTATTTAACTTCTTCTTCTTCTTCTTTTTTTTTGGTAGATTCTTGAAGTTTAAGGATTTCAACATGGTACCCCCAGATTGGGAGAAGAGGTATTTTTTAAAAATGTAATTTACTTGCAAGTAGATACTCTTTGGAGTTTGGACTTTCAAAGCTATCATTAATTATTATTTTTAATTTTAATATAATTTTTAACTATATGTTTATTATAAATTTTAATGTTTTTTTGCATATGTACACGAATAACTTGACAACGATCAACTAAACATTCTAAGGAGGATATATGTTAATAGTTGAATTTCTGTACAATTTTACAATACTATTATTCAACAACAGCTTCTTGACACATATAAAATTGTAAAAAAGAGTCTATAATTTCTTAAAGACAAGACAGAAACGTGAAATATTGCAACCATATAACCAACATTCATAAATCAGTGTAGACCGTGTTGTTTACGTCTAAAAAAATATGGAAATCGACAAGTTGAATATCTAATAGTACTATATTAGAAGAACCGGAAAATCAAAATTGTTGAAACCTTTCTTTGTTGCATTGAATTGTATTAAACAATATGAATTAAAACAACACATAATGGTAAACAAAAAAGTGAGTTTTGATCAAAAGAGAAAAGGTAATACCAATGTTAATCAAAAAATAAAAGGTGATAGAATTTGAATGTGTACAACTACAAATTATAACGTGGTCTACTAATTAGAAGGGGATACACGTGCAACGCACGTGTTCAAGGACTAGTGTATTATTATTTTGAAATACTTATGATTTTTGTGTCACACCCCCATCGAGGAGTATGACAGGCTCCGACTCGTAGGCCGAAAGCCACCTGACTTAACCGTTACTTGGACATCACATACTATAACTCAAGGAACATCTGCACGCAGAAAAGGCCCAACATAGACATATTCGATAATTCAACACATATGTACATTTGCGGACCGGCAAGGTCGCTACACATAAAGTATATCATAAAGCCGACAAGGCTATCAGAAAAATGTCAAGAAGCCAAAACAAGGCCGACAAGGCCATACATAATATTTACATATCCCACAATATCCATGAGCCTCTAGGAGTATACGTATGAACATGTATTATACTAACAGAAAGTACCCAAAAGATAGCAAGCCCGGAGTAGTGGTACTTGCTAACACCGCTGAAGCTGGAAAAATCCTACTACGGTTGCTCCTCGATAATTCTGTCAGAGCCTGCAACACGAAATGCAGCGTCCCGGGCAATGGGACGTCAGTACGGATAAAAGTACTGAGTATGTAAGGCAAGAGGGAAACAACATAATTAAGATAAAGTGTGACATTAATATAGGCAAAAGAAAACCGAACATCTGGAAGTAGAACAACATACAATGCATGATAAAATCGTTTGTATGCTTATATATATATATATATATATATATATACACGTACGTAATAGATAGTATCCATGCCCGGCCATAAGGCTCGGTGTTATATATGTAAAATCATGCCCGACCATTAAGCAATGCATGATAAAATCGTTTGTATGCTTATATATATATATATATATATATATATATATATATATACACGTACGTAATAGATAGTATCCATGCCCGGCAGTAAGGCTCGGTGTTATATATGTAAAATCATGCCCGACCATTAAGGCTCGGTGTTACCATCATTAGCCCGCGTTATATATATATATATATACATACGTAATAAATAGTATTCATGCCCGGCCGTAAGGCTCGGTGTTATATATGTAAAATCATGCCCGGCCATTAAGGCTCGGTGTTACCATCATTAGCCCGCGTTAGGGCCTCCCGCGTCGGGGGCACTATCATAACATGCCCACTGCAGTGGTGTACGCATCTACGCGCCATGCCCGGCCGACTATAGCGCAGCACGGTGTAGTAAAATAGTGCAATACATTTATGTATATACAATGCATGAGAAGCCAATAATCTGACCTGTGTAGTAAAGTAGTGCATTACAGTTATTTATATGTATATACCATTGTTGGGTCCGAACCGGAAAGGCTGCGCAGGAATCCGCTTTCCTTCCGCGATGCGGAAGGAAAGCGCAATATCCTGAGGCCTTCTGCGCAAGACTCTGCTTTCCTTCCACGATACGGAAGGAAAGCGCAATGTTCTGAGGCTGATTTTTGAATAAGAAGTCAATGATCTAGCCTTGGCCTTTAGGAGTGACATGAGGTCGGTAGCCTCCGAATAGCTTATGGAATTCGTATCGAGTCCAAAGGAATAATCGATGATGAGTAAAATAATATTTCAAGAATCAATCAAATAACAAGACATTAAGGTTTGATATACAAAGCATGGGAATGGAGTGGATTTATTATGGAACGCTCATGTTTATGTTCTAGTTGGATTCGTGCCAAAGAAAAAGGGAAACGAACACCTTACATACCTTATCCGTCAAGCCACCACTTAAAGAGTTCCTTACCCCGACGCTTGCCCTTCACCCGAACCTATATATCGAGAAACACATCTTTAATCACACTTTCATCATATTTCCATCAACTTATAAGCACTAATTTATGGAAGTCTGATTTGGGTTACGAAAATTTGGGCAGCATCTCCCCTATATTATCGACTTCCTCCAAATACCAAAACAACTCCCAAACAATACCAACAACATCAACAACAACATCCTCAATATTATACAAGATAAATATATATATATATATATATATATATATTTGCATCTAAAATTCTCTTCAAACCTCAATCCATAAGCCAACAACACCGACACAACAAACTATAACTTTTATTCTTGCAATTATTCCTTAATCAATGTTGATAAAGAAAAAGATTCAAGGATTCATACCTTATATTTACTAAAGTAGCAAGATCTTCAATATCCACTTGTTTCCAAGCTCACTCCAACACAAAACGAAATTATAATTGCGACTACACGTTGTCCGGACCTCGATTGATATTCCGTAGCTTAAATTTCACTCAAAATCCTCACTTCTAGGTGGTGTAAGAGCCCCTTTTGTTGGTTGAAATTTCTGGAAGGTTTTGGAAAATTTTTGATGAAAAATGGGGTTTTAACCCCTTTTATAGTAGCTGAGGCGGCAGCACTGTAGCAGCACTGTAGCAGTACTGTAGTAGCTCTGTTTCTGCTTTGTCAGCTCAGTTTGTAACGTCCATAATTCTATACTCCGAAGTCCTATCGACGAGCGGTTTTATTACATTGGAAACTATACTCGACGAACTTCATTTTAGGATTTTGAAACACCTTAAAACTCCTAATATACATAGAGATATACCCCTCCAAAGTTGACTCAAAATTCTATTTCAAATTTTTCGATAAACTTATTTTCCTTGATTTGCTTGGTCCCAGAGTCTTTCATAGCTTATTATATGAACTCAAACCCTCGTAACCATGAGATAAATGCTCCACGTCTAGGCTTAAACAAATAACGCCTAATAGATTTCACATACACGACTACGAGGTGAAACATTCTCCCCCATTTTTAAAACATTCGTCCTCGAATGTTGGAGTACCCGAGGGTTAATAAATCTTTCCACGGAACGTTAATAAGGTATCTCTCCTACAAGTCACAAGTCCTAATCACCAGTCCTACATGATACTGTAATCAATGACACGCGGTCACACGATGATTAGAATAATATTTCTCATCTTATTGAGTCTCAAGGGGGGTTTAAATATAACGTTTACCTTGTAAGTGATTTGCGGATGTAGCAGAACCTTGCAAGATTTCTTTCGGAGTAGTATCATCTGTGACGGGGAATAAATGGGAATACTTGGACTTCATTTCTGCTTCGGCTTCCCATGTCATCTCTTTCCTATCTTTACTCCTCCATTGAACCTTCAGTGAAGCCACATCCTTGTTTCAGAGTCTGCGAACTTGTCTGTCGAGAATAACAATTGGTTCTTCTTCATAAGTCAGATTTTCTGTAACTTATTGTAACACCTCGTAGCTTCGGGCGAAGGTTTTTCTCATAAGATGATAATATAATGGAACCAATATGAGGGTTATAGGAAGTGTTTTGAAAACCAATTAAGTCATAAGAAATATTTTTGGGCAAAGCAAAGTTGGAAGCCACTCTACGGGGCATGTTTGCAAGTGAGTTTGTAGAAGGTCTTACTTCCTACGAACATAACCCCTCCATTAATTTGGAATTTGGGAAAACTTCCTTGATGAAAGTTGTATCCCTTTGAAAGATCTTTCCAACCATAGGTCGTGGGCCCTCACAGCATATTGGGATCAAAAGTTATGGTCATTCTACGACAGACTGTTTGGGCAAAATATCACACTCTGGCGCACTTTGCGGCGCAACATACGGCCCGCAAACACGACATGCGGCCACGCAGTTGCGCAGCAAAGTGTGCCAGTGAAATTTGTGAGGTCCTGCATGGTTTGCGACACAACATGCGTTTTGCAAAGCATGCTTTGCGTCCCGCAAAGTGTGCCGCATGTTGTGTCGGTCCAGAATTTTCTGGACTACTTTAAATAAGACCCAACTCGACCAAAATCATATTTTTCATCATTCTTGGTCAAGAAAACCTCTAGAATACTCTCTAACATTCATCCACAAGAAAATTCAAGGGAAACCCATGATCAATAACACCAAATCCATGAACCCAAGTGTATGAAACCTAGCCAAAGTTTATTTAATTCAAGAAAATCCGAGGGAAGTGAAGTAGGGTTTTGGTGCTAGAGGAGTAACTCCACTCAAGACTTGTTCAACCACTATCTAAGGTAAGTTTCATGACTTTCTCATGATGATTAAAGTGTTGATAAGTTAAAATGCTTGGATTGGAGAAGAGTGTAGGAAATGGGTCATGAAAGGTGAATAGTGACATTGTTGGATGAAGGTTTGAAATGATTCATAAATATAGATATGTTGACATTGTAGAATCAGTTAGGAGTAAAAGAATGGGAATTGGGTGAAGAAAACACCATTAATGAAGGTTGTGGAGCTTCATGTCCACCAAGTGTTTGATAAAATGCTTAGATGATCAAAACATGGATATTGTTGCTAATATAGAATCCCTATGACCTGTATTGCTATAGATTAAAGTTGAAGGGATTGAAGGACATTGTGATACGCTCAAAAGCAGGAAGTCAAGGTATCTAGGCGCTATCCACGTGTGGGAACATCCTTGTTCTTCCCCATGTTTCAGTATTCCATGATTACACACCAAGTTTTAGGATTCTAGGTATATTCATGCTAAACCCTAGACACTTGAACCATGATGTATATTATATGGTCAGTTACAATTCAGTTTGATTAGTCTTAATTTACTGTTTTGGTAATTGAGACTCAGTCCATAATCTATGAAAAACCATAACTTGCATCCCATGGGTTCCATAACACAAGATATGAGATATTATGCTTATTTTCATGAAAAACTTTTATATATGTATTTATTGTCATGTCTTCATGTACCCATGTTCATGTCAAGATTCAGAAATCATGTTTTCAGTTATTTTCATGTTCGGGAGTTGTATTAATACAGAGAAGGCTTAGATAGCCTGAAACTACGTATGCCAACGTACGATAAGGATCGCTCCGCCCATTTAGGACGATTCCTTCATATTTTCCCCATTGAGGGATTTTGGATCCATTCATGTCATGTTCATGTCTCGTGCCCCAGCAAGGTACGAGATGGCTTAGCTGATCGGGCAGAGATCAGACTCCACGTTTTTCCCCGTGGTGGTTCATGTCGGTATTACAGATTACTGCATGTTTACAGTACTCATGTTTATGCTCAGTTTCAGTATTCAGTTTCAGTTTCAATTTCATGTTCATGTATCATGTGCCTGCTATTTCTCTCATGTGTTTACATACTAGTACATTCAAAGTACTGATGTCCCCGTTTATTTGCCTTGGGGGCATGCATTTCACGATGCAAGTACTGACTTACAGGACGACGCACCTGCTCAGTAGGACAACTCTCGTATCAATTTTTGGGTGAGCCCCATTCTCTTCGGGGTTTAGTCAGTTGTTTACCTTATGTCATTGATGCATTAAGGGTATGCTGGGGGCCTTGTCCCAGCAAGTACATTTTATGTTCAGACTCATGCTAGAGGTTTCATAGACTAGACAAGTTAGTTATGTCATGTCAGACATTTGTAGTCGTCTAGCCATTTTGGCTCATTCATGTTATTTCCGCACTCATGTTTAAACAAGTATTTTATTAAGTATTTTGATAATTGGCATTTTGATACTGGCATGATAACTATTGTTATAAGCAAACTCTATCAAAGGCAAATGATCGTCCCAACTTCCTTGGAAATCCAGTACACAAGCTCGTAACATATCTTCTAAGGTCTGAATAGTCCGCTCAGCTTGACCGTCTGACTGCGGATGGAAAGCCGTACTAAGATTTACTCGAGTACCAAGACTTTCCTGAAAATATTTCCAGAAATGTAAATTGTGCGCCTCTGTTTGAAATAATTGACAGCGGAATGCCATGAAGGCGCACAATCTCCTTAAGATATAGCTTAGCATAGTCTTCAGCAGTATAGGTAGTTCTTACTGGCAAGAAATGAGCTGATTTACTTAACCTATCAACAATCACCCAAATAGAAACGAATTTGCGGCGAGAACGGGGCAATCCTGTGACAAAATCCATATTAATCACTTCCCACTTCCATGTTGGTATCTCCATTTCTTGTAATAAGCCACTGGGTTTCTGATGCTCGATCTTCACCTGTTGACAAGTGGGACATTGAGGTACAAAGTTATCAATATCTTTCTTCATATCATTCCACCAGTAAAAGCCCTTCAGGTCATGATACATCTTGGTGGACCCGGGATGAATTGAATACCAGGAGTAATGAAATTCTGACATGATCCTGTCTCGAAGCCCAGTTACATTTGGAATGCACAAACGACCTCGATGTTTGAGGAACCCATTTGAATCCAGTTTGAAGGCTAAGATCCTATTGTGTTGCACTCCTTCCTTAATGTTAATTAAAACTGGATCTTCATATTGTTGAGTCTTTACCTCTGAGGCAAGAGTCGATTGGGATATATTCTGTAAAACAATTCCAGTGTCTTCCGAATCTAGTAAGCAAACTCCCAAATTTGCTAAGCGATGAAGTTCTCTGGTCATTTCCAACTTTTCTGCTGGCACATACAACAGACTTCCCATTGATTTGCGACTTAGGGCATCAGCTACAACATTAGCTTTGCCGGGGTGATATAAGATCTCAGCATCGTAATCCTTTAGCAATTCGAGCCATCTTCGTTGCCTCAAATTCAATTCTTTTTGCCTAAATATATATTGAATGCTTTTATGGTTCGTATAGATATCGACATGAACTCCATATAAATAATGCCGCCATATCTTTAGAGCGTGAATCACTGCCGCCAGCTCTAAATCATGGGTTGGATAATTTTGCTCATGTTTCCGTAGTTGTCGGGAGGCATAAGCAATCACCTTACCATTTTGCATCAACACACATCCCAGACTGGTGCGTGACGCATCACAATATACAGTGTAACCCTCGGTGCCTTCTGGAAGGGTGAGGATAGGGACAGATATCAACTTATCTTTCAATTTCTGGAAACTCCGCTCGCACGCTTCTGACCATTGAAACTTGGCTCCCTTCTGAGTTAATTTTGTAAGGGGAGCTGCTATAGAAGAAAATCCCTTTACAAATCTTCGATAATATCCAGCAAGACCCAAGAAACTTCGGACTTCTGAAGCGGTTGTTGGTCGAGGCCAATTCTTAACGGCTTCAATCTTCCGATCATCGACTTTAATACCTTCATCGGACATAATATGGCCTAGAAAAGCCACTGAAGTTAGCCAAAATTCACATTTGGAAAATTTGGCATACAACCTTTGATCTCGCAATGTTTGCAACACCTTTCGGAGGTGATCAGCATGTTCCCTCTCCTAACGAGAATATACCAAGATGTCATCAATGAATACAATAACAAAAATATCCAAGAAGGGTCGGAATATGGTGTTCATTAGCGCCATAAACGCCGCAGGAGCATTTGTCAATCCGAAGGACATAACTAAGAATTCAAAATGCCCATATCTCGTTCGGAAAGCTGTCTTCGGAATGTCTTCCCCTTTTACTTGTAGCTAATGATACCCTGACCTCAAGTCAATCTTCGAGAAGCATTTAGCACCCTGTAGCTGGTTAAACAAATCATCAATTCTAGGCAATGGATATTTGTTCTTAATAGTCACCTTATTCAACTGCCGGTAGTCAATACACATTTTTAGTGAGCCATCCTTCTTGCGCACAAATAATACCGGTGCTCCCCACGGAGAAGTACTGGGCCTAATGAAGCCCTTTTCTAACAAGTCCTGCAATTACACCTTCAATTCGTGCAACTCGGCGGGGGACATACGATAAGGGGGAATAGAGATGGGTTGAGTGTCCGGATACACATCAATCGCAAATTCAATTTCCCTTTCGGGAGGGAGGCCTAGTAATTCATCGGGGAATACATCCTGAAATTCATTAACTACAGGAACAGATTGCAAAGTTGGCGGTTCAGCTTCCGTGCTCCTAACTCGAACCAAATGATAAATATAACCTTTGGAAATCATTTTTCGCGCCTTAAGGTAGGAAATAAACCTACCCTTTGGTGCTAGGGTATTGCCCATCCATTTAAGAACCGGTTCACCTGGAAACTGAAATTTCACAGTTTTGGACCAACATTCCACAATGGCATAGCAAGAGGCTAGCCAATCCATTCCCATGATAGCATCAAAGTCCACCATTTCTAACTCCACTAGATCAGCAACTGTTTCACTACCACATATCGTAACCACACATCTACGATAAATTCGTCTTGCAATAACAGGTTCCCCAACCGGAGTAGAAACCAAGAAAGGCATGGACAAAGATTCGGGCTTTATACTGAACTTATCAGCAATATAAGGTGTGACATAAGATAGCGTGGAACCCGGATTGATCAAATGCATAGACATCATAAGAACAAATGGATAAAATACCTGTCACAACATCTGGAGATGACTCAAGATCTTGCCGTCCTGCAAGTGCATAAATACGATTCTGGTTGCTGCCGGAAGCAGACACCTGACCTCTTCCCCTACCTCTACCTGCTGGAGCTGGAGAAGAACCTTGTCTAGGAGGGCGAACAGAAGATGAAGAACCTGCGATTGAACCTGTCGGCTGAGCTGGGCCCCCTCTACCGCAGGTTGGACAATTTCCCATAACATGACCAGGCTGCCTACAAGAGTAACACACCCTCATACCTTAGCGGCACTGGCCGGAGTGGCCTTTACCGCACTAGTCACAACGGGGCAAGGGAGGCCTTTCCTGGCTAGATTCTCCTCTGTAAGAAGGAACTGACGCTCTCGAGCTTCGACTCGGTCCAGAATAAGTGGGTCTATCATAACGCTGCCTCTGGAACCTGGAAAGTGCACCACCCGTTGAAGGATCTGATATTCTATAAGAATGGGGCCTATAATCTTTCTGATAAGCACCTGAATAACCTGCGGATCTGGCCCGCTTATAACTGCCCCTTCTCGGTTCTTGCTCAGTCCGCTGTCGGCGTTCAAGATCCTCCAAATTTTGAGCGTACGCCTGAATACGAGCAATATCCATACCACTCTGTAATGAAGCCGTCATACAATCCTTAATCAAGTGAGGCCCAAGTCCCGTCACAAAACGATGTACCCTATCTTCCATTTCAGCTACCATCGCCGGGGCGTATCTAGCCAAGGAGTTAAACTTCAAACTATATTCCCGAACGCTCATATTATTCTGGCAAAGCAATAGAAATTCATCAGCTCTAGCTCTGCGAACCTCAGCGGGCAGATAATGATCCAGAAAGGCTCTGGTGAATTCCGACCATACTGCTGGAGGTGCGTTCGGCCCTCTCTATTGCTGCCAAGGCTCATACCATACCGCGGCCACATCCCACAGTCTATGCGAAGCTAGCTCCACTGATTCTGTGTTAGAAGCATGCATTACCCTCAAAGCGCGGCCTATTCGATCTATAAAATTCTGAGGGTCATCCTTCGGGTTTATCCCCGTGAACACCGGAGGGTCCAAAGTATAAAAATCACGTACACGGGAACTAACAGCCCTATCCGGAAGGCCAGCCTGCCGCTGAGTTTGAGCAGCCACTAATCTAGTCAATAACTGGACTACGTCTCTCAAGTCCTGTTCTGTAGCAGCGGGATGAGGAGCTGAAGGCTGAGGAGTCGGAGGATCTGGAGCCCTCTCTTTCCCTTCTGCACCTGAAGGAGTAGAGGTGGCATGCGTGGGGGTAGCGCTCTGAGCCTCGCTATGCCCTAGCTCAGGTGGCGGTACTAGGCTCGGGCCTTCCCCTGCAGTGCCCAGTATACTACTGACTTTCTTCTTCCTCGAAGGCATTGCTGAAAATTAAACACGGAAAGATTAGATAGTTGTATTCTTAACTTGACTCTATTGCACGATCTAGATCATGAAGAAAAGTATCTTCCTAAATGTCCTGTAGCCTCCTAGCTATAGATATGGTGCACGACATATCGTTAACCAGGATTCTACTGGACACGGCTCATGGACATCCCTAGGACTGAACCGCTCTGACACCAATTTGTCACACCCCCATCGAGGAGTATGACAGGCTCCAACCCGTAGGCCGAAAGCCACCTGACTTAACCGTTACTTGGACATCACATACTATAACTCAAGGAACATCTCCACGCAAAAAAGGCCCAACATAGACAATTCAACACATATGTACATCTGCGGACCGGCAAGGTCGCTACACATAAAGTATATCATAAACCCGACAAGGCTATCAAAAATATGTCAAGAAGCCAAAACAAGGCCGACAAGGCCATACATAATATTTACATATCCCACAATATCCATGAGCCTCTAGGAGTATACATATGAACATATATTATACTAACAGAAAGTACCCAAAAGATAGCAAGCCCGGAGTAGTGGTACTTGCTAACACCGCTGAAGCTGGAAAAATCCTACTACGGTTGCTCCTCGATAATTCTGTCAGAGCCTGCAGCACGAAATGCAGCGTCCCGGGAAATGGGACGTCAGTACGGATAAAAGTACTGAGTATGTAAGGCAGGAGGGAAACAACATAATTAAGATAAAGTGTGACATTAATATAGGCAAAAGAAAACCGAACATCTGGAAGTAGAACAACATACAATGCATGATAAAATCGTTTGTATGCTTATATATATATATATATATATATATATATATATATATATATATATATATATATATATATACTAGATGATGAAAGCCCGTGCTAGCACGAGCCCAATACAAAAAATAGTACATTTTTTTGCGCGAATTGCCCTTGTTTTGGAGTGGTCTTTAAATTTTGCCCCTCATATTTGTGGTCTTTAAATTATACCCCTCATATTGCTGGTCTTTAATTTTTGCCCTTTGCATTGCAACTCTGAGCGTTCACGCAGAAATCATGAGGTTCTGAGTTCGAATCCCCGCTCAAGCATAAATTAAAAAAAATTGCAAGGCAAGGTTTGGGTAACGTGTATGTCGGACCCGGAATACTCTTGTTATGGAATTACCAAATTTATGTTGAACCCGACATACTCATGCCTTATGGGCAGACTTGGCATAAGTATGCCGAGTCCGGCATAACTTTGGTAATTCCTTCACAAGTTTATGCCGGTAGGGGCATACTGGCAAACTTTTATGCCGGACCCGGCATAAACTTGTGAAGGAATTATCAAAGTTATGCCGGACCCGGCATACTTATGCCAAGTCTGCCCATAAGGCATAAGTATGCCGGGTCCGGCATAATTTTGATAATTCTTTTACAAGTGTATGCTGGTGGGGGCATAGCGAAATTTAAACTTTGCCTTGCGAAATTTTTTTAAAATTTTCACTGTGTGGGGATTCGAACCTGAAACTCATGGGTTTTAGCCGAAGGGAAAAATTTAAATATTTCAAATATGAGGGGTAAAATTTAAAGACCACCCCAAAAGAAGGGAAATTCTGCAAATTGCCCAAAATAGTATCATATTTTTCTTTTTGGTCTATCTAAAAAAGAATGATATATTTTTATGTTTAGAAATCATTTAACTTGAAATTTCCTCTTTTACTTTTAATGAAATAATTTAAATCCATACAAATATCTATGACTTGTTTTAGACCACAAGTTTCAAAGATCTTTCCTTTCTTTTTTAAACTTCGTGCCTAGTCAAACTATATCACATAAAATAGGACAGAAAGAGTACATTTTAGTAATATAATTATGATTTTTTTTATAGAAAGTATTATAATTCAATTAATTGAAAATATCAATAAATTATTTTACTTAGTCCGCTTCTCCCATAAATGACTTTCTTGGTTTGGTTCTCCAATTGAAAGATTTGAAATACACCTTCTCCTACCGAGTTTCATGTCATCATCTCTTGCTACTCAACAATACTGGAAAACGCTTTCATGTGTTAGCATATGTTGTAGTCTTAAATTTTTAAGTATAGACCAACTTCATCATTTTAAGAAAATATGTGGATACGTTTCTTGACCGTTTATATTTCATCTTCTTGATGTTATTCCTCATTATTTGCGTGAGACGTATGTGTCTAAAATTAGTGCATTTTTATCCTTACCCAAAGGTATAAGTTTTAAATCTTTTGGTTTTATGACTTCTTTAGCGGTTTTTGTGTTCAATTTAAATCGTTATTTCTTTTTTCCTGAATTTCTCTTCTTTAAATTTTCTCTAAGTATACCTTTACCATTTTCTGAACTTATTATCATTATTTAAATGTCCTATTTTTTTCCGCAATTATCTCCTTCTTCTTCACGTGAACCCCACCTTCTTTTTTTTGGCAATTGTCTGCTAATTCTTCACGTGAACCCCACCTTATTTTATTTTTTTAATTACTATTATAGAAGAGTGGGTTGATGACCAAACTCACTCTTCTATAATAGTTATAATTATAATTTTATCGCTATGCAATTAAAAAAAAATTCTCATATTTACGATTTTTCGTGAAATCACGTGTGAAAAGCTAAAATTTTTGAAAGCACGGATTCAATAATTTATGTTACCATATATTTTTTTGTTTCAGAGTATTTGAAAAGTTATATTTTTATATGGTAATAAATCATTTCATTAAACGTAAAATTAATAGTGGATAAATATTATTAACATTGGTATAAGAACAAACAACAATCACATAGTCTTTGAGTTCCCTATTTCATCTATAAAATGTTTTGTAAATAAAATATGAGTATTAATGAAGTACGTAATTAACATTTGAAGGAATTCAGATGAAAAATTGAGTGACTTAAATAAAAAAAATTTGATTTGCCACTAAAATGAATAAACTAATAGAAGTAATATATATTAACAGAGTAATTAATAAGCATATTAATAGTAGGAATACAATGTAAAGAGAAATGGAATTTGTCTATACAAAATAAAGAGGTGGGTCCACTGATGTTATAGAAAATGTAAGGAACCAAAGAGCCGTGAAAATAGGAAAAGCAGATGGGCCCCCATAGCATAGGAAGTTGAAGTAAGGTGCAGCTTTTTCATCGGACAAAAAAGTTGAAAATAAAATATGGGCGGTTTTTTATGTCCAAAAATGATAAAAGTACACCTAATAAAGCAGTCAAATACAATATTCTGAAGACACGAAAATCATACAATCCCGAAATTACCCTTGGAAGGATGACGACGATCCTGCTTCAAACCGGTGCTTCTAGTTGGATTGGTGCACGAAAATCATACAATCCCGAACGCTCATGTTTATGTTCTAGTTGGATTGGTGCTAAAGAAAAAAGGAAACGAACACCTTACATACCTTATCCGTCAAGCCACCACTTAAAGAGTTCCTTACCCCGACGCTTGCCCTTCACCCGAACCTATATATCGAGAAACACATCTTTAATCACACTTTCATTATATTTCCATCAACTTATAAGCACTAATTTATGGAAGTCTAATTTGGGTTACGAAAATTTGGGCAACATCTCCCCTATATCATCGACTTCCTCCAAATACTAAAACAACTCCCAAACAATACCAACAATATCAACAACATCCTCAATATTATACAAGATATATATATATTTTCATCTAAAATTCTCTTCAAACCTCAATCCATAAGCCAACAACACCAACACAACAAACTATAACTTTTATTCTTGCAATTATTCCTTAATCAATGTTGATAAAGAAAAAGATTCAAGGATTCATACCTTATATTTACTAAAGTAGCAAGATCTTCAATATCCACTTGTTTCCAAGCTCACTCCAACACAAAACGAAATTATAATTGCGACTACATGTTGTCCGGACCTCGATTGATATTCCGTAGCTTAAATTCACTCAAAATCCTCACTTCTAGGTGGTGTAAGAGCCCCTTTTGTTGGTTGAAATTTCTGGAAGGTTTTGGAAAATTTTTGATGAAAAATGGGGTTTTAACCCCTTTTATAGTAGCTGAGGCGGCAGCACTGTAGCAGCACTGTAGCAGTAATGCAGCGGTACTGTAGCAGCTCTGTTTCTGCTTTGTCAGCTCAGTTTGTAACGTCCATAATTCTCTACTCGAAAGTCCTATCGACGAGCGGTTTGTTACATTCGAAAGTAGACTCAACGAACTTCATTTTAGGATTTTGAAACACCTTAAAACTCCTAATATACATGGAGATATACCCCTCCAAAGTTGACTCAAAATTCTATTTCAAATTTTTCGACAAACTTATTTTTCTTGATTTGCTTGGTTCGAGAGTCTTTCATAGCTTATTATATGAACTTAAACCCTCGTAACCATGAGATAAATGCTCCACGTCTAGGATTAAACAACTAACGCCTAATAGGTTTCACGTACACGACTACGAGGTGTAACATTTTGAATCTTGAAAAAGTTTGCTTGCAAAATGTAAACAATTTCGAAATGCACTTTAAAAGGAAGAAAGTATTAAAAGAAAAAACCAAAAGAAAACGTGGGTTAGGTTAATGGATGCCATTAGTATTATTTTTACCATTTTTAGTTTTTCTTTTAAGTGCAAGATTTGAAATAAATCTCGACCATAAACTGTCTTATGATCCACTAGGCATGAATCTAAAAGGCCATTGAACATTGCTTGAAGCAATACTACTACACTCGATCTTTTTCCCCTAGTGAAATGTCACAAAGTGAGGTCTGAGGTGGGTAGAGTGTAAGCAAACCTTACCCCTGACTTGAAAGGTAGAGAGGTTGTTTCTGGTAGACCCTCGACACATTTATTAATTTAATGAAAATAGAATATGTAATTAAATAACTTTCTTTTTCCGTTTTCCTCTTTCTCCCTCTAGAAGTCCAAATTAGTACAATGAATTTGAAATAGTGAATAGTCTCTTTGCATTTTATGTGACATTACATTTTATAAGTTTTCTTCACATTTTTTTCGTCAAGTATAAAAAAGAATACGCTTATCCCACAATTTAAATAAGTAACAATTTTCTGCCAAAAACAAGAACAGTAACAAACTTTAAGCAGTATTCTTTAATCCAAGAAAAGAAAGAAAGGGAAAAAAAATCTCCTTACCGTAAAAGAGTACTCCCTTTGGATCAAAAAGAGTGTCCACTTAGTATAAAAATACCTGACTGTATGAAAAAGCTAGTAGCCTAATAGTAGTATAGCACTTTAACTTAACATTATTGCTTGTACATGGGCAAATTGTCTAGATAGTCTTATTTGTTTTCCTAGAGTATAAGTTGCTTCTGAAATTTTTGTGTGTCCAGATGTAGCTATAGATTTTTGGGTTAGTATTTTTCAGAATCTAGCTTAGTCCAATAGCTAGTTTACAGAACGATTACTAGTTTAATAAAATCTTATCATTTGACCAAAAAAAAAAAAAAAACTCAACATGATTGCTTGTGTCAAGCAATACTAATACTAGCAAACAAGTACAAGAAAATTTTACAAGAGTTCAAATGTCGTTGCCCTCAATTTTCTACTCGTACGGCTAACTATAGCGATATTTAATACAAATATAAAATGCCATCATTTTGAACTGCAATCAAGGCAAAGATTTAGGCACAAGTTTAATACTGGAGTGCCTTGACATTCAATAAAAAGGTGGCAATTTAAGCTCTCCTGTCATAAGTGAAAAAGGAGAGAGTCAAAAGGAAAGTTCCAATATTGACTTTTGATACTCCATGCCTTTCAGGCCTAGGTGTAAGTAAGTATACTTACCAAAAAGAATGAAGGCTTGGAGTAAAAAGGCGCACATATAAATTGGATCAGTATATATATCCTATCTTTTGGGAGAAAATTTATGGAGATTGACTAGCCACCTATACTATACATCAAAAACTAGTATAGCTGTGCTAAGGAAATAATTAGACCCCCTTCAATTAAGAACTAGAGTTTTACATATGGCTTAGGACCTCTAGTTTAGAAGAACTGTGCATTAACCATTTATCAGTTCTGTATAGCAACTTGGTTGCAAAATCTTGGTTCTATAGGTAGTCATTAGCCTTCAATTCACTTGTAAACCCATAAGAGTAAAAATCAATAGGAATTCAGAACAAGAGTAACAAGTTATATTTACTGCATAGTAAAGGGTGACTGAAAATTTCATTTCTCAAGTTGTTTGAGTTAAAGCACATATTCCATGGAGATTGAAGTCACAGGCACTGAGACTATTCATTCTAATATATTATGGAGGTCTGATGAGTGGTTAGGATATTATGAAGACACAGGCACTGTGCTCAGATTTCTGCTATTATCTGTTATTTCCTTTGCTTTGATTATCCTGTGTTATTTGTGTCGCTTGCATTATTTCATTTCATATCGATTTGAATCTCTTAACCTTATCTGACTTCTTTTTATGCTTTTATTAAGTCGAGGGTCTTTCGAAAACAGTCGTCCTACCTTGGTAGGAGTAAGGTCTGCGTACACTCTACCCTCCCCAGACCCCACAATGTGGGATTTCACTGGGTTGTTGTTGTTGATGAGTGGTTAGGATAAATGGGATTTTGAGATTTCTCGGGTAAATCAGCACACTCGAAACAAACACAAAACCATTCCTAAAATTTAACCCCAAAAACTTGTAGTAATACTGGTAAATCCTTTTCATTAATCTTTGCTTATTGTCAAAAAATGTTCAAGAGTGTATTACTAGTGCGAGAAAACATTGCCTGACTCCTCCTCCATGCTAGTTGGTCATCTGATCCATGTAATCTTAGTTAACTGCTAGAAATCTTATGATCTTTAATGTCATTTTGTTTATTCCAAAGTCATCATCATCTGTTGAAAATTTTACTTCCCTATGAACGAGGTCTATTCAATCTCTTCACATGGTACACAATAGTAAAATACTCTCTTTTCCATTCACTCTTTTTCTTTTCCAATCTTTTGCGACCACTCTGGAGTGATATTTCGCAGTTCCCTTTCCAAAAGATATCTTAGTAATGAGGTTAAAAATGTCTTCATGTCTTACATAATCGGTAATAGGCTAGTAGCTGGTAATGCAGAACACTCAACATGGATGGTATATTGACGGCTTCATAACCGATTGAACTAAAGACCATGCTCACAGAGAATGAAGCAAACAATTTGGTGCAAATAGAAGAAAATGCAAACAGGTGGCTGCGAATTTCATGACAAGAAGTGCTCTAGTAGTTCAAAGGAGAACGCAAGTGCTCTTAGCTAATTACTCATTGGTAAAGCACTACTGTGCAGCAAATCAAAAACTTTGACATTGTTATGTATACTAATGTGCAGCAAATCACAAACTTTCATTGACCAGTACACATGATTATAGTGTTTTCAGAAGGACCATACAGATGTTCACTGCTGCTAGGCGATACCAGTCTGAAAAGATCAAGACCAGACTTATCAGGTGGCTTAGAGGAAAGCTTCGTGATGTAATCGCTCACAAGAAATTCTTTATATAGTGGGGGGTTTTCTTCTGATATGAGCTCTTTGATTGGACCATACATCTTTGGAGGTTCAAAAACACCGGTGAAAAAGCTTGCCACTGATATCCTTGGTCCTATCTTATTCGCTACAACTCTATGTTCTGCACTTACAAACTTGTCATTTGATAGGATCTGTTACAAAATCAGACTGAGATAACTAACAAATTCATAAAAATTGAAGATAAATGAGAAAAAAAAAAGCTGTATTTTATTGCAAACCTGAAGAAAGTCAGCAATACTAACAACCAATCCATGTTCAATCGGTTCAACATTGGCCCATTGGTTATTATGCATGACTTGAAGGCCGCCAATTTGATCTTGCAGCAGAAAGGCGAGGAAAGCAGGATCTTTATGCTTAGCGACACCAAGAGTTAGCTCTGGCTGAGGGCATGCTGGGTAGTAATGGCATACAAATACTTGTCCTTTGTCACATTCTGTGGCTTTCAAATGGTCAGGTTTTAGCCCAAGAGCTTCTGATAGTAAGCCAAGAATAATTTCCCCAAGTTTCATCACATGATTTATGTACTCGAGAGATGTCTTCCTGGATATTAGGAAAATACCAAAGATACAAAGTTACAGAACTCAAAAAGATTTAAGATATTCTGATCTACCATATCAAAAGAATTGTGGCCTTTACTGAAAGAGAAACACCTAGATGTGTAGAATTCCCTATGTCCAAAGATTTCAGCATGCAGCATCACTGATTAATCTTAACTGCTTCATGAGGATAAAGTTGGATCAAAATATTCCAAGAACCAGGTTCGGGCGAAGAACCACATCCGGCTTTGATACCATAAATATTATATACGAGACAACAGAGGAATTTCCTAGTGATATTCCAAGAATAAGAGGTATGTATACATGTATATGATTCTAACTAAGGAAATGAAAGCGTAAATAATCCCTAAAAACCTCTACAAATCCGTAATTGTGCTATGGACGTTACGTGAGACCGGTGTGTATGTTCATTTGGTAACATCGATGGAGCAATTCCACCCAGAAAGCATCCAAGATTACGACGATAAGAAGAATCCATGTTGGAAAAAAAACAGCTAAATACTGTAATACTTAACATCTCTGCTCATATTCGATTTTCTACAAAGCCAGAACATAAAACATACAATTGGCCTTGCTAAAATTCAATAGTTCTGAACTTTACTTAACCAATTTCAACTAGAACAGGGCTGACATAGAATTGCGATTCAAATGCAGAAGAATGGATAGTTACCTGCAAATTGCTGGTATTTCTTCAGGTTCAATGTGACCAGAAGCTAGTGTAGAAATGTTCAATGTGTCCCTCCATTTTGCAGTCTTTGTTTGATTTATATGAGGATTGCTATGGTATCTAACATTTCTCCCTACATCGCACGAATAGTACTCTTTCTTCACTTCAGCATCTTGTTCGTGAAAATCACGAATCCCATCAATCATTCCTTCCAAAACACTTGGAGGAACCCCATGATTTATCAGTCGGAAAAATCCCCACTTCTCTGATGCTTCCCTTATTTCATCGACAATCTTCTTACGTCGATCTTGAATCTCTATGCCACTGAGATCTATCACTGGAACCTGTAGAGTTGACTTTCCCTGCGTCAACTCTTCAGCAAGTTCATGAGGTGGCCTAATGAAAATTTTTGGTATTTCTACTATTCCAGCATCAACTAGTCCCTTCACACCAGCTTTTGTATCATCAAAAGCTTTTATTTCCTTCAATGGATCGTAATCCATTGTTAAGTCAGCTTGAGAATCTGCAGTTCCGGACATATTTGTTCTTATTTCAACAAGGCTAAGTTTCCTGAGCAACTATTTCTATTAGTTAGTGGCTTAGTGCTCATGCTCATAACCAATGTGAATTTATACTATATGGAAAAGTGAAAGGTGGACAATCAAGGGTAATATTGAAATTTTACATCCAATATTTATGGTATTTCCATTAAATCTTCTGTGGACCCCATTTTCCACCACTCTCTTCTTCAATGCACTCCTTCCCACCCTTCCTATTTAGTGATTTAAGTTAAACAATATTTTCCCCAAATTATTTGTCTTCGTTATAAATAACATTTTTCAAGTAGCATGTAATTATGCCTCTAACCACGTGTTACTTTTTTCACTTTTACTTTTCACTATATTCTTTATGCTTCACATAATTTCAAGTCTTCTTGATTTCATTTATGTATTCTTTGTACTTCCACAATTTGACTATATACAATATTGTGAAAGGTTGAATAATTTTTATTTTTATGACATGAATATACATTATTTATATTTTGCGGTGTATTTTATAAAATATATTGTGGCATAACATTTTTGAAATCCAAATGAAGGTTTACCCTTTTAGTAATTAATTTCACTATTTGTATGAACTAAATCAAACGTTCTATGTGTTTCTTTTGCAAGATATTTTGATTATGTATTAATAAAAACTAATCTAACTTGTGAAATACGCACAATATTAGAACAAAACATCAAAATCCGATACAATAAAATAACGTATCCATAGTTAATATAGCTTATGCTCAAAATTTATTAATTAAAATTATTTTTATTCGAGAAAAAATAAAATTAGTAACTATAGATTAATTTTAACTATTTAATGTTAATTATGTTAATCATATATCATTACAACTAAACCTATAATCGATAAAAAAAATTATTTAGACCAAACAAAAAGCCAATAATAAATACAAAAATACACATAATATTAGAACAAAATATCAAAATCTGATACAATAAATAAAAGTATCAATAGTTGATATAGCTTATGCTCAAAATTTATTAATTAAAATTGTTTTTATTAGAGAAAAATAAAATTAGTATCTATAAATTGATTTTTAATTATTTAACGCTAATTTTGTTAATCACATATGATTATACAACTAATAATATAATCGACAAATCTTTTTACTTAGACCAAACAAAATGCTTATAAAAATACATTGATGTACATTATTAATCAACTTATTCTTAATTTTATGTTTAACTTATTTGCAAACCCAAAAATTCTTGTAATTACTTCACCATGAGGAATTCGTTTATAGTGTGTCGATTGACTATATGTACTTGGAAATTCACTTGTACTAATAGAACAATAAAAGAAAAAAAATGAAAGAATAATATCTATCAAAAATCATTATAGATTCTGGTGGAGTAACAAGTACCTTTTCGTCTTAATTACAGATTTTGAATTCAACTCCTAGATATAAAAAGACTTTTAGTAGGATGCGTGTTACTCCAAAATAGGACGTCCTGGAATGAGTCTAAATTAATCCGTCCTCAAAATAAATATCAAACATCGAATGAGAAATTAAAAATATATATATAATTATCAAAACCTAATTAGAACCATCCGTCTTGGTCTTTAGCATTCCAACGCAAGATATCCGGTGTTCATCAATGAACTCTTTAGTTCTCTTCATAGGTATGCTTTTCAACTTTCCAGTTCATGTCTGGAAGGTAATGTCATACTTTTTCAATTCTAAATTTTGGATGAATTGATAATTCCGCTGGCCAATTGCAGTTCTCTTCACAATTCTCCATTGCTAATCGCTATTCCTTCCCTATTTTGAAGTTCCATCTATCTCTTCGGGTGAGTTTTTTAAACTTTTTCCTGTGCTTTTTTCTTCTTCGTCTTTCAGTATCGGATATATATATATATATATATATATATATATATATATATATATATATATATATATATATGTTTTACTGAGTTGCTTCTCCATATTCCACACTCTTTCAAAATTTGAGTTTTTTTTCTATTGATGGTCATTGATGTTGTGAAAATGGTATGTCGTCCGGGTTCTTCGCTTCCACATTTGTACAACTAAATCCATGCATGTGTTCGTTTTGGTTGGTTTTGGGATACGAAGTGTAAGTCACACTGGGTTGAGGCAAAAGTCTGCCTTAAGGCAATTTTTTTTTCTTTTGCCTGAATAGGCCTATTTTGCTACGACACTCTGCCTTGCGATTTTTTTTTTTAATTTTTGATTGAGCGGGAGTTCGAATCTGGAACCCATGAATTTCTAGGCGAATGACAAAAATTAAAGACCACCCCCGAATAAGGGCAATCGTGCAAATTGGGGGGGATTACAAGGTGGGGAATCGAACTCTCGCCAACCAAGTGAAAGTTCAGGTAGCCAAGCAATGGAGCTACTAATTAAGATCCCCATATATAGATCACCTTAATTTACATGCATCATGTTAAAAAAAGAACAAACTAATTAAGAGTTAAACTTTAAATAAGAAAGATTTTAAAGCTTTTATATGATCACCTTAAATTACATGCATGGTGTGTGTTGGGTCCGTGCTTTGCACGGGCTATACCTTATCTAGTCAATATTCAACAATGCAAAGATACGTGTGCGGTTGGGATAACTTTTTAGCAAAGGTCAGAAATGGAAATGATTGAAGTTTGGTCATTTTTCGTTGTTTTCAATTGTTTGATTGAAGTTTTCATATCTTCTATATCTATATATATATATATATATAAAAAGGTACAAGCAATGTGGTTAAGCTAAGTGGCAAGCTAAAAACAAGCCACTTGACAATTTTAAGACAAAGTTAACTTGATTATGTAATAAGAATAAACTTGAATTCAAAAAAAGACATTTCAAACTAAAAATATATATCATTTAAAGTTGATTAGTGATGAATTTGAATTGTAGCTACATCTTTTAAAGTTAATCCGGGATTCTTATCAAGAAGGACTCTTTATAGATAATCCGAAAATTCAACCAAATTGATTATCTTAGTATTAAACTCCTTTAAACCTATTTTTTAAATTATGGTTACTTATCTATTAAATGATATTAGAAAATAAAGTTAAAAATTCAAATGCAAGCTATCCAAATTTGCATCCTTATGTTATCTCAAAAATTATTACGTTCTTTTATTCAATGAACTAGGATGTATTTCAATAAAATGGTCCTAATTTTTTATTTATTTTTTTAAATCCAAACCGTATCAATCTCTAATCAAATTTCTACAATTTCAATAGAAGAGTCCTATTTAAAAAGATCCTCCAAACCGTATGTATCAATTTAAATCTTTTAAAGCTTAGCAGTCGATACAAAATTAATCTTATGTCATTTTAATATGGAAAAATATATGTTATTTAAATTGACAGCTAATATATTTTGAATTGAGATAAACAAATCTTAGATAGATTTCGATTGAGATAAAAAAAAAACGTTTGAATTTGAATTGAAGATAAAATATTTGAATCCTATTTATATCATTATTATAAAAGGAGGGTTAACAGGCTTGGAATTGCTATCTCTATCGCTTTCCGAGCAGGTAATTATGAGCACATGAACGTTCTGTTTTGAATACATTTTTTTGCAATATTAACACCAATTTTCATTGCAGATATGAAGTCTATAGTTGTGACATTTCAGATTGATGCAGGAAAAGCAAGATGTGTTGCTCTTCGAAATAAGATCTCATATATATGACTGACAACATCTTCATTTTTGATGCCTATCTCCTCAATGACTAATGTATCTTAATTTACTTTTGCCCTATTTGTTGTTCAATTGGTTAATGGAACATGTGGATTCTTATTTTCTTCTTTGTACATATCAGATCTCTATATTAATGAAATACAGCAGTCGCTTGAGATGCGAAATGGTTTGTGTGATGCGAAATGGTTTGTGTGTGCAACAATACATGTCGAATGCAATCATGCATGCTGGGACGCCAGTCGATACATTCTTTTATGTGAACCTGGTAAGTGGTAAATTGTATTTGTTCTATTACCAAATGACCTTCTACTTTAGTTATATTACAACCTTAACATATAATACTATCTAACAAAAATCTTTTGGTTACATCATCACTGTCTAAGTTGTGCAACAAGTCAGCCAAAGTTGATGTTATTCACAATGGTCATTTGCAACAAGGGAGATCCATTATGGCACCTTAGTACTTGCCGCAGGATGAGGCTGATGGAGGTGGTAGTCTATATTCTATAGAAGTTCCCTTATATGCTAAAGCACTCTCTTTTTAATAGTCACATTTGTTTGTACATAATACAACTTAGCCTCTTTTGTCTTTTGACAAAGCTACACAATATTCTACAAGATTCAATTTTGTGTTCTATTTATTAATTCAAATGAATGAGAGTTTGTTAACTTAGCTTTACATGATCTTGAATATTGCTTCTTTTTGGGAAATATATGATTATCTCATGTTATATTTTTTCCCAAGCACTTCTGATTTAACTTATACACATTAGCATTTAAAACTTTTAGATGATCATTACATTTTTGTCAATTATAGTAAGTCATTTACCACATATTTTTAATTTCTAATAGATACGGATTCAAAATTTGAACATTATGGGTTCAAGTTTCAAATTTTACCACCTACCATCAGATTTACCAGGTTTAGAATTTAATGTTTCGACTTATTTAGTGAATTGTTTAACATACAGAATTTAAGCCAAAATTAGATGATTATTCTCTTTTTCTCTTTTGAAATATTCATCTTAGATGAATTCATCCCATCTAAATATGGAAATCAGATTTAACCAAATCTAAATAGTAAATAAAATCTAAGTTGTAGTAGCTTAAGTATTTCTATTTGAATTTGAGATGAGAATTTAAAATATGTCCTGCGTGATCCAAAACCCTTTATGTGGAGCTTGATCCAAATCAATTCAAACCTTATCTAAGATTTTGAATTTAAAAACAAAAATTCAAGTATTTAACCGTGTGGTTAAATTTTCTATTAAAAATAAGTCTAAGGAATTTTGTTTTGGATTTTAAAATATACATCGTGTGATCCAAAGCAAATTATGAGGAGTTTGATCCAAATCAAATCAATCCTTATCTAAGCTTTTGAATTCAAAAACAAAATTCAAATTTTAACCATGTTCTTTTCTAACCTTTATATTCCTAGATATATTATTTGTTTTCCAATTAAGCATATTACAAATGAACTATTGACTTTGTTCGGGGGGGGGGGGGGGGGGGTTGATTTTTAAAGCAAAGTTGGGGGAGTTGGGGGTGAAAATGATTTTCACACCTAAAGTTTCATGGATAAATACATGAACATTTTGAAGATACAATTGTCATACAAGAAAATCAACTTTATCTTTGGCAGGTGATAATGTATGATGCTAAAAATTATGCTCGTGATGGAGAAATGTCTGCGAATATAAATCTTTATAACAGGAAAGACTAAGGTTATTATAGATCTTTTATTTTATTTTATCAGTCAAATATTATGATATTTGTAAAATTTATTTGTGATAGATAGCTATGTGTTTGCTAATATGAAGAAGCAAGAAGTGGCCCTTCTCTTTTCAGGCAACGCAAAACAAAATTCATGGCAATTTGGTCTTAGAAAATTATTAATCTAGCTCTATGTTTATGGATTTCAATGTGTTGATCCTTTTTTCCCTCGGATCTTGCTCCCCTCCAGTGAGCTTTCTGTCCAGTTGCCCTCTGGATTTTTGACACCTGGCACTTACTAAATCAATTGGCTAATATTCATTCTATCAATCCAATCATTCACACGCACTAATCAGCCCCTTTTATGATCACTACATTCCCATATTCATTTTATTGTTGCAGAGAAGAATCTTGATTTGCTGAAGGTTTACAAACTTAAATGTTTTAGAACACACAAATATTTAAGTTTCTAAACCTTCAGCAAATCAAGGTTCTTCTCTGCAACAATAAAATGAATATGGGAATGTAGTGATCATATTGCAGCCCAGTTTGCTCCGTGCATCAATATTGCAGCAGCAGGGATCTCTCTATGTAATTTCCGTTCTTTTAAATGTAGATTGGGACTTGGGAGGGAAAACATAAAAGGGGCTGATTAGTGCGTGTGAGTGATTGGATTGATAGAATGATTATTAGCCAATTGATTTAGTAAGTGCCAGGTGTCAAAAATCCAGAGGGCAACTGGAGGAACTGGACAGAAGGCTCACTGGAGGAGAGCCATATCCTTTTCCCTCATTATTGAACATTTTTAAAGTTATGATAGGCAATTATGAGGCTAGAAACGAAATTTTTAACCATGGTGAAGAGGTACTGTATCATCCTGTACAGTGAAAGTGTACTATCAATTCTTTTACTATTTACAGCCTGTTTGGATGGGCTTAAAAAAGCAGCTTATAAGCTGTTTTCAGCTCATAAGCTATTTTAGATAAGCTAAGTCAAGCGGACTCAATTAATTTTTTGGGCTTATTTTAAGCACAAAATGACTTTAAGCTGACCAGCCAAACACTCAAAAAAGCTGAAAACAGCTTATAAGCAACTTATAAGCCAATCCAAACGGGCTCTTATTTGAATTGCTTCTCCAAAATGAAAAGGTATTACACATCAGTTTATAATTAGTTCATGACTCTTCTTTGAATGAATATATAATAAAAATAGAGCACCATCCTAAACTGCAGAGGGATATGGCGTTATTAAGATTTCTTTGACTGAATATTGCAAGAACAATATTTTCATTTTCTTCTACTTTCAAATTTAGATAACATGTTAGGTTAAGAAATTCAAGATAAGTACTCCATTGTACATAGAATTTACGTATAAAGTAGTAAATAGAAACTTATCTCAATATAGTTGACAAGTAATTTTTTATAGTTATTGAAGGAAATCAAGCATTATGTATGGTGCGGGTAAGTATTTACCCATTATGTATACCTGAGTGTAGGTGTTAAGATAGTCTTTAAAATCAGTTAGTACTAAATGTTTACACTAAATCATATTAAATTATTAATTAATTTCCTTTGATATCGACCGCGCATCGCGCGGGTACGAATACTAGTATATAAAATAGGAGATGTGCAAGCCATATGATTAAACCAGGTGGCAAGCTAATAACAAGTCACTTCGCAATTTTAGGACAATATTTATTATTTATTATTTGTTGTAAGGATTTATAATTTAAAGTGAATTTTAGAAGATTTTAAACTTGAATTTGATGATAAACCTTTTGAAATTTAAATTAAAAGGATAAAGCAGAATCCATATATACATTAGATATGAACATGGTATTTTTAGGTGTAGTAGTTATCCATCATAGCTTCATTAATATATATTTTTTTCAGAAAAAATAAGCTTATAACGGAAAGATAAACTTTTTGAATTTGTATGAAAGATATCATTTTAAAAGATTTTAAACTTGAATTTGATGATGAACCTTTTGAAATTTAAATTAAAGGATAAAGCAGAATCCATATATACATTAGCTATGAACATGGTATTTTTAGGTGTAGTAGTTATCCATCATAGCTTCATTAATATATATTTTTTCAGAAAAATTAAGCTTATAACGGAAAGATAAACTTTTTGAATTTGTATTGAAAGATACCATTTTAAAATTGAAAGGTAACACACACTCAATTCAAATTTAAAATTATTAAATAAATATTAGAGAACTGATTTTACTACGAAAGTTGATAATAAGGTATTGGAATTGCAAAGTAGTTAAATTTTACTTTGCATTGCTTGAAATCCCATACAAAAATTATTGACTCCATTCTTTTGAATTAGTACATATAAAAATAAATAATAGTACTAAAAAACTAGCTAATTGATAACTTGATGCAATGAAAACATTTTCACGAGCACATATAAGTTTAAAAAAAGAAAAATTTATTTATGAAATAAGAAATATATTATTTAATAATATAGTATATTGACTAATGATAAGCTTCGGAGCAATAGACTAAATTTAAATCAAAATAAATTTTCATTTAAGTAATTTTAGTAATATAGCAATTAAATCATAAAAATGTCCTTAGTGGCATTATATTTTATTGTAGTCATATTTATATTATAAGATAAGGATTAAGAAGGATCTTAGGATCTATCTTTTAGATATACACTACGTTGTTTTTGTTTTAAAAAAAATAACAGATTTTATACTTGATAGCTTATTATTTGGTATGGTTTTTGAATTGAGTTTAAATGAATTGGAGTTGTTGTGAAATTCCAACTTTTAACCGCTTATATATGCTTCCTCAGCAACACACTTTTTTTAGGGCTATTTCTTTTCTCTCTTTTTGTCGTTGATTATTAGTTTTAGTTATGCCTATCAAGTTTTAGACGGAAGAGTTATTATTATCAGTGGTGAAAGAGGATTTTGTTTTTAATATATGGCTCTATTGAAAGATGATTTTTTTTATATGGCTCTATTCACTATCTTAAGAGCACTTATCAAAAGAAACCTTATTTCTTTTTATATCTAACTCCGTGTGTTCTTATCTTCTCCATGATACTAACTTATATATATATACTATTATTGAAATGCAGGTGTTCAATTGGTTCATGAATGCTCAAGTTCAACTATATATATGGAAGCCAATGGCAGAGGAAATGTACATGGAAGAGGTGATGAATCAAAAAACTTCAAGTTGAAAACATCACTCTTCTATTCTTTTTTATTTGAAATGGCTTTGGAATATCATGTAAATGCCAAAATATTTTCCCCATCATGTATTGTTTGTGTCCTAAGACTTACAAGGTGTAGATTTTTTTTATTTTTTTTTGTATACCTTTTTTTTTTTAAAAAAAAAAAACATAATTGATCTTGGATTTTTGGTGGTGTTTTCAAATGAAAAGGTAATCTTTTTTATTTGTGGTTAGTTTTTTTTGCTAACCGTGATAATTTCCTAAGCTTATACATTCTTCAATGTTAAAAGTTAGCTGAATGGTTACTTTTCTTTTCTTATAGCTTGAAAATTTGTACTAAATTATGATCAAGTGTGCAAAAAACAATGAGGGTAGATAAATAAAGTGATTTTTTTGCAGTCATAAGAGGTGCGTGTTTCAAAACCCACTCAAAAATAACGTAGCTATATAATGAATAAAAGTGCATTGCTTCTTATAATGCATTAAGCAGACATTTTAGCAATACAAAATTCCATTGTTGGTAATTGTTTTTGACCTAATAGAAAATTATGTGACATGATTACTCAATTCAATTCGGAATTCTTCATTCACATTTTTTTTAATTACCAAGGAGCCTACAAGGTGAGGTGTTCTTTTCTTACTTTATTTTTCTTAATTTATTATTAATTTTTAAAGTTTGCTTTATACTCATGTAGTTACTGCATATCCTTTTTATTTTTAACCAAACTTCTTTATTTTTTAGCTCCTGCTTTATTTTACTTTTTAGATTTATCAAGAACCTATTGGATAAAAATAGTTCAGAAAATGTTCTCGGTATCTAATTACTTGAGGTCGATCCTTAGAGTTTAAGCATTGATGTTTTATCATATTTATCGTTCTTCGCAAGTTTAGCACTAAAATCACCTTCTTAAGAAGAAAAGAAGAAGACAATAAAGAAGAGTTTGAAGAATAAGTAAATTCTAGGTTTTATCAAGTATTGGGACAAGAAATAACAACAATTTAATGATGAATACGTATAATATTGTATCCATTATCTTTTTTCTCAGTGCAAGTTCATGGTTCATCTTTGATTTTTCTTTAAGAAAATGGACCATCATTATTTGAACTCCGAAAAAAAGGTAATGATAGAGCAAGTTTGTTATTTTGGTGAATATATATGATAATGGACTTCAAAATAATTTATGTATTACAATCACATAAATAAATTTACAAAAGTCAATTAGTTTATCTTATCTAAGTAATTTGTTTTTATTTTTTGTTTAAGGGTTAGAAAGAATGTAGGTTCATTTCTTTCTAATTACAAGCTCTAATCAATTAGCTTAAAGACACTTCTCTACTATTTATGGAATATAGTTTTTTTTTCCTGCTTTTCTATGTCAAGAAATATATGATAAACATATTGACTAACTATAAGAAAATCTAATAACGTATGCATATAACGTAAAATGATATTTAACTAAGCGGTGAATTATTAAAAATTACATGACATGTTTTGGAGGATATTAATGAACACTAAAGTAACGTGAGTGTAGTTAATTTTTGAATTGACTTTTTTTAATAGCTGGAATTTAATTTGGAATATAAACTTTCTAAAAAGTACGTAGTTTGTATTTTTCTTTAAATGAAAGATAAAAATGAATATTTTTACTATAAAGAGGAATTAAGTTAGGAGTAATTGGAAAACCTTAACTATTAGTATAGATTCTTTTCAGAGAATATGAATATGGATTGGAACGGGTAAAAATGAAATCCAATAGTTGTGAAAGAAAGTAGCTATACAAGTTAGATTTCAAACTTCTTTTTCTACCCTAAAAGTTTTTTAAGGAATCACTTTAACAACCTTTAATTATCCTTTACATGCAAGAGAATATTACTTGACCAGAAAAATAAAGGAGGAGTATTAAAAGTTGACTAGATAAAATAGTGGTCTCTACAAAACTATCAGTCTAAATATTGAAGGAAATACAGACATATTGTAAATAGATTTGAGTAATAATTTACGATTAATTCCATTTGACATTGATCGCGCATCGCGCGGGTACGAATACTAGTAATTGAAAATGAATGAGTTTAGTATTTTATTTGTCCGCTACCCACTTTATAGCTTTATGCCGGAAAGTCCTATTATGGAGATAAAATGCTCTCTTAACCTAGATCTTTAATAAAGATGAAATAATACCTTATTACCCCCACCACAACTTGTTGGTGGTAATGAATTTAGCACCTGAAATTAAATTAGACATGGTACTAGAAGATTCCAGTTTTAAAATTATAAAATTGGATGGTTGTTTCCCGTGATTCATTAATGTACAGTATGGTATGGTACAGTATGATGTTGTATTGTATTATACTGTATTAATGAACACAATGTTTGGATAGACTGTATCTTTTGTTGTGATTTAATAACATTTCTATTGTTTGGTTTGACTTTATAGTACTTGTATAATAACTTGTACATTTACTAAAATACCCTTAACTCTTAATTAGAAATTAGTTTATATATATCAATAAAACTTGGGTAAAGGATAAAATAGGAACTAAGTAGGTGGTGGGTGGGGGTGGTGGAGAGGTGGGTGTGTGAGGTGGGTGATCGTCGGATGAGGGTGGGGATAATGGGTGGTAGGGTGGGGGTGAGCAGTTGTGGGGTTGGGGTTGTGTAGTGGTTAGGGATAGTGGGTGGGGGTGGCTGAGGGGTGGGTGGTTGTGGGAAGAGGATGGGGGTAGTGTGTGGTAAGGTGGGGGTGAGTGGTTGTGGGGTGCAGGGGCGGATTTATAGGCAGCACAGGGTGTTCACCCGACACCTAACGCCGTTGCCGGGGAATACGATTTTGAAATTACTGATTGTGCGTACTCTTCTTTAAAACTTTTTCTATTCCATCACACCTTGTTTGCTGTTGTGGCAATCCAGGTAAACATGGCTGGAAGACCGAATCGAAATCAAGGAAACCAAGGGGGACTCCAAGTGAACCCTCCTGCACCAGAAGAGGACGAAGATGAGAATATATTTGCGAAATTCATCAATGAAGCTGATTATGCTTCTGCTGTGGTCCCTCCTAGGACTGAAAATGCTACTTTCAAAATTGATAGTTCTATCTATCAGCTGTTGAAACTTGAAGCTTATTTCCAAAATTCTTTGGAGGATTGTTCACTCCGGCATTTGAAAAACTTCCTGCATGTGTGTGCTCAACAATCCCAAGGTGCTATTTCTGTTGATACACTTCGGTTACGGATCTTCAAATATTCCTTGGCTGGCCAAGCAAGGGAATGGTATGAAAAGCTTCCCAGCAACTCTATTCATACCTGGAGCGAGCTAGCAAATACATTCTTGAAGAAGTGGTTTCCACCGAGCAAAAAGGCTGAACTTCGAGATAAGATCTTTGAGTTCAAACAGCTCCCGGGGGAACAATTATATTCGGCATAGGAGCGGTTCAAGTACTATCTAGCTCAATCTCCAACTCACGGGTTTCCGGATGCTATCCTCACAGAGAAATTCTACAAGGGCTTAGATACAATGAATCAGATTGCTGTCAATACTGCCGCAGGAGGATGCTTCATGGACAAGTCATTTATCGTCATCACCCGTTTGCTTGATAAACTCACCACCCACAATCAAGTTTGGCATTCAACTGATAGTGAGAGTCTCTCTTATGGTAGTCCATCACTAGCTGCCGTTGCAAAAGAAAACCATGAGATAGATCATGCCTTTGCTCATTTGCAAATCACGGTGGATTTATTATCAAAGAAGTTGGCAGAAAATGATGCACAGGGGGTAAATGTTGTTGAGGAATTACCACCTCATCCACAGGGAATGTATCAGGTCCCTGAGGGGATGTACCAAGATGGGCAACAACAGTATGAAGATGCTAATTATGTCAACAACTCGCAAGAGGGTTATCAAAGGCAAAACTATCAAGGTCCGGGTCATCACCCATGGCAAAAGCCTTAACAACAATTTCAAGGGAACAATTATAGCAGAAATGATCAGGGAAATCCAAATCAAGGGAATTACAATAACAATAATTATAGCGACAAGAGCTCGAACCCCTACATTCCACCAAGGGGGCAAACATCAAATTCCGAACAGTGGAGAGACAATTCAGCTGGCAACTCTGCTAGTAATGTGCTTAATGATTCTGCGGAGTTGAAAAGTATGATGCAGAAAATGCTAATGAATCAGGACAGAACTGAGAGCACAATAAAGGGAATGTCTCAGGTTCAACTATCTCATTCAACTTCCATTCATAAGCTTGAATCGCAATTCAGAGATATTTCCAGAGAAGTGCACACTCCTCAACATGGACAACTACCAAGTGATGCAGTTCCAAATCCAAAAGGTAGTGGGGTAAACTCTGTGGAGCATGTAGCTGCTATTAGCACCAGAAGTGGAAAAATACTTCAAGGTGCTGATAAAAAGGTGGTTGATCTCGAGCCAATTATTGAAGAAGAGGCACAACCTGATGTATCTGATGATATTGTGGAGGAAGAAACAGAGGAGGAAGTCCCTATTATAGCTAAAAAGGAGCAGAATCTTGATAATCTCAAGGCACAAGGAGAAAAAAAGGAAAAGGGGAAGGTAAAACTTTCTGGCGCTCTACGCCCTTTGAGCCAATTGTTCAAATCTTCACCGCCTTTTCCTCAAAGGCTAGTGAGGAAAACAGAAGATGACAAATGTTTGCGATTTTATGATCAACTCAAGCAGTTGACGATGAACATTCCTTTCATGGACGCTGTCCAGGAAATGCCTGGGTTTGCTAAGTATTTGAAGGATCTCTTAACAAAGAAGAAGAAGCCATTGAAACACGACACTGTGGGTATCACTCATCGCGTTAGTGCTATTCTTTCAAAGACCACAGTGCAAAAAAGGGAAGATCCTGGAGCATTCACCATTCCATGCACCATAGGGCAGCAGGATTTTGCCAAGGCTTTGGGTGATAACGGGGCTAGCATAATCTTATGCCCCTTGAGATTTTCAAGAGATCAGGATTAGGGATGCCAAGGCCAACTACCATGAGGTTGCAGATGGATGACATATCGATAAAAAGGCCAGTGGGGGTAGTTGATGATGTGCTTGTTCAAATCGGGGAATTCCTACTGCCGGCAGATTCGTGATTCTTGACTGTGCTATTGATCAAAAAATTTCCATTATTCCGAGGAGACCTTTCCTTGCGACAGGGAGGGCTCTTATGGATTCCGAGAAGAATGAGATCAAGTTCCGGGTGAACGATGAGGAGGTGACTTTTCACGCCAGCAAAGGCATGAAATTACCTAGTCTTTATCAAAGTATTTCAGTCATTAATTCTATTGATGTGGTGGATGTTGACACCCAATTTGGTCCCTCCTTTATTTAATCTTATTCACTCGGGCGTCTAAATTTATTGACAAGCTAAATACTTTATTTTCACAACTATTATTTGCGCTACTTTTATTTTCAACATTACAAGCATTATTTTATCATAAATTTTAAATGTTCGTCATCATTTCATTTTTTCGGGTTTGAACTCGTTAAATTAATTACAGAACAACACTTTGTTAAATCCTTATCTTTCACATATTAATTATTAATTGTCTTCATATAATATATATTGTACCAGTTATTAAATTAGAAGCCCGGAAATAATTAAATAGAGGAGGAAGGATCAACAATTTTCAGCCAAATTAATGACCCGAAATATAAATACAATATTATTTCCCTACCCAAACAAACAACCCACATTTAAATACCCAACCCACATTTTCAACTCAAACTAAATATCAAACCGACCAGCCCACTACCGTTTTTAATTCGGTCCAGCCCACACCTCTTAAACAAATTCACCCGGACCGGCCCATTATTTTACCCGACCCGGCAACCCACTACAATTAAAATCCCTAATCCCTCACTCCCCTTTTCCTTTTTCCACACTTCCGCCGCTCACCCCTCTCCCTTTCACCCCTCACGCCTCTGCTCCTGCCTCCCCTTTCTCTCTCCCACGCCCACGTTCTCTCTGCACCTCCACACTCTCCTGTTCCCCACGCATCTGTCATACACTACTCTCTCTCATACGCTCCTTCTTTTTCCTTTTCTTTACTACAGAATGAAGCTTATAAGTAGGAAGCCGGGTGGAATCATTTGGGCAGGGGTATTTTTGTTACAAACACCATTGATAGCAATCTTTACTTTCTACTTCCTAGCATTTTCATTCAATTCGCCAAAAGTGAATACAAAACTTTAGTTCACAAAAAAAAAACCGCAATACTTTCGTTCGAACTCGTTTGGCTCAAAGTTCGGGTCTATTCATAACGAGAGAGTAGATTCGAGACCCCGACGACCTCAGTTCATTGCGCACAAAACAGGTAAACTTCGATACATTCATTACTCATGGTCTTTAGTTTCTGTTTTGTTTAAGATTTTTAGTTTATTCTGCGATATGTTTAGTGATTGCGTAGTTTATTTGTCGTCGCATTATTTGTTTGATGTTTGGGGGCTGTTAGGATAGGATATTAATCGTTAATTGAATTTGAAAGATGTCTAGTGTAGTTTGGATGTTTAGACTGAATTTGCAGGATTTAGAACTTATTTAAAAGTCGAATATACATAGGATATACAGTGGGTTATCAAGGTAAGAAGAACATATACATTTGATACACATCTGATATACACACCATGGTGTGTATATCTTAGGTATATTATGTTATAATTAAAGCAGCCGACACTATCTCTCTTTTACTCTATCTTTTCAAAGAATATATATCCTGTCATGAATGTAATCTGTTTTGAATTTGTAGTTGCATTTCTTATTTAGTTATGTATGTGGCATGTTCTGTTAGGGAATTATGATAGGCATCAACATATTTAGATATAATTCTTGCCTTAATATGTACTGGAGATCAAATTGATTAGTCTGCTATCATACTTAGGTGGAGATCCGACTTAGTTGTTCAAGTGATTGATTCAGAATGATTGTTTGAGTACTGATTTAGACCATGTGAATTTTTTTTGACATAACTGTCCCTAAACTAGGAGTCTATGTGAAATGTTATTTGATTATGTGCATTCTTAATAGCAACCTTGTATGTATTAGGTGATTGAAAGAGTTAAACCCTTGGAATTTAAATAAAAAATCTGAATGATTGACTTGGAACTTATATGTGAGCATGAACATCCAGTTGTCTCTTTATACGCATGCTTGTGTACTATTTTAGAGCTCATCTAATGTTGGTATTCTGCTTCTGAGAATCTGACAACACTAGGCTGAAGTTTAAAGAGTCAGTACTGCAAAAAATGAATTCATAATTAAACACTTTTTACTGTTATTTTGTGTGTCTCTCTCCTTCTTCTCGAATGACATTGGTTTCTTTCAGAGTGCATAGTTGTTTCATGTGTTAAGATCTGGACAAGGTGCCATAATCTGAATACTTGTTGTAAATCACTTATAGTCTCTTCTAAAGCAAGTTGAATCAGTGAAACCTATTTGCAAATGTCTGTTTCTTAAATTGCTCTGAGTTTATAGCTAAATTCTGATGGTTAGCCTATATGACCTAATGTTGTTGCTTGATTGTTCAGTAACTTCCACCTCTGAGAATGCCCTGCCTACATGTTTTGATTATTATATCTTGACCACTCAAACTGCATGTGTATCTGTTGGAAGGGACTTAAGCATAACTCGACTTGACTAAGTACCTATATATGTTTGCAATAACTTACGGAGCTAAAAAATGTCCTAAAGAACCCTGTACTAGGTATCCCCAACCTGTTCATGCCTATTTGCCTATTTGTGTAACACCTTATCTGAAATAACTCTTCACATGCATCTAGTCATTACATAATAATTTGCCAAGACCTCTATGTGCTCTTGGGCTCTGCTTGCTGGACTTTGTTTTATCATGGCCATTTTATTAGTAGATTAGTTCAGTCCCGTGCATAGTATTTAGGCTTTGTTTAGTTTAGTGATCATGCCTTGGTATAAAGTAATGCTAGTCCTGGAGTATCTGTATGCTTATGTTGGATGACTATGTTGATAGTGTCTATTTTCAGTCGATACTTTCATGTGTTCATGCTGTCTAGTTAACATAGTTGGTGTCCATATAACTTGTGTCATGTTACTGCTGCCTACCTCTATGTTATACAATTATGTAGCTAAACAGAATCAGTATGGACATGAGTGTTAGTTTAAATCTAAAACTTGATTATCGTATAAGTTATCCAGGTTAACATTGTCTAGTTTAAGGTTGGAAAACCTGTAGAACTCTTTGATTTTAAACTCGATCAGTGGTTCAGTTGAGTTAGAGGGGTGTCTCTATGAATTTATTTCAATTGTTCCTGAAGCAGTTTGCTAGACATACCTATGGTAATCTGGAATCCCACAATGTTGATTTGGTTAAGGCTAGTTCATGGACTACCCTTTAAAAGTTAAACTTATGCTGTGTAATGCCTCAACTATGAGTTTAGTTATCACTTATGTGCTACTGCCCATTTTCTGAACATGTTCAAAAATGCAAACGAGAGTCAAGATTATTTTAAAACAAAGTATATGACGTTAGTATATAAACCATGCTGCTGATTTTTGGTAGTGACTGAATGTTAACGAATGTCATGGATTCGTGCTGTAGTTCCTAGTTCCCTTTCATCTCCATAGAATATCACAGTTGTTCCCTGCCATTTTCGTTCCTTGCTTGAGTTATGAAAAGAGCATGAATAAGTCGATTTTTCCTTCAACTCTAGTATATATATGGCTGTAGTTATACAGCTGTTTGTTTGAGTTATAATAGCTAGGATAACGTCATGTTCAAAGCATGGAGATGGGATAGTTTAATTTTATGTTAGCCTCTATTTCTAGCACAACCTCATTATTTTGAAATCTCTGAGATAATTAGCTGCCTTTAGTTGTATTCAAATCTATTTCAGCCTTTAGAGCATGAGTATCCAGTAAATATATTAGTACTATAATCTTGCTTACTTACATGCACTAAACACAAGGTCAAGTGCTTGGGTTTTGGACCAGCACAGAGTAGAGATTAACAAATTTTGCATCGTCCAAAGAAGCTAAAATGTCTGCCTTTAGTTTCCTCGTATTGTTTTAGCATCAAAACTCTAAAAACAATTGAATTTCAGTCCTTTTCTTCAAAGAATGGAACCTTGGACTTATGTTATTTTTCAAGTAGTTAGCTGCTTTTTTTGTTGTTGTTGTTTTGATGACTTTTCTTTTCAGATAATCCTGCAACTATGAACTCTGCTGATTATGCTTCTTTTTCTAAGAATTCACCTTTGTCTATTTATTTTCCTTATTTAATCTGCTCATTTCCTAATCCTTTTCCTTTTATTTTTATGCATGACTATCGCATACGAGTCCGAGGGACTCATTTTCTTCCGCATTTGGCGTTGGGCTAAAAGCCCAACATGAAATTCTCCCCGTCCTTTCCTGTCCGCAGCCAACTAAGAAGACAAAAATCTGGGCTAAGCCCAACAGCAGCAGCCTATCTGTAGCAATCAGTCTAAATGGACCGGTTCATTTGAGTTCATACTACTGGGCCGAATCCCAATAGCAATAGTAACGCACCAACAGTCCTTAAAATGGGCTGAGCCCATTTAACCTATTTGCTCCTCCATTTTATTTCTGTGCATTTAACATGTATTGTATGACTAACATTTGTGCTTGTTAATTAAGATAAACTTTAGTAACATTAAGTGTTTTAGTTTAGTTATGGGTAGTTAATTCCACAAAATTACATTCATTTCTAGTTATGTTCTAAACTGCTTATATAGTATCTATAACATTTATTCAGAGTAATTTTTAAAATAGCATGACTATATATTTGAATTAAAAGAATCAACATTTACTCTTTTTATCTTAGAACACTTGAAATACACATTTGTTAAAACGTCAATTTTACAATAACTTTACAAATACATTTTAATTCGGTAGTTGGCGTAATTCATATTCAGAATACATATGAACATCACTCATTCCATTTCTTTTGGTTTATTTATAATTAAACTCTTTTTTTATTAAATCACTATTTTTCTACAAGTTTTACTTTAAATAACTTTAGGAATATTATAAGATATTTTCTTAAACATTTAAACATTACATTTACACTTAGCCTAACTAATTATAAGTCCGGTCGGTTAACCATTGTTAATGGGTCTTAAAGGGTGCCTAATACCTTCCCTTTAGACTAATTGAACCCTTACCTGAATCTTTTGGTTTCGTAGAATTTACAATAATATCAACTTTAGATAACTACTTTAATAAACTTCAGGTGCCCTAATTCACCGTAAATAATTAGGTGGCGACTCCTTAAACAAACAAAAAACAGGAATCTCCAATATGTCGTACTTCTGATTTAACCCGATTAAAATGGGGTATGACAGTGGATGAAGCGGTAGAATTCAAAATGGAGGAAGAATGCTTGGGTGAAGCATTATCGGCCATCTTGGTGAATTTTGATGCAGAAGAAATGGAGGGATATATTGAGATAGTGAATTCACTCACCGATCTGGGGTCTTACTCTTATGAGCCCAAGAAATTGTCTCTTGATTTAGAGAAATGAACAACTCCTGCAGGAAAACCATCAATTATTGAGCCACCGAAGTTGGAACTCAAGCAACTTTCTTCCCATCTTAAATATGTGTTTCTTGGATCAAATGCAACCCTCCCAGTTATTGTGTCATCACTTCTGAATGAGGGCCAAACTCAAAGACTCATCGCAGTCTTGAGGAAACATTTAAGAGCTTTGGGTTGGACTATTGTAGACATCCGGGGGATTCCCTTCGGAATTTGTGAGCACCGAATTCAGTTGGAGGAGGAAAGTTATCCAAGTGTTGAGCATCAGAGAAGATTAAATTCATCGATGCAAGAAGTGGTAAAGAAAGAGATTATTAAGTGGCTATATGTTGGGGTGGTTTACCCGATTGCCAACAGTCCATGGGTAAGTTCAGTCCTGTGTGTGCCAAAGAAAGGGGGCATCACCGTGGTCCCTAACTCTAAAAATGAGTTGATTCCGACAAGAACTGTCACTGGTTGGAGAGTGTGTATGGACTACCGGAAGCTGAACACTGCATCTTGCAAGGATCACTTCCCTATGCCTTTTATTGATCAAATGCTTGATCTGCTATTATTGTTTCTTGGATGGGTACTCAGGGTACAACCAAATCAACATTGCATTGGAAGACCAAGAAAAGGCTACTTTCACTTGTCCCTATGGGACATTCGCTTTCAGCCGGATGCCATTTGGTCTTTGCAATGCCCCAGCTATTTTCCAACTATGCATGATGTTGATATTCTCTGACATGGTTGAAAACTTTCTTGAAGTCTTCATGGATGACTTCTCTGTTGTGGGAGACTCATTCGATGAATGTTTAGACCATCTTGATCGGGTGCTCCAAAGGTGTGAGGAGACAAACCTCGTTCTAAACTGGGAAAAGTGTCATTTTATGGTAAAGGAGGGAATTATCCTTGGCCATAAGATTTCCGAAAGAGGGATTGAAGTTGACCAAGCCAAAATCGATGTGATTTCAAAACTCCCTTCACCCATCTCGGTAAAAGGGGTTCGGAGTTTCCTGGAGCACGCCGGATTCTATAGAAGATTTATCAAAGACTTCTCCAAAATTGAAAATCCAATGTGCAAACTCTTGGAAAAGGAGTCCAAATTCAATTTTGATGAGAAGTGCATAATGACTTTCGACGAGTTGAAGTTAAAATTAACCTCAGCCCCTATTGTTGTGTCCCCGGATTGGTCGTTGCCCTTTAAATTAATGTGTGATGCCAGTGGTCTTGCAATTGGCGCTGTGCTTGGTCAGCGGCTCAACAAAATATTGCACCCAATTTATCATTCCAGCAAAACGCTAAATGGAGCTCAACTGAACTATACCGTAACGGAGCAGGAACTACTTGCTATTGTTTATGCTTTTGAAAAGTTCCGGGCTTATTTATTGGGTGCCAAGGTAGTGGTTCACACAGACCATGATGCCCTGAGGTACTTAATGGCTAAAAAGGATGCTAAGCCTCGGTTGATAAGATGGGTGTTATTGCTACAAGAATTTGACTTCGAAGTCAAAGACCGAAAAGGGTCAGAAAATCTAGTAGCTGACCATCTCTCCAGACTTGAAGCACCAGGGAGACCGAATGATGTGTTGGATAATGATGACACTTTCCCGGATAAAAGAGTCTTGGCAATCTCAAATGATATGGCACCATGGTATGCCGGTATTGCCAATTATTTGGTAACTGGCATTGTTCCTGAAGGTTTGAAGGCATATCAAAAGAAGAAATTCTTGAGAGATTGCCGACAGTATTATTGGGATGAGCCTTACTTATTCAGGACTTGTGCAAACAATATGATCAGAAACTGTGTGGTTGAATCTGAGGTGATGGATATTTTGAAGCCGTGTATGATTCTCCGGTTGGTGGGCATCACAGTGGAAATAGAACTGCAGCCAAGGTGCTAGAGTGTGGCTACTATTGGCCAGCCATTTATCGTGATGCGAATATATTGGCACGTTCTTGTGATAAATGCCAACGCCAGGGCACAATGAGTCGGAAGCATGAAACACCGATGAATTTTATGCTTGAGGTGGAGCTCTTTGATGTGTGGGGCATTGATTTTATGGGGACCTTTGTGAGCTCGTATGACCTGAAATATATTCTTGTTGCAGTGGATTATGTCTCCAAGTGGGTTGAGGCGGTGGCCTTGCCTAACAATGATGGTAGGAGAGTCAAGGCCTTTCTAAAAAAGAACATCTTTACTAGATTTGACACTCCTAGAGCTATTATTAGTGATGGTGGTTCTCATTTCTGCAACAAACCATTTGCTGACCTTCTTGAAAAATATGGCGTGCATCACAGGGTTGGCACTCCATATCATCCTCAGGCGAGTGGTCAGGTTGAAGTCTCAAACAGAGAGATAAAAAGCATCTTGGCAAAGACGGTCAATGTGAATCGCACTGACTGGTCTAAAAAGTTGGATGATGCTCTATGGGTGTATTGCACGGCGTTCAAAACGCCTATCGGGACTTCACCGTATAATTTGGTATTTGGGAAGGCATGTCATTTGCCTATTGAGCTTGAGCATAAGGACCTTTGGGCATTGAAAAAGCTGAACATGGATTGGCATGAAGCAATAAAGTTGAGGTTGTTTCAAATCAACGAGATGGATGAATTTAGGTACAATGCCTATGAAAGTGCAACACTGTACAAGGAAAAGATGAAATACTATCATGACTCGAAGATCCTCAAAAGGGATTTTCAGCCAAAGGACTTGGTCTTGCTGTACAATTTGAGCCTAAATTTCTTTCCGGGCAAGCTAAAGTCTCGATGGTCCGGTCCTTTTGAAATCGCAAATGTTTCCCCAAATGGAAGTGTCATTGAGGTGAAAACCGAGGATGACACTCGGACTTTTAAAGTGAATACACAAAGAGTGAAGCATTACCATTGGTGTATTGATGATGGTAAGGTGGTTGATAGGTATCATTTGAAACACGGCTCCTGAACTTGAAATTGAGGTATCACGTCGAGCTGTGACGTTAAACCAAGCGCTTCTTGGGAGGCAACCCATGTGCATTTTCGAAATATATTTTTATTCCGTTGATTTTTGTTGTTGTGTTGTTTTAATGTTTGTTGATGTGTTGAGGAACCTAAGTGTTGAAACCAGAAATTTCCAGGACAACAGTTACACGACACACTCAACGAAACGTCGATCTGATCGACGAGACGTCGAATGCACCGTCAAGTGGATCGCATGAAAGATTGGTCACTGTAAATAATGGCAAATTGACGACAGGTTTGACGCTCCGTCGAATAGATCGATGGTCAGATCGACGGGCGTTTTTTTTTTTTGTATATATTAAAAAAAAAGGGGGAGGGGGTGTTCACTCGACGGAGCGTCGAATTAATCGACGCCCTGTCCTTTTTACCATGACGGTTCAGAAACGTGGGTTTATAACCCACGTCCGTTCCACTGCTTCAAATTTTTTTATATAACGTCTCTCTTTCTCTCTCTCTCTCTCTCTCTCCACCTCTCCCCCTCTCCATAACCTTTCCCCCTTCCCTTCACCACCCCACAACCGCCACTTTCCCCCCTGCCCTACTACTCTGTCCCTCTGTGTGTGTGCTTCTTCGGGTGTTTTTCCATTCTAAAGGGCTGAAATCATACTTATTCTATTGTTAGGTATGTGACTTAATGGATTGTGTGCTCCCTTGTGTTGTTGTTGTTTTGTTTTTTTGCATTACATGGCTTGTGTTGCATATTTTTGATTGTTTTCATTGTTTTTGCATCATTTTGTTTTCGCCTGGGAGGCTCATGTTTTTTTTGCTGGGGGTGGTTTGTTGGTTTGTTTGTGGTTGATTGGGTCATTGATCTTTAGCCGAGTCGGAGGGCATTACGACAAACACACCTCATTCATGAGATTGTTGTTGTTTTGCCCACCAACTGTTCGATGAAATGCCAAAGTATGGCATTGTGTGTCACGATGGCTTGGAGGGCATTATGACCTACGAGTTGTTTTGCCTGCAAAGCGTTTTCCCTAGTCTAACCCAAGCCAACATGGGGGTGAAGTCTGAGTAACCCCAACATACGTGACGATTTGCAGCTCGGCCAAAGAAGTGTAAGGAATCTGTAGTTTTAGCATGCGAAAACATTCGACGCTCAGTTCGACGGCCCGTCGATTCAATCGACGGACCGTCCTACTCAATGTCGAATGAGTCTTATCAAAAGTTCTTAACAAAAACAATGTCGACGGTGGATTCGACGACCCGTCGAATCGATCGACGGGGCATCTTTCCCACCGTCTTTCAGTTGAAATTTCCATTGGCTAACAAGAAATCGACGATGAGATCGACGGGGCGTCTTTCTCACCGACTTTTAGGCGAAATTTCCAGTGGATAACAAGAGATCGACGGCTTATCGATCAATTCGACGGGAACTTCGACGCTCCGTCGATCCTTTCGACTCTTGTAGCACATCGACGGCCCACTGGCAGCTTTAACATTATTGCATGTCTTGTACTTTTGTTTGATTCTGTTATGTTTCTATGGTTGTATTAACAATGAAGTGTGTTCTTTTCTTCGGTATGCCTCCAAAGATTCCAGTAAAGCGGGGTGGTGGTCCCAGAAAAGGCCGGGGTCGGGGTCAAACAACCCTTACTCTTAGGGATGAACCCTCTGACTATGAACGTCAAACGGCAGTCCCAACGACTAGATCGAGGGAACAGACCACCACGCCCCAAGCAAAGTCACCCACTTTACTCTCCTCTCAGTCTACAGAGGGGACTTCATTCTCCACATCCGCTGATTCTAGCGATGCAGCAACAGAACAACCAACCGCTCCTGAGTGAAATTCAGATGAGGAGCAAGAGAGGCTGCGACTGTAAAAGAAGGAGATAGCTGCAATCTGCTTCCCCCATGAAGGGTGCCGAAAGTACTATGTAAAAGGGGCCACTACAGTCAGCGGGGGTAATCCGAGGAGAAATATTTAGGAAGAAGAAAAAATCAGTATGAGCGGCTTAGAGAGCTACCCTCGGATTACTGATCTCATCCAGCATTATCATCTTGAGGCATTCACACAGCCTCCAGGGGATTATTGCCCATCCATGGTTCGGGAATTCTATGCTACCTACAGAGTAATGCTCGAGCAGCGGCACAAGAACAAGAAAGCTTTGAAAGCCGCCCCTCCATTAGACACAGTGTATGTTCGGGGTGTCCATGTTGACATCTCAGCTCGCATAATCAACAGGTTTTATTTTGGTGATGACTTCATGGCACCAAACACAGTGGAATATGATGATAAATTTGAAAGAAGGGTTGAACAATCTGTACGGGAATGATTTGCGATGGGGATGGCTAGGGGGCCGGCGGACCAGGCCCCATGGGCAAGAAACTTTGCCGCCAAAATTCTTAAGGCAGATATCAGCTTGAAAGCTAAATTTTGGTAGAATTTCATCATATATCGGGTTATGCCCACGGGAGAAAATAATATAGTCACGCCGGACAGAGCAGTGGTTGTGGCTTCTATGCTAACCAGGTACCCAATGAATATGGGTGATCTGATTAGTAGAGCCAGTCGGGCAGGCGTACCACAGGAGGCGACAACCTTGATATTCCCGTGCCTTATCACGCAGTTATGTAGGTTGGCCCAGGTGAGGAACATTGATACATTTGTAGTTACTCTCCCCGCAACAAAGGTGTGTGATATCACCCGGAGTAGGGATGAGACCCTTCGTACATCTCAGGCCACCAGTGTTTCTTTGCTAGTTCTCATGGGTGAGCAGGCTGAGCTTGTGATTGATTCAGTCCCTCAGAGCACAGTTGATATAGGCACAGAAGGACTGTCCACAACATAGGCCTCCACACCATCTGTAGCTGATGCTACCCCTTCTTCAGATGCACCACCTCGGCCTGCTGTTCTATCTGCATCTCCTATTCCGCCGACAGCCGCAACATCAGCTTCCGAGGATCTCTTTGTCCTCAACAGAGCCAGCTTCAGAGAGTTTGCAATCAAGGCAGAGTGTACTGGTCAGCAGGTGACCCGGATATTACAGCAGTTGGGTAGGTTTGTCCGAAAAGAAATTGCACCGGAGTTGGAGCCTCTTCATGAGGCTATGGAGATGCATCATTCTAGAGCCAATGCACGACTTGACAGTTTAGAGATGCGGATACTCAATATTGAGAAGAAGAGTGAGTCTGGTACTTCGAGAAATTTGAAAACCGAGCTTGACCAGCTTCGAGCTGAGATTGTGGCCCTCCAGACGAGAGAGCAGGTTATTGTGGATGACCCGATACCACCTGCACCAGTTGCCAGCATTTTCGATTTGATCCGAGTAGTTGACTTAGTGACTGAGGATGAGCCTAAGGAGAGTCGCAAAAGAAATAGGCTTGTCACATTGGCTGATGATGAGAATGAGGAAGATGACAATGAAGATGAAGACCTCGAGCTTCGGGAGGGTATTCGGTGGTCGCGCCTGGACACGAGGTTCACCAGCGCATCTTCCAGCACTAGTGCTATCCCAACACCAGTCAGGCCGATCACGATAGCTCCTCAGGACTTGCAGCCACAAAACCAGTCAGCTCCACCGCTTCAGTCCACTGAGCCAGAAGCAGAGAGGGCCCCTATTCAGACTGCTGCGGAGGAGACACCTCAGCAGCAACAGCAGGATTAGAGTATTTCAGGTCGGCACCACCACCATGGGGTGATGGTATGATTTTTTGATGCATTGGGGATAATGTATCCTCTTTTTGCTGGGGTTGGGGTAACCTGATGTACTTTGTAGTATTTATATTTGTTAAATTTTAATTAAAGTAATTGTGACTTTCATGGTTGTTGCATTTTGAACTTATGGCATGAATTTTGGATGAAAAAGGATATTTATGATGTGTTTTATGGATTGATTTGAAATTGACCCCTCCGAAAGTTTTTTGCGTATCTCAGGTTGTAATGAATTGACATGTATGGTTCTTTCTGTGACATCATAGATATTAGAGTTTGGATGAATTGAGTATTCAAATCCTTATGCCATTGTGAGTATGAGAATTTCTTGTGTTCATTGTTAGCATATGTGGATCCAGAACTTGCCTGGTAGATCGTGCTATATTGCTTAGGATAGTCAGTTGTGAAGTGATCATAGGCTTTCCCTCTAAATAGTCACGTCAGCCTTAAAAATCCCAAAACCTGTTCTATATGAATATCACTAGTTCCCACGTTGAGCCTTTGACTTTTTCTCTTGATTAGTTGTGAAGTGATCATAGGCTTTCCCTCTAAATAGTCAATTCATTCCATCTTTGCACCCATTCCCTCCTTGACACTACTAGAGAAAAGAGGCAAATCGCCTAAGCTGGGAGTGGTATATGTGTGAAGTAAAGGCCAAAAGCCTAAAGCTGGGGGTGTGTGAGTTGCATAGTCGAGAACTGGATGTGATAACAGATTAAATTTGAGAAAGGTTTATAAAAAAATTAAAAAAAAAATTCATGTATGTATATATATATATAGTTTTATAACAATAATAATATTGTCTCATAAAAAGATTGTAAATTCTAGTAAGAGTTAAATCACATCTTAGTCATGAGTTGAAGAATGAATAGATTGGGCATGAAAAAAAAAAAGGGTAAAAATTTGTAGTGTCGAGGAGGATGAGTCACTAATTCCCAAATGAGTATCCTACCCGTCCCCAAGCCTACATTACAACCCAAGAACAAGTCCTATAGTGATCATAATTGAACCATCCGAAAGTGTTAGACATTGAAATTAAAGGCAAGAATGTGGTATCTGCACTTGTGAATCATGAACTTCTTTGTGAGCGCGAGTGCTTTCTATTCTCATCCATCCTTGTCCCGATTCTTATTGTAAAATTGTGCGTGGGACATTCTCTAATCTAAGTGAGGGCATAATGGTGAATACTCGCACGCATAAATGCTTCTAATAATGTGATGTCATCGATTGAAGCATCAGGGTCAATTCTAATAAGTTTGTTTTGAAAGAACCCTGTTTGGGAATGAGGAAAAAGGGAGTTGATTTGAAAAATGCACATGCCGGTAGCGATGAGCAAGCACCATTGTAGTCACTTCTACTTTATTTTTAGCATAGTTGCAATTTTATTTTGTGGTTTTTTGTCTGACTTGCTTGAGGACAAGCAAAGATCCTAAGTTGGGAGTATTGATGTGCCGCGGATTTGTGGCACATTCGACGCCTTTTTACTATGAATTTTGGTTGTTTTCAAGTAAGTCTGGTTCTCGTTAATATATTTTGTTGTGTTTTAGGAAAACAATGGCCCAAAAGCAAAAAGCAAAGAACAAAAGAAAAATTGGCCAGAAATGAAGAATCGACGTTCCGTCGTTCAGCCGACGAACCGTCCTTTGAAGCGTCGATAAGCTCGATTTTCCAGTGATGACAAAGTTGAAGACGACAAAGGACGGAGGTATCGACGAAGCGTCGAACTGATCGACGCTTCGTTGTTTGTGTCGTCAAGCAGTATCTCACAACAAGAGGAGAAAAAGACGGAATACTCGACGGAGCGTCGAACTGGTTGTTGAGATCCAATTTTGTCCCTCTTTTATTTCAATTTATTTTACTCGGGCATCTAATTTATTGACAAGCTAAACACTTTATGTTCAATATTATTTATTTTCACTATTTTACTATCAACATTACTAGTATTACTTTATCACAAATTTTAAATGGCTCGTCATCATTTTATCTTCGGATTTTGTACTCGTTAAATTAATCACTCTTTATTAAATCCTTTATTTCTTACATATTAATCACTAATTATCATAGTAAATAGTGTACTAGTTATTAAATTAGAAGCCCAACAATAATTAAATAAAGGAGGAAGGATCAATAATTTTCAGCCAAATTAATGGCCCAAAATACAAATACAATGACCAGCCCAATGATCCCCTACCCGGTCCAGCCCAATTCCATTTTTTACTCGACCCGGCCTAACTATCCTTTTAACAAAAAATGAAACCCTAAGGTTTCATCTTTTTCCTCCATCCACCACCCTCCTCTTTCTCTTTCTTTTCCCTCTCTCTCTCTTCTCTACCGCCCCACCTACCTCTTCACCCGTTCCTCTCCACTTCCCCTTGTCCCCCACACCTCTGTCTCCTCTGTTCCACGCTCCTCTCTCTCATACGTTCCTCTTTCTCCTCATATTTTCCTATAAAAAGCGAATTTTCTTGAGCAAAGGGGGAGGGGAAAAAAAAACCCCCCAAAATCCCCCTACAAGACACCTTGAAGGAGGACGGAAAAAACCCCAACAATCGGGAACAGAATACTTCACCATACTCAGCATTTCACCTTTCCACTACTATTTTAAGTCTTAGCTTGTTCTAATTCTACTCTGTTTCGAGTTCTTTCTAGTCGCTGAGGTCTTTTCCTTGAAAATATCGATTTCTTGAGTCTTAACATTTTCGGGTAGCTTACTCCTACATTTGACACTATTCGATAAATCATTCGAGTCTGCTCTTGAACATTTCTGGAAAATAAGAACTTCTGGATTGTTCGAGTTTCGAGATCGTTCGTCGTATTCGAGAGTAGATTCGAGGCCATCGACGCCCCGTTCACTACACCTATAAAAGGTCGGTAAACCTTTTCCTCTTTCTTTAGTTTGGTATTTTTGCGTGTTTAGTTTAATTTGTGTTCGTGGGTTTTTTAACATTTAAGTTAATTGTTGTTTAGTCTAGATTCACTGTTTTCGTAAGATATAGAATGTAACCATATGCTCTGTTTGGTCAGTTTAGTTGTATGTTGTTGGTGTGTTTATATGCGAATAAATAAGCCAAGAGTAGTCTCCCAGTTTATACTGTATTCGGTGTCAGTTTAGTTTTTTTTTTTGGGTCCTTATTCATATGAGTATGTCGTTCAGTTGTTTCGACAATAGGTAATACTTGATCTTGTTCTTCCCTTTTTTTTGTTCGACATTAGTTAGATTGCAGGAAAATCACGTCTTTGGGTGTTGTGATATGTTTGCATAATATACGTCCAAATTTTGGAGGAGTATGTTTAAGTTGTTTTCTTTGTGTTTAAATCCATTTGATTTCATAAACACTCAATAAATGATCTCTTTGGTTGGTTTAGTTTAGTGTATGAGTTAGTTCGTTGCAAGTTGTGAACCCCTGTCGCCATAGGGATTGAGTAATCCAGTTCACTAGATTAGTATACGAGTGTATACACACTGTATACAAAAGCAACATATTATTGTATCCTGGACCATATTTGTTGTGTGGCTGTTATTGACTAAACTCAATTTTCATACTCTGCCTGTTTGACAAAAAGCGTGAATCAACATTTAGTCCCTTATGCTGTAATGGGTATGTGATAGCAGCAAGAATCTTTATGCAGATTAAGTTTGTTTGGCTGGCTATTGTTGCTTTTTTTTTAGTTGGTTTAGTTTACCTCTTGTGCCAAAACTGTTCAGTTCATTGTAGAAATCATGCCCCTTTAGGTGTTCGATAAGTTTTGGTGGAAACACAATGCCCACAGCATGCCATATTTGGAAGTGTCCAAATCAGTCTATCTGATTCCTTTCTAGTTCGAACTATTTATGTGTCGGTTTCGTAAGCACGTTCATGTTCAACCAGTCAAACACATTCAGGCATTAATTTAGTTTGTTAATGCTTTGACTAAGGTTTAAGCGGTTGAGTTAAAATGATAGCATGGTTTTTGCTGTCACACATGTGCAATCTGTTAGAATGTCTCATAGTATATTAGGTGTTGTATTCTAAGTGGTGCCTCATGTCGATTAGAACTGAATTACTATCCCTAGGCTGAAAATCTGTTTTTCTTGAAAATGGAAGGGACAATCATTTTTTTTCATTTTTCTGTCTTGTCTCACATGTGAAATTTATTATATGACAAGCAATAGAAGTGGGAATTATGATTGGAGTCCATGATTCCTAACTTACATTAAAATACAATTTATAAAGTCTGCCTAACATTCTCCCAGTATTTATAGCTATATAGCTTTACTTTGGGAATAGAAAAAATAAAATTAAAATAAAACCAACATTCTTTCTTGCCTATCTAATCCCAAATTTTGTGGTTTTGTCTTTAAGTAATTGGATGATAGTGGCATGCAGAGATGAAAGCTGCAGATGCTAATGTTGATGATAGGATGCTTTTGATTAGTTATATATATGTCACGCCCCGAACCTGGGCCTGGACGTAACACGGCACCCGGTGCCTGACTGCATGTGACCGAGCGAACCAACTGGCTGGCTGAATCAACATGTGATATCAAAAACATAACTGAATGTGGAAACAACTAAACACATGCTGATATACTAAAGGTCTGACTGAAATCATAATGCGGAAATACTTAGATAATCTGAAATATCTGAACGTAGCCAACATGGCTTAAACCAAAACAACTGAACAACTGCCAACAAGGATAACATAATAAATATCTAACTGTTTGAACTGTGTCTATGAAGCCTCTAATGAATACAAAAAGGTAACTGTCTAGAAAGCTGTAAGAACTGCATGACTGATATCGCCTCGAAGGAAACTGGGGCTCACCACAGTAGCTGATACGAACACCCTAAGTAGCTAGATCGTCAACCTGTATGTCGTTACCTGCATCGCGAGATGCAGGCCCCCAAACAATAAAAAGGGACATCAGTACATTTGAATTGTACTGGTACGTAAAGCAACTGAAGCAATAAAATACGGGAACTGAAACTGAAACTGAAACTGAACTAAACAGGAAAGCAAGAAGCTGAAGTACTCCCTGTTCTGGATGAAGAATCACCTGTAAAACTGTAAATATAACTGTGGCCTAGGGCCCAAATAATGTGCACAAAAACTGTGGCCTCTGGCCCAAGCAATACGTATGCATAAACTGTGGCCTATGGCCCAAAAATACAGATACAGGTGTTCAACATTAACAATTTACAAAACTGAGACTGGCTATAGCTGATAGCATGATAACTATTTCTGATTATGGGACTCATGCAAATAACTGGTTATACACTGACTGAGACTCATGTGATAACAATGCATAAGTCTATAAAGATTACGTGCTGAGTTCATGATGTTCAAAGTGACCACCATGAACGAATTCTGTAACTGCAACCCTAGAAGATAACAGTTCTATATCATATCATGAAATTAGGGCTAACTATATTCTGAGTCAAATTGCTGACAAGTATGAAGAATGAGGCGTAGGGAGAATCATGAACATTCCCTAACTTAGATAGTTAGCCTCACATACCTTAATTCCAGCCTTTGAGCGTAATACAATGTTCGTCACCCCTTTTAACTTTGATCTATATCAATACAAGTCAAAGGGATTCTATATTAGTAATAATATTCATGCTTTGGTCATCTAAGCATTTTATCAAACACTTAGTGGGCATAAAGCTCCACAATCTCCATTAATGGTGTTTCTTCACCCAATTCCCAGTCTATTACTTCTAGGTGATTCTACAATCTCAATTAGATGTAATTAACATCATTCTCCATCACCCATATCATTATAACAATCTCAAGTCAACAATTCAAAACCCTACTATAGTTCGTGTAATTCTCTTTACTAAACCCATTTACTATTCTCCCAAGAACTCATCAATTCACTATTATGAATGATTAGAGTGTAGAAACATTACCTTTTTGACGTTCAATCCTCTTGAATTCAAGTTCTAGGGTTTCCACGCCCAACAATGATGTTCCACTCACAAATCTATTGATTAGAAGGGTTTACTCAAGTTAGAAAGAGATTAGGGACTTGAATTCAGCCTAGAATCATGATAACACTTACCTTGTATGGTTCTTGAGGCTTGAGGCTTGGGACTTGTTCTTATTGACTTTAGGGTAATTTTTTCGTGAATGGGGTGCTGGGGAAATAAACCCCAAACCTTAGATATAACTAAAAACGCGTAACCCGACTTTTTGACCCGAATCTGACCCGATTCGCGATGGTTCCGCGATGCGGGACCATCGCGCAATGTTCTGTAGCTCAATACTCAGACTTGCACGATCAGCCTGCGATGCGAGGCCATCGCACGCACCCCACGCGCCTGAAAGAGCGACGGGTGTCGGTTCTGCACAGTGTTCGGTAAAATGGACATAACTTCTTGTAAACAGCTCTGTTTGGGCTCCATAATATACCGTTGGAAAGATATTTCACAGGGCTACAACTTTCATGTTTTAAGTTTCCTCCAATTCCCAACGGATTTTCATGAACATGGACTGGAAGACAGACGTATCGAAAATTTAGCCGATTCTATCGAATTTTAAGTGCCTTACTATTATCCATTTTGAGACGATCATATCTCCTTGCTCCGATCTCTGATTGGCTTGGTCCTTATATCGTTAGAAAGGTATTTCTACATACTACAACTTTCATTAAGGGTACTTGTTATACCCCATTTTAACCGGGTTGAAATTAGAGTACAACATATTGGTGATTCCTAAATTTGCTTTGTTTTAAGGAGTCGCCACCTAATTGATTTAAGGTGAATTAGGGCACCTAATTATTAACTAAGGTAAAACTAACTAAACCTCCGTTAATAGTCTACTTAATCATTGTGATCCTGGGTAAGGGTTCTATATTATCCTAAAGGGAAGGGGTTAGGCATCCTCTAGGATCCGTTAACTACGGTTATCCGACCAAACTTAGGTTAATTAATTCTGAGGCACAAAATTTAAGAAAATAGCTTTGAGAAAGGAAAAAAAATAATTTATAACTAACAAAGTGTAAAACACTATTATAGGAATGATGCACTCTATATGATGGAAATAGGTACTTAATGTTCAGAACGGTGATCCTAAATGATAAAAATCTACCCCTTTCTAAATTAATATTAGCACTGGTCTTATTCCTCTATTCAGATAATCAAAGTAAGAAAAAAAGATCAGCAGGTTACTAACAAAGTGGAAAGAGGTCAAAGAGAAAGAAAGCTAAAATAGAGGTAACTCCTTTGCCCTGTTTCATTTTTCTCTTTTCAGGTGGTAAAGCAAGGAAATGGATGACAAGGGATGGAAATTCCGCCGCCCTTTTTCGAATTCCTCTTTTTGCTTGGCTTAGAATACAAATGAAAGAGACGAGTAAGTGGATGCAAGTTTGAATCTGGCAGCGGCATCGAGTCTCGAAATGAAACTCCTCGCGGCTCCGATAAATCATGAAAAAAGAAAGAAAAGACAAACATTAGAGAGGATATATCTAAATTCAAATAGACGAAGAAGAGAAGAGCAGAACATTTACTAAGATATATACAGCTATACTAGACCAACACACAAGAATTTAACTTACATGTAGCAGAATGCAGACTCCAAATACAGCAAGAACTCAACCCCAAAATGGAGCAAAATACTCTTCAGTGCAACGACAAACAAGATAGAAGTTTAAAGAGGTTTGGGATTTAGAGCCATTTTACTACTGCTTTAGTCATACAAGCAGTGGCTGACTGGAAGAGGAAGAAATCTCGACATTCAAGGAATTCTTTATTAAGGTATTTGAAGGTGTAAAAGCGAAGGTTTCTGCATTTTAATTCTCAATCCGTGTATTTCAACCAGTGAGATAACAACCAAAGGTAGTGAAGATGCCAGCAAGAGAATCACTCAGGATGATAGTTTTGTCGTGTGCATTTATCATACATGCTTAAGCTGGATGCGACAGAACCTCTTTAACTCAATTAATGATCACACTCAACTAATCCGAAGTAAAAAGAAACAGCTTACGATTGAGACCATGACTCAACTATTTGTATTTTAACTTGTCCACATTATTTCCTACTGATTCAGATAATCTGTTTCTCCCATCTATTTCCTAGCTTTCAAATGGTGACCATACAGGTTAGCTTTAATCACTCATTTTAGATCCTTTATAACATAAGAAAGAAGGAGAACACTTGGCTGATTTCATGCAACACAGGAAGACCACATCATACACGAAAGCCATGGTAAATAAGTTTTCATTCAAGATAGGGGAATGCCAAATCACCATAAGGAAAAGCAACCTCAACAAATTGAAATTCCATTCCTTCAGAGACCACAAAAGGGGACAGAATTAAGTTTAAATACTTGTATCCATTTAAAGAAAACATATTCTGAGATTTTTAAATATTAAATCCTAATAGCAAATTAACAGCACAGGCCACAAAGTCATTAAAAGGAGCATACACAGATCTTGATCAGTTTAATAACTCAACTTTCATGTCTTTGACCTCATTGGGCACAACTTTAGATCCAAACAGATTCATACAAACTGATATGCAACATACAACAAAAATTGAATTTCCTAAAAACACTATTTTTGAAATAATAACTCGATTAACTAGCAACCGGACATACACATGATATTTATGCTGCCAAATACCAAACAACCACTTACAAATCATATAGGAACTAGGCAAACCAATCAAATATGCTACATAAGCATTTTCAGCAATTCTGACCAAACAGGATACCCGGGCCAGCGCAATATGATCAAACTAATCACTTACTCAAGAAAACAAGCTCCTCGTGGATAGTGTGATAATGAAGGAATAGAAACAACATGTCCTTCTATATTTTGTATGAGCTCACATAAATCCAAACAGGGCCATACACAAGTTGATTTTAACTCATTAAATTAACTAACATATGCAGCCAGCTTCAAGTGATTTAAGACCAACATATACTTAGTAAAACATCTGACCCGTGCCATATAATAACTGAACTGAACGACCACTTAAAATATGCTTAAACATAAAAACATATTAACCTAACAAATAATCAACTATTAATAACTAAAGAAACCGAATAATAAAAAATGCAAACATAAACGAAAGGGATTTACCGACCTTTTGCAGGTGCAGCGAAGTGGGGTGCGGGGTTTCAGATCTGCTTCGAAAGACTGCCAAATCCGAGCTTGCGAGGCTCGGGTTCACAGCAACAACAAGTCAAACGAATGCGAATTGGAGCTAGTATTTTTGACCCGATATTAAAATGAGATTCGACTGCTAAAGAAAATGATTTTAAGGAGATTTTGATTCAAGATCTGGTATGCTTTTTTTTTTCTTTGGGCTTTCCCTAAAACCCTCCATTTACGATTCAACTAACCACTATTTATAGGGTTTTTGCTCTTTTTGGCGTTGAAGAAAGAGGGAGGAGCGGGAGAGAGAGAAGAGCGGGGGACAAAGGGAAGTGGAGGTGGCAGAAGCGTGGGGAGCAGGGTGAAGTGGGGGGACAGAGTGAGCGTGGGAGAGAGGAAGGGAAGAGAGAGAACGGGGAAGGGAGGCGGCGATGAGGAAAAAAATGGAGAGGGAGGCGCCGCAAGTCAAACGATAAAATGAACCCTAGTTGTTTCATATTTTGAAACGATCGGGTCGGGTTATGGGTTCGGGTAGGTTTAGGCGGGTATGGGCTGGTTGTTGTGGGCTGGGTGATTTTATTTAAATGAATGGTGGGCTAGATTGGTCCGAAAATGTTTATGGGCTTGGATTTGGGTTAGATGAATTAAAAATATGGGCTGAATGAAAGAAATAACTCGGCTTCTAAATTTAAATAAAAGACTCATTTTAATTAATTATATACTAAGTGTGCTAAAATATAAAATATGTAATTATTAGTGCTCAGGTAATAAAATCATATGACGCTGTAATAGCCGTGCAATAATATTTTGAAAACAAATAAACACTATCATTTAATTGTGCGAAATAAATGCGATGCGTATGCATAAGGTGGTAAAAATGATGAAACGCAAATTATGATAATACTGGTAATAATAATAATAATAACAAATAATAATAATAATAGTAGTAGTGACGGTAGTAAAATATAATGACAGGATAGTGAAATGCCGGTATTAATAAAAGCTAATAATTATAGTAAAAAATGCAAATAATTATTTTTTAAAGTTGTCAATATATTGGAAGCGAAAAAAATAGGTATTTTCGGAGGAAAGGTGGGACAAAATTGGGTGTCAACAGTACTTTCCCAAATTCCCAACTAATCAAGGAGTTATCGCTGCCGAAGTAGGCCTATTAACCATTTCCGCAAAACGTTCAAACCTTAAGTTTTTCCACTAAAACTCTAATGATATGAGTCTAAACTTAGTTCCAAGATACGGGGTGTTACAATATATAATGTATATACTCTTTATTTCTTCCAACATGCCCAAATGATTTCTCCTTAGAATGTTTTGCTTTGGAGAAAGGGTAAAAAGTATGTTTTTGAGAGTAGACAACGCGTGCACTTCATCTATGTTCTTACATATGTAAACATACAAAAACAATTCAAAGTTATATGCATTCATAATACAAAAAATAATTACATTGTGGCTGTAACTTTAAGCCAATTTGTGCAACATCGGGAAAACGGAGGCAAAGGCTTTCCAATATTAACCTTCTATACATCCGTATGAATGCATATACATGAGATATATCTAAATATACACAGTATATACATAATCTACCGATTTGTTTTGAGTGTATATTTTGACATGTTTAGTCTTATTTATTAATCACATACTAATCCTTTTCTTTTCATTTTTTTATGCATGACTATCGAACACGAGTTCCTCGGACTCGTCTCCTTCCGCATTTGGCGTTGGGCTAAAAATCCCAACGTAACTCCTCTCTACGTCCAGCCCTCTGTCCACAGCGAAAAATGGAAAACATAAATTCTGGGCCAAAGCCAAATAGGCAAGACAACAGCAGCAGCATATAAAAAATTGTTATTGGGCCGAAGCCCAATAGTGGCCAGATCCGCAGTAGTCCAGGAAAATGGGCAGAGCCCATTTAATTTCATTTCAGTCTCTATTTTGTTTTGTGCATTTAATTTGTATTATTTGACTAACCCGTTACTTTGTTTGTTTTCCTAACTTAGATGAATTCTAGTAAAATTAGTGGGTTAGCTTTAGCATAATGGGTAGTAAATTCCACAAACTATATTCAATTCTATTTATGTTCCAAACTATTTATAGTATCCATAACATTTATTTGAATGACTGATTTTTCAAATTAGCACGACCACATCGAGCTAAAAGAATCAAGATTTACTCTTTTTATCTTAGAACACTTGAAATACATATTTGTTAAAACATTAATATTAATTTTTCAATAACTTTACAAATACATTTTAATTTGCTAGTTGGCGTAATTCATATTCCGAATACATATGAACATTACTCATCCCGTTTCTTTTGGTTTATTTATAACTAAACTCTTTTTATTCAATCACTACTTTTCTACAAGTTTTACTTTAAACAACATTTTACTCTATCTATAACTTTAGCAATACTTTCAAGATATTTTCTTAAATATTTAAAAATACTATATTTACACTTAAGTCTAACTAATCATAAGTCCGGTCGGTTAACCATTGTTAATGGGTCTTAAAGGATGCCTAATACCTTCCCTTTAGACTAATTGAACTTTTACCTAGAATCTTAAGTTTCGCACACTGTAAAACGGAGTTAACTTTAAAATAACTTTAATAAATTTAGGTGTCCTAATTCACCATAAATAATTAGGTGGCGACTCCTTAAAATAAATAAAAAACAGGAATCACCAATATGTTGTACTTCTAACTTTAATTAACCCCGGAATTACCAGAATGTTATAAACTATTTTGATCCCGGTTAAAATAGGGTATAACACCGGTCGACGGCACCGTTGAATGGAACATATTGCTGAAGGTACAAAAGACGGAGAAATTGATGGATCGTCGAACGATCGACGGTCCGGCGATCTTGCCATCGGGGGCAATTTTTTCAGTTTCTGCTGCGCGTTTTTGGAGCCTATTTAAAGAACATTTTAGGTTTTTTTTTTTTTTTGGTATTCAGATTTTATTGTAACCACATTAAAAGTTCCATTGGTGGGTGAGCATTGAATACTCCCCTTTTGGAGCTTAGTGAAGACAACAAGATTCCATTTTCCATCATCTTTATTACACTTTGTAAGCTTTGATTAAAGAAACTACTCACACATTATGGTCTCAAAAGTAGTAACCAATAAATGAGACATAAAGCTTACAAATGCTTGCAAGATTTTGAATCATTGTGAATCATGTGAATGTTATATTGATACAAGAAATAACAACAATTTAATGATGAATACGTATAATATTGTATCCATTATTTTTTTTCTCAGTGCAGGTTCATGGTTCATCTTTGATTTTTGTCTAAGGAAATGGACCATCATTATTTGAACTCCGAAAAAAAGGTAATGATAGAGCAAGTTTCTTATTTTGGTGAATATATGTGATAATGGACTTCAGCATAATCTATGTCTTACAATCACATTAATAAATTTACAAAACTCAATTAGTTTATCTTATCTAAGTAATTTGTTTTTATTTTTTGTTTAAGGGTTAGAAAGAATGTAGGTTCATTTCTTTCTAATTACAAGATCTAATCAATTAGCTTAAAGACACTTCTCTTCTATTTATGGAATATAGTTTTTTTTTCCTGCTTTTCTATGTCAAGAAATATATGATAAACATATTGACTAACTATAAGAAAATCTAATAATGTATGCATATAACGTAAAATGATATTTAACTAAGCGGTGAATTATTAAAAATTACATGACAAGTTTTGGAAGATATTAATGAACACTAAAGTAACATGAGTGTAGTTAATTTTTGAATTGATTTTTTTTAATAGCTGGAATTTGATTTGGAATATAAACTTTCTAAAAAGTACGTAGTTTGTATTTTTCTTTAAATGAAAGATAGAAACGAATATTTTTACTATAAAGAGGAATTAAGTTAGGAGTAATCGGAAAACCTTAACTATTAGTATAGATTCTTTTCAGAGAATATGAATATGGATTGGAACGGGTAAAAAAATGAAATTCAATATTTGTGAAAGAAACTAGATATAAAAGTTAGATTTCAAACTTCTTTTTCTACCCTAAAAGTTTTTTAAGGAATCACTTTACTAACCTTTAATTATCCTTTACATGCAAGGGAATATTACCTGACCAGAAAAATAAAGGAGGAGTATTAAAAATTGACTAGATAAAATAGTGATCTCCACAAAACTATCCGTCTAAATATTGAAGGAAATACAGACATATTGTAAATAGATTTGAGTAATAATTTATGATTAATTCCATTTGAAATTGATCGCGCATCGCGCGAGTACGAATACTAGTAATTGAAAATGAATGAGTTTAGTATTTTATTTGTCCGCTACCCACTTTATAGCTTGATGCCGGAAATTCCTGTTATGGAGATAAAATGCTCTCTTATCCTAGATCTTTGATAAAGATGAAATAATACCTTATTACCCCCACCACAACTTGTTGGTGGTAATGAATTTAGCACCTGAAATTAAATTAGACATGGTACTAGAAGATTCCAGTTTTAAAATTATAAAACTGGATGGTTGTTTCCCGTGATTCATTAATGTACAGTATGGTGTTGTACTGTATTATCCTGTATTAATGAATACAATGTTTGGATAGACTATATCTTTTGTTGTGATTTAATAACATTTCTATTGTTTGGTTTGACTTTATAGTACTTGTATAATAACTTGTACGTTTACTAAAATACCCTTAACGCTTAATTAGAAATTAATTTATATATATCAATAAAAGTCAGGTAAAGGATAAAATAGGAACTAAGTAGGTTGTGGGTGAGGATGGTGGGTTAGGGTGGTGGAGGATTGGGTGATGTGAGGTGGGTGATCGTGGGATGAGGGTGGGGATAATGGGTGGTAGGGTGGGGGTGAGTAGTCGTGGGGTTGGGGTTGTGTAGTGGTGAGGGATAGTGGGTGAGGGTGGCGGAGAGGTGGGTGGTTGTGGGATGAGAGTGGGGGTTGTGTGTGGTAAGGTGGGGGTGAGTGGTTGTGGGGTGCAGGGGCGGATTTATAGGCAGCACAGGGTGTTCACTCGAGCACCCTCGGCGAAAAATTCCGCTGTAGATATAGGTAAAATTTTCTGAGTCTATGTAGATATATATGTTTTGAACACCCTCAACAACATGGAAAAGTGTTCAAAATAAACCTCTGAGTCCTGGGTTCTAGCCTGTGGGATATCATATTTTTTAAAGTTTAGCTCTTATTATTTTTTTGATTTAATTTCCGAAAAACAGACGATGCCGTTTAGCTACTTCTAATTTTTTTTTTTTCAAAAATGTGGTGGAATTAGGAATTTTTAATCCCAAAAATCCAAAAGTCAAAATCAGCTCCCAATAAACCTTGTTTCCACCAACACTTGGGTATAACAATTGACAAATTACAAAGCACCGCCGCAGCCACCGGATAACCGCCCGCCGACCGGAATTTCTTTCCAACTACAGTAGCTTTCTCTGGTGACTGCTAAGCAACACATGCTTGCAAGATTTTGAATCATTGTGAATCACGTGAATGTTATATTGATACAAGAAATAACAACAATTTAATGATGAATACGTATAATAATGTATCCATTATCTTTTTTCTCAGTGCAGGTTCATGGTTCATCTTTGATTTTTTTCTAAGGAAATGGACCATCATTATTTGAACTCCGAAAAAAAGGTAATGATAGAGGAAGTTTGTTATTTTGGTGAATATATATGATAATGGACTTCAACATAGTTTATGTCTTACAATCACATAAATAAATTTACAAAACTCAATTAGTTTATCTTATCTAAGTAATTTGTTTTTATTTTTTGTTTAAGGGTTAGAAAGAATGTAGGTTCATTTCTTTCTAATTACAAGATCTAATCAATTAGCTTAAAGACACTTCTCTTCTATTTATGGAATATAGTTTTTTTTTCCTGCTTTTCTATGTCAAGAAATATATGATAAACATATTGACTAACTATAAGAAAATCTAATAACGAATGCATATAACGTAAAATGATATTCAACTAAGCGGTGAATTATTAAAAATTACATGACAAGTTTTGGAGGATATTAATGAACACTAAAGTAACGTGAGTGTAGTTAATTTTTGAATTGATTTTTTTTTTATAGCTGGAATTTAATTTGGAATATAGACTTTCTAAAAAGTACGTAGTTTGTATTTTTCTTTAAATGAAAGATAAAAACGAATATTTTTACTATAAAGAGGAATTAAGTTAGGAGTAATTGGAAAATCTTAACTATTACTATAGATTCTTTTCAGAGAATATGAATGTGGATTGGAACGGGTAAAAAATGAAATTCAATATTTGTGAAAGAAAGTAGCTATAAAAGTTAGATTTCAAACTTCTTTTTCTACCCTAAAAGTTTTTTAAGGAATCACTTTAACAACCTTTAATTATCCTTTACATGCAAGGGAATATTACCTGACCAGAAAAATAAAGGAGGAGTATAAAAAATTGACTAGATAAAATAGTGATCTCCACAAAACTATCCGTCTAAATATTGAAGGAAATACAGACACAATGTAAATAGATTTGAGTAATAATTTATGATTAATTCCATTTGACATTGATCGCGCATCGCGCGAGTACGAATACTAGTAATTGAAAATGAATGAGTTTAGTATTTTATTTGTCCGCTACCCACTTTATAGCTTTATGCCGGAAATTCCTATTATGGAGATAAAATGCTCTCTTATCCTAGATCTTTGATAAAGATGAAATAATACCTTATTACCCCCACCACAACTTGTTGGTGGTAATGAATTTAGCACCTGAAATTAAATTAGACATGGTACTAGAAGATTCCAGTTTTAAAATTATAAAATTAGATGGTTGTTTCCCGTGATTCATTAATGTACAGTATGGTGTTGTACTGTATTATTCTGTATTAATGAATACAATGTTTGGATAGACTGTATCTTTTGTTGTGATTTAATAACATTTCTATTGTTTGGTTTGACTTTATAGTACTTGAATAATAACTTGTACGTTTACTAAAATACCCTTAACTCTTAATTAGAAATTAATTTATATATCAATAAAACTCAGGTAAAGGATAAAATAGGAACTAAGTAGGTGGTAGGTGAGGGTGGTGGAGGGGTGGGTGGTGTGAGGTGGGTGATCGTGGGATGAGGGTGGGGATAATGGGTGGTAGGGTGGGGGTGAGTAGTCGTGGGGTTGGGGTTGTGTAGTGGTGAGGGATAGCGGGTGAGGGTGGCGGAGAGGTGGGTGGTTGTGGGATGAGGGTGGGGGTTGTGTGTGGTAAGGTGGGGGTGAGTGGTTGTGGGGTGCAAGGGCGGATTTATAGGCAGCACAGGGTGTTCAATCGAGCACCCTCGGCGAAAAATTCCGCTGTAGATATAGGTAAGATATTCTGAGTCTATGTAGATATATATGTTTTGAACACCCTCAACAACATGGAAAAGGCTAGCTCAGCGGTTTCAGGGTGTTCAAAATAAACCTCTGAGTCCTGTGTTCTAGCCTGTGGGACATCATATTTTTTAAGCTCTTATTATTTTTTTGATTTAATTTCCGAAAAACAGACGATGCCGTTTAGCTACTTCTAATTTTTTTTTTTTCAAAAATGTGGTGGAATTAGGAATTTTTAATCCCAAAAATCCAAAAGTCAAAATCAGCTCCCAATAAACCTTGTTTCCACCAACACTTGGGTATAACAATTGACAAATTACAAAGCACCGCCGCAGCCACCGGATAACCGCCCGCCGACCGGAATTTCTTTCCAACTACAGTAGCTTTCTCTGGTGACTGCTAAGCAACACATGCTTGCAAGATTTTGAATCATTGTGAATCACGTGAATGTTATATTGATACAAGAAATAACAACAATTTAATGATGAATACGTATAATAATGTATCCATTATCTTTTTTCTCAGTGCAGGTTCATGGTTCATCTTTGATTTTTTTCTAAGGAAATGGACCATTACTATTTGAACTCCGAAAAATAGGTAATGATAGAGGAAGTTTGTTATTTTGGTGAATATATATGATAATGGACTTCAACATAGTTTATGTCTTACAATCACATAAATAAATTTACAAAACTCAATTAGTTTATCTTATCTAAGTAATTTGTTTTTATTTTTTGTTTAAGGGTTAGAAAGAATGTAGGTTCATTTCTTTCTAATTACAAGATCTAATCAATTAGCTTAAAGACACTTCTCTTCTATTTATGGAATATAGTTTTTTTTTCCTGCTTTTCTATGTCAAGAAATATATGATAAACATATTGACTAACTATAAGAAAATCTAATAACGTATGCATATAACGTAAAATGATATTTAACTAAGCGGTGAATTATTAAAAATTACATGACATGTTTTGGAGGATATTAATGAACACTAAAGTAACGTGAGTGTAGTTAATTTTTGCATTGATTTTTATTTTATAGCTGGAATTTAATTTGGAATATAAACTTTCTAAAAAGTACGTAGTTTGTATTTTTCTTTAAATGAAAGATAAAAACGAATATTTTTACTATAAAGAGGAATTAAGTTAGGAGTAATTGGAAAATCTTAACTATTAGTATAGATTCTTTTCAGAGAATATGAATATGGATTGGAACGGGTAAAAAATGAAATTCAATATTTGTGAAAGAAAGTAGCTATAAAAGTTAGATTTCAAACTTCTTTTTCTACCCTAAAAGTTTTTTAAGGAATCACTTTAACAACCTTTAATTATCCTTTACATGCAAGGGAATATTACCTGACCAGAAAAATAAAGGAGGAGTATTAAAAATTGACTAGATAAAATAGTGGTCTCCACAAAACTATCCGTCTAAATATTGAAGGAAATACAGACACACTGTAAATAGATTTGAGTAATAATTTATGATTAATTCCATTTGACATTGATCGCGCATCGCGCGAGTACGAATACTAGTAATTGAAAATGAATGAGTTTAGTATTTTATTTGTCCGCTACCCACTTTATAGCTTTATGCCGGAAATTCCTATTATGGAGATAAAATGCTCTCTTATCCTAGATCTTTGATAAAGATGAAATAATACCTTATTACCCCCACCACAACTTGTTGGTGGTAATGAATTTAGCACCTGAAATTAAATTAGACATGGTACTAGAAGATTCCAGTTTTAAAATTATAAAATTGGATGGTTGTTTTCCGTGATTCATTAATGTACAGTATGGTGTTGTACTGTATTATCCTGTATTAATGAATACAATGTTTGGATAGACTATATCTTTTGTTGTGATTTAATAACATTTCTATTGTTTGGTTTGACTTTATAGTACGTATATAATAACTTGTACGTTTACTAAAATACCCTTAACTCTTAATTAGAAATTAATTTATATATATCAATAAAACTCAGGTAAAGGATAAAATAGGAACTAAGTAGATTGTGGGTGAGGGTGGTGGGTTAGGGTGGTGGAGGGGTGGGTGATGTGAGGTGGGTGATCGTGGGATGAGGGTGGGGATAATGGGTGGTAGGGTGGGGGTGAGTAGTCGTGGGGTTGGGGTTGTGTAGTGGTGAGGGATGGTGGGTGAAGGTGGCGGAGAGGTGGATGGTTGTGGGATGAGGGTGGGGGTTGTGTATGGTAAGGTGGGGGTGAGTGGTTGTGGGGTGCAGGGGCGGATTTATAGGCAGCACAGGGTGTTCACTCGAGCACCCTCGGCGAAAATTTCCGCTGTAGATATAGGTAAAATATTCTGAGTCTATGTAGATATATATGTTTTGACCACCCTCAACAACATGGAAAAGGCTAGCTCAGCGGTTTCAGGGTGTTCAAAATAAACCTCTGAGTCCTGTGTTCTAGCCTGTGGGACATCATATTTTTTAAAGTTTAGCTCTTATTATTTTTTTGATTTAATTTCTGAAAAACAGACGATGCCATTTAGCTACTTCTAATTTTTTTTTTTCAAAAATGTGGTGGAATTAGGAATTTTTAATCCCAAAAATCCAAAAGTCAAAATCAGCTCCCAATAAACCTTGTTTCCACCAACACTTGGGTATAACAATTGACAAATTACAAAGCACCGCCGCAGCCACCGGATAACCGCCCGCCGACCGGAATTTCTTTCCAACTACAGTAGCTTTCTCTGGTGACTGCTAAGCAACACATGCTTGCAAGATTTTGAATCATTGTGAATCACGTGAATGTTATATTGATACAAGAAATAACAACAATTTAATGATGAATACGTATAATAATGTATCCATTATCTTTTTTCTCAGTGCAGGTTCATGGTTCATCTTTGATTTTTTTCTAAGGAAATGGACCATTACTATTTGAACTCCGAAAAATAGGTAATGATAGAGGAAGTTTGTTATTTTGGTGAATATATATGATAATGGACTTCAACATAGTTTATGTCTTACAATCACATAAATAAATTTACAAAACTCAATTAGTTTATCTTATCTAAGTAATTTGTTTTTATTTTTTGTTTAAGGGTTAGAAAGAATGTAGGTTCATTTCTTTCTAATTACAAGATCTAATCAATTAGCTTAAAGACACTTCTCTTCTATTTATGGAATATAGTTTTTTTTTCCTGCTTTTCTATGTCAAGAAATATATGATAAACATATTGACTAACTATAAGAAAATCTAATAACGAATGCATATAACGTAAAATGATATTCAACTAAGCGGTGAATTATTAAAAATTACATGACAAGTTTTGGAGGATATTAATGAACACTAAAGTAACGTGAGTGTAGTTAATTTCTGAATTGATTTTTTTTTTATAGCTGGAATTTAATTTGGAATATAGACTTTCTAAAAAGTACGTAGTTTGTATTTTTCTTTAAATGAAAGATAAAAACGAATATTTTTACTATAAAGAGGAATTAAGTTAGGAGTAATTGGAAAATCTTAACTATTAGTATAGATTCTTTTCAGAGAATATGAATATGGATGGGAACGGGTAAAAAATGAAATTCAATATTTGTGAAAGAAAGTAGCTATAAAAGTTAGATTTCAAACTTCTTTTTCTACCCTAAAAGTTTTTTAAGGAATCACTTTAACAACCTTTAATTATCCTTTACATGCAAGGGAATATTACCTGACCAGAAAAATAAAGGAGGAGTATTAAAAATTGACTAGATAAAATAGTGGTCTCCACAAAACTATCCGTCTAAATATTGAAGGAAATACAGACACACTGTAAATAGATTTGAGTAATAATTTATGATTAATTCCATTTGACATTGATCGCGCATCGCGCGAGTACGAATACTAGTAATTGAAAATGAATGAGTTTAGTATTTTATTTGTCCGCTACCCACTTTATAGCTTTATGCCGGAAATTCCTATTATGGAGATAAAATGCTCTCTTATCCTAGATCTTTGATAAAGATGAAATAATACCTTATTACCCCCACCACAACTTGTTGGTGGTAATGAATTTAGCACCTGAAATTAAATTAGACATGGTACTAGAAGATTCCAGTTTTAAAATTATAAAATTGGATGGTTGTTTCCCGTGATTCATTAATGTACAGTATGGTGTTGTACTATATTATCCTGTATTAATGAATACAATGTTTGGATAGACTATATCTTTTGTTGTGATTTAATAACATTTCTATTGTTTGGTTTGACTTTATAGTACGTATATAATAACTTGTACGTTTATTAAAATACCCTTAACTCTTAATTAGAAATTAATTTATATATATCAATAAAACTCAGGTAAAGGATAAAATAGGAACTAAGTAGGTTGTGGGTGAGGGTGGTGGGTTAGGGTGGTGGAGGGGTGGGTGATGTGAGGTGGGTGATCGTGGGATGAGGGTGGGGATAATGGGTGGTAGGGTGGGGGTGAGTAGTCGTGGGGTTGGGGTTGTGTAGTGGTGAGGGATAGTGGGTGAGGGTGGCGGAGAGGTGGGTGGTTGTGGGATGAGGGTGGGGGTTGTGTATGGTAAGGTGGGGGTGAGTGGTTGTGGGGTGCAGGGGCGGATTTATAGGCAGCACAGGGTGTTCACTCGAGCACCCTCGGCGAAAAATTCCGCTGTAGATATAGGTAAGATATTCTGAGTCTATGTAGATATATATGTTTTGAACACCCTCAACAACATGGAAAAGGCTAGCTCAGCGGTTTCAGGGTGTTCAAAATAAACCTCTGAGTCCTGTGTTCTAGCCTGTGGGACATCATATTTTTTAAAGTTTAGCTCTTATTATTTTTTTGATTTAATTTCCGAAAAACAGACGATGCCGTTTAGCTACTTCTAATTTTTTTTTTTTCAAAAATGTGGTGGAATTAGGAATTTTTAATCCCAAAAATCCAAAAGTCAAAATCAGCTCCCAATAAACCTTGTTTCCACCAACACTTGGGTATAACAATTGACAAATTAGAAAGCACCGCCGCAGCCACCGGATAACCGCCCGCCGACCGGAATTTCTTTCCAACTACAGTAGCTTTCTCTGGTGACTGCTAAGCAACACATGCTTGCAAGATTTTGAATCATTGTGAATCACGTGAATGTTATATTGATACAAGAAATAACAACAATTTAATGATGAATACGTATAATAATGTATCCATTATCGTTTTTCTCAGTGCAGGTTCATGGTTCATCTTTGATTTTTTTCTAAGGAAATGGACCATTACTATTTGAACTCTGAAAAATAGGTAATGATAGAGGAAGTTTGTTATTTTGGTGAATATATATGATAATGGACTTCAACATAGTTTATGTCTTACAATCACATAAATAAATTTACAAAACTCAATTAGTTTATCTTATCTAAGTAATTTGTTTTTATTTTTTGTTTAAGGGTTAGAAAGAATGTAGGTTCATTTCTTTCTAATTACAAGATCTAATCAATTAGCTTAAAGACACTTCTCTTCTATTTATGGAATATAGTTTTTTTTTCCTGCTTTTCTATGTCAAGAAATATATGATAAACATATTGACTAACTATAAGAAAATCTAATAACGTATGCATATAACGTAAAATGATATTTAACTAAGCGGTGAATTATTAAAAATTACATGACATGTTTTGGAGGATATTAATGAACACTAAAGTAACGTGAGTGTAGTTAATTTTTGCATTGATTTTTTTTTTATAGCTGGAATTTAATTTGGAATATAAACTTTCTAAAAAGTACGTAGTTTGTATTTTTCTTTAAATGAAAGATAAAAACGAATATTTTTACTATAAAGAGGAATTAAGTTAGGAGTAATTGGAAAATCTTAACTATTAGTATAGATTCTTTTCAGAGAATATGAATATGGATTGGAACGGGTAAAAAATGAAATTCAATATTTGTGAAAGAAAGTAGCTATAAAAGTTAGATTTCAAACTTCTTTTTCTACCCTAAAAGTTTTTTAAGGAATCACTTTAACAACCTTTAATTATCCTTTACATGCAAGGGAATATTACCTGACCAGAAAAATAAAGGAGGAGTATTAAAAATTGACTAGATAAAATAGTGGTCTCCACAAAACTATCCGTCTAAATATTGAAGGAAATACAGACACACTGTAAATAGATTTGAGTAATAATTTATGATTAATTCCATTTGACATTGATCGCGCATCGCGCGAGTACGAATACTAGTAATTGAAAATGAATGAGTTTAGTATTTTATTTGTCCGCTACCCACTTTATAGCTTTATGCCGGAAATTCCTATTATGGAGATAAAATGCTCTCTTATTCTAGATCTTTGATAAAGATGAAATAATACCTTATTACCCCCACCACAACTTGTTGGTGGTAATGAATTTAGCACCTGAAATTAAATTAGACATGGTACTAGAAGATTCCAGTTTTAAAATTATAAAATTGGATGGTTGTTTCCCGTGATTCATTAATGTACAGTATGGTGTTGTACTGTATTATCCTGTATTAATGAATACAATGTTTGGATAGACTATATCTTTTGTTGTGATTTAATAACATTTCTATTGTTTGGTTTGACTTTATAGTATGTATATAATAACTTGTACGTTTACTAAAATACCCTTAACTCTTAATTAGAAATTAATTTATATATATCAATAAAACTCAGGTAAAGGATAAAATAGGAACTAAGTAGGTTGTGGGTGAGGGTGGTGGGTTAGGGTGGTGGAGGGGTGGGTGATGTGAGGTGGGTGATCGTGGGATGAGGGTGGGGATAATGGGTGGTAGGGTGGGGGTGAGTAGTCGTGGGGTTGGGGTTGTGTAGTGGTGAGGGATAGTGGGTGAGGGTGGCGGAGAGGTGGGTGGTTGTGGGATGAGGGTGGGGGTTGTGCATGGTAAGGTGGGGGTGAGTGGTTGTGGGGTGCAGGGGCGGATTTATAGGCAGCACAGGGTGTTCACTCGAGCACCCTCGGCGAAAAATTCCGCTGTAGATATAGGTAAGATATTCTGAGTCTATGTAGATATATATGTTTTGAACACCCTCAACAACATGGAAAAGGCTAGCTCAGCGGTTTCAGGGTGTTCAAAATAAACCTCTGAGTCCTGTGTTCTAGCCTGTGGGACATCATATTTTTTAAAGTTTAGCTCTTATTATTTTTTTGATTTAATTTCCGAAAAACAGACGATGCCGTTTAGCTACTTCTAATTTTTTTTTTTCAAAAATGTGGTGGAATTAGGAATTTTTAATCCCAAAAATCCAAAAGTCAAAATCAGCTCCCAATAAACCTTGTTTCCACCAACACTTGGGTATAACAATTGACAAATTACAAAGCACCGCCGCAGCCACCGGATAACCGCCCGCCGACCGGAATTTCTTTCCAACTACAGTAGCTTTCTCTGGTGACTGCTAAGCAACACATGCTTGCAAGATTTTGAATCATTGTGAATCACGTGAATGTTATATTGATACAAGAAATAACAACAATTTAATGATGAATACGTATAATAATGTATCCATTATCTTTTTTCTCAGTGCAGGTTCATGGTTCATCTTTGATTTTTTTCTAAGGAAATGGACCATTACTATTTGAACTCCGAAAAATAGGTAATGATAGAGGAAGTTTGTTATTTTGGTGAATATATATGATAATGGACTTCAACATAGTTTATGTCTTACAATCACATAAATAAATTTACAAAACTCAATTAGTTTATCTTATCTAAGTAATTTGTTTTTATTTTTTGTTTAAGGGTTAGAAAGAATGTAGGTTCATTTCTTTCTAATTACAAGATCTAATCAATTAGCTTAAAGACACTTCTCTTCTATTTATGGAATATAGTTTTTTTTTCCTGCTTTTCTATGTCAAGAAATATATGATAAACATATTGACTAACTATAAGAAAATCTAATAACGTATGCATATAACGTAAAATGATATTTAACTAAGCGGTGAATTATTAAAAATTACATGACATGTTTTGGAGGATATTAATGAACACTAAAGTAACGTGAGTGTAGTTAATTTTTGAATTGATTTTTTTTTTATAGCTGGAATTTAATTTGGAATATAAACTTTCTAAAAAGTACGTAGTTTGTATTTTTCTTTAAATGAAAGATAAAAACGAATATTTTTACTATAAAGAGGAATTAAGTTAGGAGTAATTGGAAAATCTTAACTATTAGTATAGATTCTTTTCAGAGAATATGAATATGGATTGGAACGGGTAAAAAATGAAATTCAATATTTGTGAAAGAAAGTAGCTATAAAAGTTAGATTTCAAACTTCTTTTTCTACCCTAAAAGTTTTTTAAGGAATCACTTTAACAACCTTTAATTATCCTTTACATGCAAGGGAATATTACCTGACCAGAAAAATAAAGGAGGAGTATTAAAAATTGACTAGATAAAATAGTGGTCTCCACAAAACTATCCGTCTAAATATTGAAGGAAATACAGACACACTGTAAATAGATTTGAGTAATAATTTATGATTAATTCCATTTGACATTGATCGCGCATCGCGCGAGTACGAATACTAGTAATTGAAAATGAATGAGTTTAGTATTTTATTTGTCCGCTACCCACTTTATAGCTTTATGCCGGAAATTCCTATTATGGAGATAAAATGCTCTCTTATCCTAGATCTTTGATAAAGATGAAATAATACCTTATTACCCCCACCACAACTTGTTGGTGGTAATGAATTTAGCACCTGAAATTAAATTAGACATGGTACTAGAAGATTCCAGTTTTAAAATTATAAAATTGGATGGTTGTTTCCCGTGATTCATTAATGTACAGTATGGTGTTGTACTGTATTATACTGTATTAATGAACACAATGTTTGGATAGACTGTATCTTTTGTTGTGATTTAATAACATTTCTATTGTTTGGTTTGACTTTATAGTACTTGTATAATAACTTGTACATTTACTAAAATACCCTTAACTCTTAATTAGAAATTAGTTTATATATATCAATAAAACTTGGGTAAAGGATAAAATAGGAACTAAGTAGGTGGTGGGTGGGGGTGGTGGAGGGGTGGGTGTGTGAGGTGGGTGATCGTCGGATGAGGGTGGGGATAATGGGTGGTAGGGTGGGGGTGAGCAGTTGTGGGGTTGGGGTTGTGTAGTGGCTAGGGATAGTGGGTGGGGGTGGCGGAGGGGTGGGTGGTTGTGGGAAGAGGATGGGGGTAGTGTGTGGTAAGGTGGGGGTGAGTGGTTGTGGGGTGCAGGGGCGGATTTATAGGCAGCACAGGGTGTTCACTCGAGCACCCTCGGCGAAAAATTCCGCTGTAGATATAGGTAAGATATTCTGAGTCTATGTAGATATATATGTTTTGAACACCCTCAACAACATGGAAAAGGCTAGCTCAGCGGTTTCAGGGTGTTCAAAATAAACCTCTGAGTCCTGTGTTCTAGCCTGTGGGACATCATATTTTTTAAAGTTTAGCTCTTATTATTTTTTTGATTTAATTTTCGAAAAACAGACGATGCCGTTTAGCTACTTCTAATTTTTTTTTTTTCAAAAATGTGGTGGAATTAGGAATTTTTAATCCCAAAAATCCAAAAGTCAAAATCAGCTCCCAATAAACCTTGTTTCCACCAACACTTGGGTATAACAATTGACAAATTACAAAGCACCGCCGCAGCCACCGGATAACCGCCCGCCGACCGGAATTTCTTTCCAACTACAGTAGCTTTCTCTGGTGACTGCTAAGCAACACATGCTTGCAAGATTTTGAATCATTGTGAATCACGTGAATGTTATATTGATACAAGAAATAACAACAATTTAATGATGAATACGTATAATAATATATCCATTATCTTTTTTCTCAGTGCAGGATCATGGTACATCTTTGATATTTTTCTAAGGAAATGGACCATTACTATTTGAACTCCGAAAAATAGGTAATGATAGAGGAAGTTTGTTATTTTGGTGAATATATATGATAATGGACTTCAACATAGTTTATGTCTTACAATCACATAAATAAATTTACAAAACTCAATTAGTTTATCTTATCTAAGTAATTTGTTTTTATTTTTTGTTTAAGGGTTAGAAAGAATGTAGGTTCATTTCTTTCTAATTACAAGATCTAATCAATTAGCTTAAAGACACTTCTCTACTATTTATGGAATATAGTTTTTTTTTCCTGCTTTTCTATGTCAAGAAATATATGATAAACATATTGACTAACTATAAGAAAATCTAATAACGTATGCATATAACGTAAAATGATATTTAACTAAGCGGTGAATTATTAAAAATTACATGACATGTTTTGGAGGATATTAATGAACACTAAAGTAACGTGAGTGTAGTTAACTTTTGAATTGATTTTTTTTTATAGCTGGAATTTAATTTGGAATATAAACTTTCTAAAAAGTACGTAGTTTGTATTTTTCTTTAAATGAAAGATAAAAACGAATATTTTTACTATAAAGAGGAATTAAGTTAGGAGTAATTGGAAAATCTTAACTATTAGTATAGATTCTTTTCAGAGAATATGAATATGGATTGGAACGGGTAAAAAATGAAATTCAATATTTGTGAAAGAAAGTAGTTATAAAAGTTAGATTTCAAACTTATTTTCTACCCTAAAAGTTTTTTAAGGAATCACTTTAACAACCTTTAATTATCCTTTACATGCAAGGGAATATTACCTGACCAGAAAAATAAAGGAGGAGTATTAAAAATTGACTAGATAAAATAGTGATCTCCACAAAACTATCCGTCTAAATATTGAAGGAAATACAGACACACTGTAAATAGATTTGAGTAATAATTTATGATTAATTCCATTTGACATTGATCGCGCATCGCGCGAGTACGAATACTAGTAATTGAAAATGAATGAGTTTAGTATTTTATTTGTCCGCTACCCACTTTATAGCTTTATGCCGGAAATTCCTATTATGGAGATAAAATGCTCTCTTATCCTAGATCTTTGATAAATATGAAATAATACCTTATTACCCCCACCACAACTTGTTGGTGGTAATGAATTTAGCACCTGAAATTAAATTAGACATGGTACTAGAAGATTCCAGTTTTAAAATTATAAAATTAGATGGTTGTTTCCCGTGATTCATTAATGTACAGTATGGTGTTGTACTGTATTATCCTGTATTAATGAATACAATGTTTGGATAGACTGTATCTTTTGTTGTGATTTAATAACATTTCTATTGTTTGGTTTGACTTTATAGTACTTGTATAATAACTTGTACGTTTACTAAAATACCCTTAACTCTTAATTAGAAATTAATTTATATATATCAATAAAACTCAGGTAAAGGATAAAATAGGAACTAAGTAGGTGGTAGGTGAGGGTGGTGGAGGGGTGGGTGATGTGAGGTGGGTGATCGTGGGATGAGGGTGGGGATAATGGGTGGTAGGGTGGGGGTGAGTAGTCGTGGGGTTGGGGTTGTGTAGTGGTGAGGGATAGCGGGTGAGGGTGGCGGAGAGGTGGGTGGTTGTGGGATGAGGGTGGGGGTTGTGTGTGGTAAGGTGGGGGTGAGTGGTTGTGGGGTGCAGGGGCGGATTTATAGGCAGCACAGGGTGTTCAATCGAGCACCCTCGGCGAAAATTTCCGCTGTACATATAGGTAAAATTTTCTGAGTCTATGTAGATATATATGTTTTGAACACCCTCAACAACATGGAAAAGGCTAGCTCAGTGGTTTCAGGGTGTTCAAAATAAACCTCTGAGTCCTGGGTTCTAGCTTGTGGGACATCATATTTTTTAAAGTTTAGCTCTTATTATATTTTTGATTTAATTTCCGAAAAACAGACGATGCCGTTTACCTAGTTCTAATTTTTTTTATTTCAAAAATGTGGTGGAATTAGGAATTTTTAATCCCAAAAATCCAAAAGTCAAAATCAGCTCCCAATAAACCTTGTTTCAACCAACACTTGGGTATAACAATTGAGAAATTACAAAGCACCGCCGCAGCCACCGGATAACCGCCCGCCGACCGGAATTTCATTCCAACTACAGTAGCTTTCTCTGGTGACTGCTAAGCAACACATGCTTGCAAGATTTTGAATCATTGTGAATAACGTGAATGTTATATTGATACAAGAAATAACAACAATTTAATGATGAATACGTATAGTAATGTATCCATTATCTTTTTTCTCAGTGCAGGTTCATGATTCATCTTTGATTTTTTTCTAAGGAAATGGACCATCATTATTTGAACTCCGAAAAAAAGGTAATGATAGAGGAAGTTTGTTATTTTGGTGAATATATATGATAATGGACTTCACCATAGTTTATGTCTTACAATCACATAAATAAATTTACAAAACTCAATTAGTTTATCTTATCTAAGTAATTTGTTTTTATTTTTTGTTTAAGGGTTAGAAAGAATGTAGGTTCATTTCTTTCTAATTACAAGATCTAATCAATTAGCTCAAAAACACTTCTCTTCTATTTATGGAATATAGTTTTTTTTCCTGCTTTTCTATGTCAAGAAATATATGATAAACATATTGACTAACTATAAGAAAATCTAATAAGGTATGCATATAACGTAAAATGATATTTAACTAAGCGGTTAATTATTAAAAAATTATATGACAAGTTTTGGAGGATATTAATGAACACTAAAGTAACATGAGTGTAGTTAATTTTTGAATTGATTTTTTTAATAGCTGGAATTTAATTTTGGATATAAACTTTCTAAAAAGTACGTAGTTTGTATTTTTCTTTAAATGAAAGATAAAAACGAATATTTTTACTATAAAGAGGAATTAAGTTAGGAGTAATTGGAAAACCTTAACTATTAGTATAGATTCTTTTCAGAGAATATGAATATGGATTGGAACGGGTAAAAAATGAAATACAATATTTGTGAAAGAAAGTAGCTATAAAAGATAGATTTCAAACATCTTTTTCTACCCTAAAAGTTTTTTAAGGAATCACTTTAACAACCTTTAATTATCCTTTACATGCAAGGGAATATTACCTGACCCGAAAAATAAAGGAGGAGTATTAAAAATTGACTAGATAAAATAGTGGTCTCCACAAAACTATCCGTCTAAATATTGAAGGAAATACAGACACACTGTAAATAGATTTGAGTAATAATTTATGATTAATTCCATTTGACATTGATCGCACATCGCGCGAGTACGAATACTAGTAATTGAAAATGAATGAGTTTAGTATTTTATTTGTCCGCTACCCACTTTATAGCTTTATGCCGGAAATTCCTATTATGGAGATAAAATGCTCTCTTATCCTAGATCTTTGATAAAGATGAAATAATACCTTATTACCCCCACCACAACTTGTTGGTGGTAATGAATTTAGCACCTGAAATTAAATTAGACATGGTACTAGAAGATTCCAGTTTTAAAATTATAAAATTGGATGATTGTTTCCCGTGATTCATTAATGTACAGTATGGTATGGTAAAATTGGTAAATTTTCTGAGTCTATGTAGATATATATGTTTTGAACACCCTCAACAACATGGAAAAGGCTAGCTCAGCGGTTTCAGGGTGTTCAAAATAAACCTCTGAGTCCTGGGTTCTAGCCTGTGGGACATCATATTTTATAAAGTTTAGCTCTTATTATTTTTTTGATTTAATATCCGAAATACAGACGACGCCGTTTAGCTACTTCTAATTGTTTTTTTCAAAAATGTGGTTGAATTAGGAATTTCTAATCCCAAAAATCCAAAAGTCAAAATCAGCTCCCAATAAACCTTGTTTCCACCAACACTTGGGTATAACAATTGACAAATTACAAAGCACCGCCGCAGCCACCGGATAACCGCCCGCCGACCGGAATTTCTTTCCAACTATAGTAGCTTTCTCTGGTGACTGCTAAGCAACACATGCTTGCAAGATTTTGAATCATTGTGAATCACGTGAATGTTATATTGATACAAGAAATAACAACAATTTAATGATGAATACATATAATATTGTATCCATTATCTTTTTTCTCAGTGCAGGTTCATGGTTCATCTTTGATTTTTGTCTAAGGAAATGGACCATCATTATTTGAACTCCGAAAAAAAGGTAATGATAGAGCAAGTTTATTATTTTCGTGAATATATATGATAATGGACTTCAACATAGTTTATGTCTTACAATCACATAATTAAATTTACAAAACTCAATTAGTTTATCTTATCTAAGTAATTTGTTTTTATTTTTTGTTTAAGGGTTAGAAAGAATGTAGGTTCATTTCTTTCTAATTACAAGTTTTGGAGGATATTAATGAACACTAAAGTAACATGAGTGTAGTTAATTTTTCAATTGATTTTTTTTAATAGCTGGAATTTAATTTGGAATATAAACTTTCTAAAAAGTACGTAGTTTGTATTTTTCTTTAAATGAAAGATAAAAACGAATATTTTTACTATAAAGAGGAATTAAGCTAGGAGTAATTGGAAAACCTTAACTATTAGTATAGATTCTTTTCAGAGAATATGAATATGGATTGGAACGGGTAAAAAATGAAATTCAATATTTGTGTAAGAAAGTAGCTATAAAAGTTAGATTTCAAACTTCTTTTTCTACCTTAAAAGTTTTTTAAGAAATCACTTTAACAACCTTTAATTATCCTTTACATGCAAGGGAATATTACCTGACCAGAACAATAAAGGGGGAGTATTAAAAATTGACTAGATAAAATAGTGGTCTCCACAAAACTATCCGTCTAAATATTGAAGGAAATACAGACATATTGTAAATAGATTTGAGTAATAATTTATGATTAATTCCAATTGACATTGATCGCGCATCGCGCGAGTACGAATACCAGTAATTGAAAATGAATGAGTTTAGTATTTTATTTGTCCGCTTCCCACTTTATAGCTTTATGCCAGAAATTCCTATTATGGAGATAAAATGCTCTCTTATCCTAGATCTTTGATAAAGATGAAATAATACCTTATTACCCCCACCACAACTTGTTGGTGGTAATGAATTTAGCACCTGAAATTAAATTAGACATGGTACTAGAAGATTCCAGTTTTAAAATTATAAAATTGGATGGTTGTTTCCCGTGATTCATTAATGTACAGTATGGTGTTGTACTGTATTATCCTGTATTAATGAATACAATGTTTGGATAGACTATATCTTTTGTTGTCATTTAATAACATTTCTATTGTTTGGTTTGACTTTATAGTACTTGTATAATAACTTGTACGTTTACTAAAATACCCTTAACTCTTAATTAGAAATTAATTTATATATATCAATAAAACTCAGGTAAAATATAAAATAGGAATTAAGTAGGTTGTGGGTGAGGGTGGTGGGTTAGGGTGGTGGAGGGGTGGGTGATGTGAGGTGGGTGATCGTGGGATGAGGGTGGGGATAATGGGTGGTAGGGTGGGGGTGAGTAGTCGTGGGGTTGGGGTTGTGTAGTGGTGAGGGATAGTGGGTGAGGGTGGCGGCGAGGTGGGTGGTTGTGGGATGAGGGTGGGGGTTGTGTGTGGTAAGGTGGGGGTGAGTGGTTGTGGGGTGCAGGGGCGGATTTATAGGCAGCACAGGGTGTTCACTCGAGCACCCTCGGCGAAAAATTCCGCTGTAGATATAGGTTAAATTTTCTGAGTCTATGTAGATATATATGTTTTGAACACCCTCAACAACATGGAAAAGGCTAGCTCAGCTGTTTCAGGGTGTTCAAAATAAACCTCTGAGTCCTGGGTTCTAGCCTGTGGGACATCATATTTTTTAAAGTTTAGCTCTTATTATTTTTTTGATTTAATTTCCGAAAAACAGACGATGCCGTTAAGCTACTTCTGATTTTTTTTTTTTTCAAAAATGTGGTGGAATTAGGAATTTTTAATCCCAAAAATCCAAAAGTCAAAATCAGCTCCCAATAAACCTTGTTTCAACCAACACTTGGGGATAACAATTGACAAATTACAAAGCACCGCCGCAGCCACCGGATAACCGCCCGCCGACCGGAATTTCTTTCAAACTACAGTAGCTTTCTCTGGTGACTGCTAAGCAACACATGCTTGCAAGATTTTGAATCATTGTGAATCACGTGAATGTTATATTGATACAAGAAATAACAACAATTTAATGATGAATACGTATAATAATGTATCCATTATCTTTTTTCTCAGTGCAGGTTCATGGTTCATCTTTGATTTTTTTCTAAGGAAATGGACCATCATTATTTGAACTCCGAAAAAAAGGTAATGATAGAGGAAGTTTGTTATTTTTGTGAATATATATGATAATGGACTTCAACATAGTTTATGTCTTACAATCACATAAATAAATTTACAAAACTCAATTAGTTTATCTTATCTAAGTAATTTGTTTTTATTTTTTGTTTAAGGGTTAGAAAGAATGTAGGTTCATTTCATTCTAATTACAAGATCTAATCAATTAGCTTAAAGACACTTCTCTTCTATTTATGGAATATAGTTTTTTTTTCCTGCTTTTCTATGTCAAGAAATATATGATAAACATATTGACTAACTATAAGAAAATCTAATAACGTATGCATATAACGTAAAATGATATTTAACTAAGCGGTGAATTATTAAAAATTACATGTCATGTTTTGGAGGATATTAATGAACACTAAAGTAACGTGAGTGTAGTTAATTTTTGAATTGATTTTTTTTTTATAGCTGGAATTTAATTTGGAATATAAACTTTCTAAAAAGTACGTAGTTTGTATTTTTCTTTAAATGAAAGATAAAAACGAATATTTTTACTATAAAGAGGAATTAAGTTAGGAGTAATTGGAAAATCTTAACTATTAGTATAGATTCTTTTCAGAGAATATGAATATGGATTGGAACGGGTAAAAAATGAAATTCAATATTTGTGAAAGAAAGTAGCTATAAAAGTTAGATTTCAAACTTCTTTTTCTACCCTAAAAGTTTTTTAAGGAATCACTTTAACAACCTTTAATTATCCTTTACATGCAAGGGAATATTACCTGACCAGAAAAATAAAGGAGGAGTATTAAAAATTGACTAGATAAAATAGTGATCTCCACAAAACTATCCGTCTAAATATTGAAGGAAATACAGACACACTGTAAATAGATTTGAGTAATAATTTATGATTAATTCCATTTGACATTGATCGAGCATCGCGCGAGTACGAATACTAGTAATTGAAAATGAATGAGTTTAGTATTTTATTTGTCCGCTACCCACTTTATAGCTTTATGCCGGAAATTCCTATTATGGAGATAAAATGCTCTCTTATCCTAGATCTTTGATAAAGATGAAATAATACCTTATTACCCCCACCACAACTTGTTGGTGGTAATGAATTTAGCACCTGAAATTAAATTAGACATGGTACTAGAAGATTCCAGTTTTAAAATTATAAAATTAGATGGTTGTTTCCCGTGATTCATTAATGTACAGTATGGTGTTGTACTGTATTATCCTGTATTAATGAATACAATGTTTGGATAGACTGTATCTTTTGTTGTGATTTAATAACATTTCTATTGTTTGGTTTGACTTTATAGTACTTGTATAATAACTTGTACGTTTACTAAAATACCCTTAACTCTTAATTAGAAATTAATTTATATATATCAATAAAACTCAGGTAAAGGATAAAATAGGAACTAAGTAGGTGGTAGGTGAGGGTGGTGGAGGGGTGGGGGGTGTGAGGTAGGTGATCGTGGGATGAGGGTGGGGATAATGGGTGGTAGGGTGGGGGTGAGTAGTCGTGGGGTTGGGGTTGTGTAGTGGTGAGGGATAGTGGGTGAGGGTGGCGGAGAGGTGGGTGGTTGTGGGATGAGGGTGGGGGTTGTGTGTGGTAAGGTAGGGGTGAGTGGTTGTGGGGTGCAGGGGCGGATTTATAGGCAGCACAGGGTGTTCACTCGAGCACCCTCGGCGAAAAATTCCGCTGTAGATATAGGTAAACTTTTCTGAGTCTATGTAGATATATATTTTTTGAACACCCTCAACAACGAGGAAAAGGCTAGCTCAGCGGTTTCAGGGTGTTCAAAATAAACCTCTGAGTCCTGGGTTCTAGCCTGTGGGACTTCATATTTTTTAAAGTTTAGCTCTTATTATTTTTTTGATTTAATTTCCGAAAAACAGACGATGCCATTTAGCTACTTCTGATTTTTTTTTTTCAAAAATGTGGTGGAATTAGGAATTTTTAATCCCAGAAATCCAAAAGTCAAAATCAGCTCCCAATAAACCTTGTTTCAACCAACACTTGGGTATAACAATTGACAAATTACAAAGCACCGCCGCAGCCACCGGATAACCGCCCGCCGACCGGAATTTCTTTCCAACTACAGTAGCTTTCTCTGGTGACTGCTAAGCAACACATGCTTGCAAGATTTTGAATCATTGTGAATCACGTGAATGTTATATTGATACAAGAAATAACAACAATTTAATGATGAATACGCATAATAATGTATCCATTATCTTTTTTCTCAGTGCAGGTTCATGGTTCATCTTTGATTTTTTTCTAAGGAAATGGACCATCATTATTTGAACTCTGAAAAAAAGGTAATGATAGAGGAAGTTTGTTATTTTGGAGAATATATATGATAATGGACTTCAACATAGTTTATGTCTTACAATCACATAAATAAATTTACAAAACTCAATTAGTTTATCTTATCTAAGTAATTTGTTTTTATTTTTTGTTTAAGGGTTAGAAAGAATGTAGGTTCATTTATTTCTAATTACAAGATCTAATCAATTAGCTTAAAGACACTTCTCTTCTCTTTATGGAATATAGTTTTTTTTTTTCCTGCTTTTCTATGTCAAGAAATATATGATAAACATATTGACTAACTATAAGAAAATCTAATAACGTATGCATATAACGTAAAATGATATTTAACTAAGCGGTGAATTATTAAAAATTACATGACAAGTTTTGGAGGATATTAATAAACACTAAAGTAACGTGAGTGTAGTTAATTTTTGAATTGATTTTTTTTTTTTATAGCTGGAATTTAATTTGGAATATAAACTTTCTAAAAAGTACGTAGTTTGTATTTTTCTTTAAATGAAAGATACAAACGAATATGTTTACTATAAAGAGGAATTAAGTTAGGAGTAATTGGAAAATCTTAACTAATAGTATAGATTCTTTTCAGAGAATATGAATATGGATTGGAACGGGTAAAAAATGAAATTCAATATTTGTGAAAGAAAGTAGCTATAAAAGTTAGATTTCAAACTTCTTTTTCTACCCTAAAAGTTTTTTAAGGAATCACTTTAACAACCTTTAATTATCCTTTACATGCAAGGGAATATTACCTGACCAGAAAAATAAAGGAGGAGTATTAAAAATTGACTAGATAAAATAGTGATCTCCACAAAACTATCCGTCTAAATATTGAAGGAAATACAGACACACTGTAAATAGATTTGAGTAATAATTTATGATTAATTCCATTTGACATTGATCGCGCATCGCGCGAGTACGAATACTAGTAATTGAAAATGAATGAGTTTAGTATTTTATTTGTCCGCTACCCACTTTATAGCTTTATGCCGGAAATTCCTATTATGGAGATAAAATGCTCTCTTATCCTAGATCTTTGATAAAGATGAAATAATACCTTATTACCCCCACCACAACTTGTTGGGGGTAATGAATTTAGCACCTGAAATTAAATTAGACATGGTACTAGAAGATTCCAGTTTTAAAATTATAAAATTAGATGGTTGTTTCCCGTGATTCATTAATGTACAGTATGGTGTTGTACTGTATTATCCTGTATTAATGAATACAATGTTTGGATAGACTGTATCTTTTGTTGTGATTTAATAACATTTCTATTGTTTGGTTTGACTTTATAGTACTTGTATAATAACTTGTACGTTTACTAAAATACCCTTAACTCTTAATTAGAAATTAATTTATATATATCAATAAAACTCAGGTAAAGGATAAAATAGGAACTAAGTAGGTGGTAGGTGAGGGTGGTGGAGGGGTGGGGGGTGTGAGGTAGGTGATCGTGGGATGAGGGTGGGGATATTGGGTGGTAGGGTGGGGGTGAGTAGTCGTGGGGTTGGGGTTGTGTAGTGGTGAGGGATAGTGGGTGAGGGTGGCGGAGAGGTGGGTGGTTGTGGGATGAGGGTGGGGGTTGTGTGTGGTAAGGTGGGGGTGAGTGGTTGTGGGGTGCAGGGGCGGATTTATGGGCAGCACAGGGTGTTCACTCGAGCACCCTCGGCGAAAAATTCCGCTGTAGATATAGGTAAAATTTTCTGAGTCTATTTAGATATATATGTTTTGAACACCCTCAACAACGTGGAAAAGGCTAGCTCAGCGGTTTCAGGGTGTTCAAAATAAACCTCTGAGTCCTGGGTTCTAGCCTGTGGGACTTCATATTTTTTTAAAGTTTAGCTCTTATTATTTTTTTGATTTAATTTCCGAAAAACAGACGATGCCATTTAGCTAGTTCTGATTTTTTTTTTTTCAAAAATGTGGTGGAATTAGGAATTTTTAATCCCAGAAATCCAAAAGTCAAAATCAGCTCCCAATAAACCTTGTTTCAACCAACACTTGGGTATAACAATTGACAAATTACAAAGCACCGCCGCAGCCACCGGATAACCGCCCGCCGACCGGAATATCTTTCCAACTATAGTAGCTTTCTCTGGTGACTGCTAAGCAACACATGCTTGCAAGATTTTGAATCATTGTGAATCACGTGAATGTTATATTGATACAAGAAATAACAACAATTTAATGATGAATACATATAATATTGTATCCATTATCTTTTTTCTCAGTGCAGGTTCATGGTTCATCTTTGATTTTTGTCTAAGGAAATGGACCATCATTATTTAAACTCCGAAAAAAAGGTAATGATAGAGCAAGTTTATTATTTTCGTGAATATATATGATAATGGACTTCAACATAGTTTATGTCTTACAATCACATAATTAAATTACAAAACTCAATTAGTTTATCTTATCTAAGTAATTTGTTTTTATTTTTTGTTTAAGGGTTAGAAAGAATGTAGGTTCATTTCTTTCTAATTACAAGCTCTAATCAATTAGTTTAAAAACACTTCTCTTCTGTTTATGGAATATAGTTTTTTTTTCCTGCTTTTCTATGTCAAGAAATATATGATAAACATATTGACTAACTATAAGAAAATCTAATAGGGTATGCATATAACGTAAAATGATATTTAACTAAGCGGTGAATTATTAAAAAATTACATGACAAGTTTTGGAGGATATTAATGAACACTAGAGTAACGTGAGTGTAGTTAATTTTTGAATTGCTTTTGTTTTATATAGCTGGAATTTAATTTGGAATATAAACTTTCTAAAAAGTACGTAGTTTGTATTTTTCTTTAAATGAAAGATAAAAACGAATATTTTTACTATAAAGAGGAATTAAGTTAGGAGTAATTGGAAAATCTTAACTATTAGTATAGATTCTTTTCAGAGAATATGAATATGGATTGGAACGGGTAAAAAATGAAATTCAATATTTGTGAAAGAAAGTAGCTATAAAAGTTAGATTTCAAACTTCTTTTTCTACCCTAAAAGTTTTTTAAGGAATCACTTTAACAACCTTTAATTATCCTTTACATGCAAGAGAATATTACCTGACCAGAAAAATAAAGGAGGAGTATTAAAAATTGACTAGATAAAATAGTGATCTCCACAAAACTATCCGTCTAAATATTGAAGGAAATACAGACACACTGTAAATAGATTTGAGTAATAATTTATGATTAATTCCATTTGACATTGATCGCGCATCGCGCGAGTACGAATACTAGTAATTGAAAATGAATGACTTTAGTATTTTATTTGTCCGCTACCCACTTTATATCTTTATGCCGGAAATTCCTATTATGGAGATAAAATGCTCTCTTATCCTAGATCTTTGATAAAGATGAAATAATACCTTATTACCCCCACCACAACTTGTTGGTGGTAATGAATTTAGCACCTGAAATTAAATTAGACATGGTACTAGAAGATTCCAGTTTTAAAATTATAAAATTAGATGGTTGTTTCCCGTGATTCATTAATGTACAGTATGGTGTTGTACTGTATTATCCTGTATTAATGAATACAATGTTTGGATAGACTGTATCTTTTGTTGTGATTTAATAACATTTCTATTGTTTGGTTTGACTTTATAGTACTTGTATAATAACTTGTACGTTTACTAAAATACCCTTAACTCTTAATTAGAAACTAATTTATATATATCAATAAAACTCAGGTAAAGGATAAAATAGGAACTAAGTAGGTGGTAGGTGATGGTGGTGGAGGGGTGGGGGGTGTGAGGTAGGTGATCGTGGGATGAGGGTGGGGATAATGGGTGGTAGGGTGGGGGTGAGTAGTCGTGGGGTTGGGGTTGTGTAGTGGTGAGGGATAGTGGGTGAGGGTGGCGGAGAGGTGGGTGGTTGTGGGATGAGGGTGGGGGTTGTGTGTGGTAAGGTGGGGGTGAGTGGTTGTGGGGTGCAGGGGCGGATTTATAGGCAGCACAGGGTGTTCACTCGAGCACCCTCGGCAAAATATTCCGCTGTAGATATAGGTAAAATTTTCTGAGTCTATGTAGATATATATGTTTTGAACACCCTCAACAACGTGGAAAAGGCTAGCTCAGCGGTTTCAGGGTGTTCAAAATAAACCTCTGAGTCCTGGGTTCTAGCCTGTGGGACATCATATTTTTTAAAGTTTAGCTCTTATTATTTTTTTGATTTAATTTCCGAAAAACAGACGATGCCATTTAGCTACTTCTGATTTTGTTTTTTCAAAAATGTGGTGGAATTAGGAATTTTTAATCCCAGAAATCCAAAAGTCAAAATCAGCTCCCAATAAACCTTGTTTCAACCAACACTTCGGTATAACAATTGACAAATTACAAAGCACCGCCGCAGCCACCGGATAACCGCCCGCCGACCGGAATTTCTTTCCAACTACAGTAGCTTTCTCTGGTGACTGCTAAGCAACACATGCTTGCAAGATTTTGAATCATTGTGAATCACGTGAATGTTATATTGATACAAGAAATAACAACAATTTAATGATGAATACGTATAATAATGTATCCATTATCTTTTTTCTCAGTGCAGGTTCATGGTTCATCTTTGATTTTTTTCTAAGGAAATGGACCATCATTATTTGAACTCCGAAAAAAAGGTAATGATAGAGGAAGTTTGTTATTTTGGTGAATATATATGATAATGGACTTCAACATAGTTTATGTCTTACAATCACATAAATAAATTTACAAAACTCAATTAGTTTATCTTATCTAAGTAATTTGTTTTTATTTTTTGTTTAAGGGTTAGAAAGAATGTAGGTTCATTTCTTTCTAATTACAAGATCTAATCAATTAGCTTAAAGACACTTCTCTTCTATTTATGGAATATAGTTTTTTTTTCCTGCTTTTCTATGTCAAGAAATATATGATAAACATATTGACTAACTATAAGAAAATCTAATAACGTATGCATATAACGTAAAATGATATTTAACTAAGCGGTGAATTATTAAAAATTACATGACAAGTTTTGGAGGATATTAATGAACACTAAAGTAACGTGAGTGTAGTTAATTTTTGAATTGATTTTTTTTATATAGCTGGAATTTAATTTGGAATATAAACTTTCTAAAAAGTACGTAGTTTGTATGTTTCTTTAAATGAAAGATAAAAACGAATATTTTTACTATAAAGAGGAATTAAGTTAGGAGTAATTGGAAAATCTTAACTATTAGTATAGATTCTTTTCAGAGAATATGAATATGGATTGGAATGGGTAAAAAATGAAATTCAATATTTGTGAAAGAAAGTAGCTATAAAAGTTAGATTTCAAACTTCTTTTTCTACCCTAAAAGTTTTTTAAGGAATCACTTTAACAACCTTTAATTATCCTTTACATGCAAGAGAATATTACCTGACCAGAAAAATAAAGGAGGAGTATTAAAAATTGACTAGATAAAATAGTGATCTCCACAAAACTATCCGTCTAAATATTGAAGGAAATACAGACACACTGTAAATAGATTTGAGTAATAATTTATGATTAATTCCATTTGACATTGATCGCGCATCGCGCGAGTACGAATACTAGTAATTGAAAATGAATGACTTTAGTATTTTATTTGTCCGCTACCCACTTTATAGCTTTATGCCGGAAATTCCTATTATGGAGATAAAATGCTCTCTTATCCTAGATCTTTGATACAGATGAAATAATACCTTATTACCCCCACCACAACTTGTTGGTGGTAATGAATTTAGCACCTGAAATTAAATTAGACATGGTACTAGAAGATTCCAGTTTTAAAATTATAAAATTGAATGGTTGTTTCCCGTGATTCATTAATGTACAGTATGGTATGGTACAGTATGGTGTTGTACTGTATTATCCTGTATTAATGAATACAATGTTTGGATAGACTGTATCTTTTATTGTGATTTAATAACATTTCTATTGTTTGGTTTGACTTTATAGTACTTGTACAATAACTTGTACGTTTACTAAAATACCCTTAACTCTTAATTAGAAATTAATTTATATATATCAATAAAACTCAGGTAAAGGATAAAATAGGAACTAAGTAGGTGGTGGGTGGGGGTGGTGGAGGGGTGGGTGGTGTGAGGTTGGTGATCGTGGGATGAGGGTGGGCATAATGGGTGGTAGGGTGGGGGTGAGTAGTTGTGGGGTTGAGGTTGTGTAGTGGTGAGGGATAGTTGTGGGGTTGGGGTTGTGTATGTTTCAGGGTGTTCACCCGAACATACTCGACGAAAAATTCCACTGTAGTTATATGGTAAATTTTCTGAGTCTATGTAGATATATAAGTTTTGAAGACCCTCAACAACATGGAAAAGGCTAGCTTAGCGGTTTCAGGGTGTTCAAAATAAACCTCTAAGTCCTGGGTTCTAGCTTGAGGGACATCATATTTTTTAAAGTTTAGCTCTTATTATTTTTTTCATTTAATTTTTGAAAAACAGACGACGCCGTTTAGCTACTTCTAATTTTTTTTTTTTCAAAAATGTGGGTGAATTAGGAATTTTTAATCCCAAAAATCCAAAAGTCAAAATCAGCTCCCAGTAAACCTTGTTTCCACCAACACTTGGGTATAACAATTCACAAATTACAAAGCACCGCCACAGCCACCGGATCACCGCCCGCCGGCCGGAGTTTCTTTCCAACTATAGTAGCTTTCTCTGGTGACTGCTAAGCAACACATGGTTGCAATATTTTGAATCATTGTGAATCATGTGAATGTTATATTGATGTACCTTTTCCATGATTCCATCCATGTGATTATAAACTGTTTTCTTCTCCTTCTATATATATATATATACACACACGCAGTTCACAGTTGTTATTTGTTAAGTATCTAATGTTGGGTTTGCAAATTGCAAGTCCAAGTCTTCTGGTTCTTGTCACTCTTTTATCCAATTGTTTTGTTCAACATCAATTGTCCCACTGTTAGCTTTCACCATTATTTGTAATGTTGAGGTTTCAAATTTTGGGGAAAAAAAATATCTAACAAATTTATGATTTTTTTGGTATCTGCTAGATATTTAACTTTAATATCAACTCACCAAGAATAGAACACCGTGTTTTAGATTACTCATTTTATGTGCCACGTAAATGTGTATTTAACAATAAATTAAAGGACCACAAAAAATGTTCCTTATTCTTCTTTGTAAATTTCCACTGATCAACATGTGTTATTCTTGTCAAATGGTCAAATCTATTTAATGAATCAACTATATTTAGCATTGAGATATTTATTTTATGAATCAACTATCTTAATTAGATCCAAGAGTCAATGAAGAAGTACTTCACCAAGGTATCAAATTCAAGTTCGGGCTATCATAGTCAACCAAATGGGGAAGATGATAAGTTGGTATTTTACCAATTTATTTTTTCTTTAATCTTAGATTGTTGCTATGTTTTGATTGAGAAAATAGTGCATTTAATGTCGTTTACCTCCATTTTATAGGTTTAAGTGATTTAGAAGTGATCGGAAGAAACCAAGCGAAAATAAAGTCAAAAGGAGGCCAAATTGGACAAAAACTGCACAGTTTTGCAAAACTGTCAAAAGTGGACAGTTTTGCAAAAACGGGACAGATTTGCAAATCTGAAAACTTGGGGCTTATTTTGTTATTTTTGGACTTGGAAAATGTGGGGAACTACTAAAGGAAGACAAGGGAGCAATTATATTCATCTTTGGCCATTCAACACAAGCTTTGGAGCTAGGGTTTTACACCACACCTTTGGGGGAGAAGATTGGAGCTCGTTAATGATAAATTTCTCAACCCTTTCTTCAATTCCTTGCTTTGTATTGCTTATTTAAGGGCGTTGTATTTTATTCCATTACTTGAATCTTGTTTATGATATTATTCAGTATCAAGTGGTGGACTAAAACTCTTGTTATGCTTATGTATTGAATGATTTGTATTTCCAATGAAGTGGGTTTATTGTTTCTCTATTAACTCTTCAAGCTTTAATGTCCTTTAATGGTGTACAACATTATTTGTGCCTAAATACCCATACTTTGCTTGGAAAAGAAAGTAGAGATTAGGAAAAGAGTTAATAGCAAGAATTTGGGGCATAACCCTCATCTAATAACTTGAGCTAGGAATAGAAAAGTTACTTGAGATTCAATTGGTTGTGCTTGATATCACACTCTAAGGCTTGGAAAAGCTTAGAGTGAAATTCATTGATTTGGTTGGAAGACTTTCAATGAGATTTTAGAAACCATTATCTATTAACATAAACCCGCTCGTCATTGTAAAATCATAAAATATATTGGATCGTTACTTGAGAGTTCCTTGTATCCAAGCTTGTGGCTATTGATCATTTTATTCTCTTTCTAGATTAGTTTATGTTTTTGCATTAGTTATAATTTTATCAAAAAAACCAAATTATTATCAAGTGTTTGGCTTAGCGTAGAAAGTGATAATTCCTTACTTGTTTAAATCGCCTAGCATATTGTTCCCTGTGGGATCGACCCCGACTCATAGTTGGGTAAATTATATTGCATACGATCGTGTACACTTTCTCTTTGAGGAGTGAATTTGGACGTTATCAATTTTGGCGCCGTTGCCGGGGAACAATTTGGCGTATTTAAGTTAGTTTGGGATTTAAGCTTGCTTGCTTTGGTCCAAACTTGTGAATATTTGTGTTGTTGTTTCGTTGCTTCATTTGATTTTTATATAAAATAAAATAAAATGGCATCATATAATGAAAATTGGTCGGATGGCAGTTGTTCATACTTTGATGACCCTTGTCTTTATTGTGGAGGACCACACTCATGGCAAAATTGTTTGAATTCTCTCGAGGGCGGATTGTGCACACAATCCCAATCCTATGAGTGGAGTATTTGTGATAGGTGTGGTGGTCAAAATGGTCCTTGGGATAATTGTGCTTATTTGTCCTTCCCTTCCCCGAACCCCCACTATGACTATTCTAGTTTTGATTTCGATAATAGTAGGGATATGGAAGTGGAAGAAGCCTCAAATGCTCAAAATGAGAGGATAATGCTCATGTTGGAGACCATCCTTGAAAAAGTGGAAAAACAGGACTTAGCGGTTAAAGACTTGAGGCAACCACTTGATAACTTGAGGCAAGCAATTAATTACAATGACAAAGTTATTCACACCTTGGAGGATCAAATGAAATTATTGGTTCAGACTCATAATGCTCAACAACTTGAGGGTGTTGAAAGTAGACAAGAAAGTGGCCAAAACATGAATTTCTCCAAGGGTGGATTTTACAAGCTTTGAATGACTCTCAACTTGAAGAAGGCCTTGACAAAGTGGAAATTGTGAGCCAAGATTGGCTTATGACTCAAGCTCAATAGCTTGAAGCCTATGGGGATCATCGTGAAGGCATTTCGAGGATGATGGAAGAAATTTTAAAAATCCATGTTGAGCAAAGTCAAGAGTTGAAGAAACTTGAAATTGCTATCCGTGACTTGAAAGCTGAATTGAATGCAAAAGTTGCGGTATGCAATACTCAACGTCAAATAGTCATGGATGGTAGTTTTAAGTTGGTTTCCAATGAAAAAGTGATCAAGATTGATTTTTAAGAGCTAATGATGAATTGCCAACCAACCAACCCAAAAATAATGCAAGATGCCGAAGTTGAAGAAATGATACTAAAGTTGAATAAAAAGGTTCACAAAATAATTTTTGAGGACTCTAGTTCATTTGTGGGTGAGGATGTCAAAAATGGAGCGAATTTGAAAATGGAGCGCCTTAGACCACATTCCAACCATTTTTCAACATTATGCTTGGTTAGTGAAATGGAAGTTGAACTAACCAAGCCAATGGAGAATTTTGGAGATGAAGAAGAAAGTATTTTCATTTTGAAGTTTACTATGCCAAGAAGACAAAATGGCATGCCTCACTTACGGGCCAAGAAGTGCAAAATGCGACACCTGAGAGTTGGCCTCTTTGACTTTCTACCACCACCCCATGAGCGTCATCATAATCTTGATTCAAAGTTGGGGCGCAAATTCATATCTTCCAAATGGAAGGAAAAGCGGTAAAGGTAACCGTCATGCCGCGACGTTAAATCAAGCTCTTGGTGGGAGGCAACCCATCGTTTTAAAAAATTTAAATCGTTTTTGTAATTTTATTTTTTAGAATAGTTTAGTTTATGGTTTTTGACTAATCTGCAAAGTTTCAGAATTTTTGGAATTGTTTTGAGCAGGTCAGGTTTTTAAAGCAGCCACAAACCAGTAGCTGCTGCTAAAAAAAAATTTCAAGTGACATCACCTGCAAATTGCAGGTCGAGTCGCAGGTACTGTTCGTAGGTTGTGATAGTAAATAAAAAAAAATCAAGTGACATCACCTGCGAATCGCAGGTCATGCCTGCGAGTCGCAGGTACTGTTCGCAGGTCGTGACAGTAAAAAAAAAAAATTGCTCTCAAACTATTTTATGTTTTCTTTCGATTATGTGCAGTGAGGACACTGCAATGTTTGTAGCTGGGGGTGGCATGCGGTAGCACATTATATTTTAGTTATGCTTGATTTGTGCCCTTGTCGGGCTTTTGTCTTATGTATGAATATTGTGTGCTCTTGCCGGGCTTGTTTTATGATTGTTGGTGTGGCTATGGATAGTTGTTGTTACAAATGGAACTTGCTCAAAGTTTTGGAAACTTTTTTGTTGGCATGTTATGGATTAGTCACTTTTATTATTTTATTTTCGTTCTTAATTAGGTGGTTTAGGAGTAAAAATGGTGTTGGGATGTGATTTTTTGCCCCTTGACCAATTTTGGCTTGCTTGGTACCAACTTATTTAAACCTTGGCGTATGAATTCTTGATTTTTGAAAAAAAAAAACTATTGAAGTAAGGATTATTGTTGTGACTTTTAGACTCAATATTTGGCTCTTACTTTCACTAATTAGTCTCTTTAGGCTATGACTGACTTTGTGAGTTCATTTTGTTCAATTGGTTTTTGGATACATATTTCACTTGAGTTTTCATGTGCCATGTGTGGTGAGGTTTTTGTGAGTTCTTTTGCATTACTTGTGGTCTAGAACTTGCCCGGAATGTGTTTCAAGGCGAAATCCTAGACTACACTTGTCACGACCCAACCCCGTAGGCCGTGACTAGTGCCCGATCTGGACACCCATATACGTACCTGTTAGATATAGTAAAACTGAAACTACGACAATATGGAAACTTATAAAGGAACTCCAAGGTTCATAACGTCGTCATATATATATCCATATCAACTGTCTCCTGAGGATTCATAACTAATCATATCATGAAAGGATACGCAAGCCGACAAGGCTGCCGTTACATATCAATATCATATGCAAGCCGACAAGGCTGCCACTACAGACGAACATCATATCGTAGCACATCGTATAGACACAGCTGAACAGAACTCATACACAACCCACAAATATGTCTACAGACCTCTAAGAGTATTAATAGCGAAATATGACGGGACAGGGCCCCGCCGTACCCCTGGATAAACATATACATATACATCATAAGATCTGAACCAAAGGTCTAGACTCCGGAGCAATGGAGCTCTCCAAAACAGCTGAGTAGAAGTCCTATGTTGAAGGGTCGCCAAACCGACTATCTGTACCTGCGGGCATGAAACGCAGCCCCTCCGAAGAAAGGGGGTCAGTAAGGAATATGTACTGAGTATATAAAGCATGAAATACAGTAAGAAGGATCATAACTGAAATAGAGATTACCAGAAACAAGTATGACTTTTAAAACATCAATAAACTTGCCTTATGAAATGAAAATCATGCATATCAATATCATATATCGTATATATAACGTGTCCCAGCCCTCTAGTGAGGGACTCGGTGAATAAGGTCGCCACATACCATCCTTGGCACCATAATCACATCATCACACCATCATATCATCACATCATATATATATATATATATAACGTGTCCCGGCCCTCTAGTGAGGGACTCGGTGAACAATGCAGTGAAACTGTGCACGAAAACGTGTCCTGGCCCGGGACTCAGTGAAAGACGTATTGAGGCACGCACGAGCAGAGTAGTGAGCAACTATATGCAATTTAAATCATATCTGAGACTTAATGGAATAATCAAAACGAACCATCATTTGCAAATCAAGACAATAGTCATATCAAATACCTTTCGAATGTCACTGTGAATTATATCAAAATAGAACTCTGGAACCATATGTATGTATCAAAACATAATAAAGTAAGTTCTGGGAATCAAGAACATTATCCATCCTAGTGGCTCTAAGAATAGGAATTTCTTTGGAACCATATACATATCGTCTGTTCGTTTCATAAAGATCATGCCAAAAAGAAAGAAGGGTTAACTTTACATATCTGCTGAAGATTATTCGTAATCTCGTTCGCTTCGTCGCCCCTTTAGCCTATTTAATATAAAAGTAACGCTACCGTTAGTAACTATACTTTCTAGTTCGTAAATCCATAGCTCATCGCTTATAGAACTCATTCTTCAACTTATACTTTCTCGATGAGGGTTTTTCATTAGTTAAAGACTTAACGGAAATCGGGCAGCATTTTCCCTATATATTCGCCTAACCCGAATTTCCAATTATTCTCCTATTATCATAGAAATACCAACAATGACAATAATAAAGGTATGCATATAAAACCCTTACAATTCATCCCATAAACAACTCTAACAATCCAACAACCCCTTTTCCAATCCAACTCGCTACGTTTTAAGATTATACTCCAAACAAACCAACACACGCTTTGTATACGATACGTTATACACCTCTTTCTTCCAAATTTAGAATCCACAACCACAACAACACGCCCACAATACGAATAACAACATATGAACTTAAACCATACTTTTAATCCTTTCAACCCACAATTTCATATAACAACAATTTCATGAAATTTCTTACTTCCAATTTCACCCAATCCAATTTTAATCCTTCCATTACAATACCATTAATACAATTATACCACAAAATAAGAAAATCTTACCTTAATTTACTCGGAGGAATTTTTACACTTATTTGCTCCAATTTCACAATTTCTTCTTCCTCAATTCAATATCCAATGTTGCTATCACCTCCTTGAACTTGCAAATCACCTTAGAAATTAATCAAAGCAACAAAACATAATTTTTTTCCACAACCATGGCTGGCCGAGAGCTTGGCAGCCATGGCAATGTTCCTTTTTCTTTTTCTTTCTAAGTTTAAAGTTGCAAATGAAGATGACAATGTGCTACTTGCCTAATCTTAATCACTAACAAGCTTTTTATATGCATTCTAATAATGCTACACGTGCCCACTATGGTGAATCACCATTCTAATATATTTGTTTACCTATTATTCTTTTTATTATATTTTTTTTAAATTAAAAACGGGTAGGGCCCACTCAAGGTATAATTAACGTAATTAATCTTAATTAATCACAAATTACTTCTTAGTAATCTAATCATATTTAATTAGTCCCTAATCTCCAATAATATTTCTATACTAATTGGAGTTTATAAACAAAATGTGCACTAATTAAAATCGAGAATTAAAGGCACTTATTTCATATCCCAAAAATAATCCCGCCTTAACTTATGTCGATTAGCTTACGAATAATTCGACGTACAAAAATACGGGGTATAACAACACTTGGTTTAAAAAATGATGTTAGGCCTTCCTTGGACCTTTTTTGCGCCTTAAATATCCTACCCTTGCATGTTTTCCCTAGTTAACCCCTTTTGAGCATTTAACCTTTTCTTTGACAACCATGTTACAAGCTTTACCCTGTTCTTCATTGATCCATCTTTTGATACTCTACCTCCTTAAGTGCATTGAAAGTGCAAACATAGGCTAAAAGCTTAAGTTTGGGGGTGATGGTCGGAAAAAGTTGTTATGTGGGAATTACTTTAAAGGTGAAAAGGTGGAAAAAAAATTAAAAACTTCCTTGTTATTTTGAAAAAAAAAAAAAGAAAAATGAAGGAAGAATAAAGAGTTGTGAATAATGGGAAGACTAAGTGGTGAAATGAAAAAATGAAGAAAGGGGTGGAAAGGTTTCAAAGGAAGTGTGTTTTGAATGTTGAAAATTGTAGTGCTTAGGGAGGTTTTGAGTCACTTTTACCCAAATTGTGCCCTACCTTAACCAAAAGCCTACATTACAACCCTTTAAGTCCTAGTTAATTTTGAACCAAGTGTGTCTACATGAGTGGAGAAATATATGAAGGGCAAACTTATGGTACTACTTGTGTGCATTTGAATATCTTTGTGAGAGAGAGAGAGAGTTAATTCTTTCTATTTGATATCTCATTTGAATTACATTTTCTAAGTGTGGGATTCTCTCTTGAGTGTGTGGGCACATGAGAATTTAAGTTGTGAATTTGTTCCATTTTCCAATTGAGAGGAATGAACAAAAGAAAGTTGTTTTGTGATAATGAGGCAAATTTTGAAGCTTTAGTGTCATGACGTGATTGCTACTTTGATTAACTTGGTGTTTGAGCACTTGAAATGAAAATGAAGTTTTTCAGAAGAAGTTAGTGATTCATATATTTTGGATTAATTGTTGGTACCAATCAAAGTCATGTGTTTGTGCTTAAAGTGGACCTTTTTGACTTGGTATGATGTTGGTGCACTTTTGAATGGAGTCTTTTGAAGGAAATTATAATTTGATTTGCTTGAGGACAAGCAATAGTTTAAGTTTGGGGGTTTGATAAGTTGGTATTTACCAACTTATTTCTTCTTTAATCTTAGATTGTTGCTATGTTTTGATTGAGAAAATAGTGCATTTAATGTCGTTTACCTCCATTTTATAGGTTTAAGTGATTTAGAAGTGATCGGAAGAAACCAAGCGAAAATAAAGTCAAAAGGAGGCCAAATTGGACAAAAACTGCACAGTTTTGCAAAACTGTCAAAAGTGGACAGTTTTGCAAAAACGGGACAGATTTGCAAATCTGAAAACTTGGGGCTTATTTTGTTATTTTTGGACTTGGAAAATGTGGGGAACTACTAAAGGAAGACAAGGGAGCAATTATATTCATCTTTGGCCATTCAACACAAGCTTTGGAGCTAGGGTTTTACACCACACCTTTGGGGGAGAAGATTGGAGCTCGTTAATGATAAATTTCTCAACCCTTTCTTCAATTCCTTGCTTTGTATTGCTTATTTAAGGGCGTTGTATTTTATTCCATTACTTGAATCTTGTTTATGATATTATTCAGTATCAAGTGGTGGACTAAAACTCTTGTTATGCTTATGTATTGAATGATTTGTATTTCCAATGAAGTGGGTTTATTGTTTCTCTATTAACTCTTCAAGCTTTAATGTCCTTTAATGGTGTACAACATTATTTGTGCCTAAATACCCATACTTTGCTTGGAAAAGAAAGTAGAGACTAGGAAAAGAGTTAATAGCAAGAATTTGGGGCATAACCCTCATCTAATAACTTGAGCTAGGAATAGAAAAGTTACTTGAGATTCAATTGGTTGTGCTTGATATCACACTCTAAGGCTTGGAAAAGCTTAGAGTGAAATTCATTGATTTGGTTGGAAGACTTTCAATGAGATTTTAGAAACCATTATCTATTAACATAAACCCGCTCGTCATTGTAAAATCATAAAATATATTGGATCGTTACTTGAGAGTTCCTTGTATCCAAGCTTGTGGCCATTGATCATTTTATTCTCTTTCTAGATTAGTTTATGTTTTTGCATTAGTTATAATTTTATCAAAAAAACCAAATTATTATCAAGTGTTTGGCTTAGCGTAGAAAGTGATAATTCCTTACTTGTTTAAATCGCCTAGCATATTGTTCCCTGTGGGATCGACCCCGACTCATAGTTGGGTAAATTATATTGCATACGATCGTGTACACTTTCTCTTTGAGGAGTGAATTTGGACGTTATCAGAAGAAAATGAGAATCATTTAATGGCACCATTGCATTTTTCTCAAGAGTTCGATTTAAGTTCTTTAGAGGCCGATCCAGGTGAAAGAACTCAAATCTTGGAATTTCATCCAAATCACCGTGATGCTATTAGAAGAGATTATCTTCAGAAACATCCTTGTCAACCTCCATTGAAAGATTTTCCTCAAACGTTGATTTCTGGAGATATGCATCGTTTCAATCGTGATTGGTATGTTGAATTTCCTGATTGGTTAGAATATAGTGTAAGTAAAGATGCAACCTTTTGTTTGTATTGTTATTTATTTAAGGGCAATAGCAATCGTCAAGGTGGAGGTGATGTATGGTCTGGTTTGGGGTTTAGGAATTGGAACAAAAAGGATAGTTTGACAAAACATATTGGTGGGCCGAATAGCATCCATAGTCAATCAAAAAGAAAATGTGAAGATCTAATGCGGCAACAACAATCTTTCATGTTGTATTTGATAAGCAACTTACTCAAGATAAGCATGGGTATGAGATCAGCTTAGCAGCTTCAATTCGTGTAGTGAGACTTCTTGTGAAACAAGGATTGGAATTTCAAGGTCATGATGAATCTAAAGCATCACTTAACGGAGGTAATTTTCCTGAAATTCTTTCATTTTATGCTCAAGAGTGTGATAAAATTCGTAGTTTTGTATTGGAAAAGGCTCCTCAAAATGATCAAATGACTTGTCCAATGATTCAAAAAGAAATTGTGCTTGCTTGCAAGATTGAAACAATTAAGGGTATCATAAAGGAACTAAATGCTGACTATTTTTCCTTATTGGTTGATGAATCTTTTGATGTATCACGCAAGGAGAAACAATGGAAGTTGTTTTACGATATGTTGATAGAAGGGGATTTGTGATAGCGCGACTTCTTTGTTATACCCCATTTTAACCGGGTTAAACTAGAGTACAACATATTGGAGATTCCTAAATTGCTTTATTTTAAGGAGTCGCCACCTAATTGATTTTAAGGTGAATTAGGGCACCTAGTTATTAACTAAGGTAAAGCTAACTAAACCTCCGTTAATAGTCTGCTTAATCAGTGTGATTCTAGGTAAGGGTTCTATATTATCCTAAAGGGAAGGGGTTAGGCATCCTTTAGAATCCGTTAACTACGGTTATCCGGCCGAACTTAGGTTAATTAATTAATGCTAAATAAGGTGCTTTGAATTTTAGGAAAAAGGGCTAAGAAAGGTTGTTAAGGTTTTTAAGGAAAATATAAGAATGTTGCTTAAAATAAGATATAGAGAAAATATAATAATTAGCATAAAATAAGACTTTAAATAATTTTAACATAAGAACTGAAATCTAAGGAATTAACTATTGGTTTCTCCTTTAAATTTGACTACCCGTTACTACTAACATTATCCCCACTAATCTGCTAGGATTCATCTAATGTTAAGAAAACGGAACAAGGCAAAGCGTTAGTCATTCAATGCCAAAGCAAAAATGCACAAACAGAGCATAAAATAGAGGAGGAAAGGAATTAAATGGATCGGCCCATTTCAGACCAATTGTTGTGCACTGTTGCTGCGGTTATGGGCCTCGGCCCAGAATCATTTTACACAGCTGATGGGGCTGACTCGATAGAATGTTCCGTTGGGCTTTGGCCCAACATCGAATGCGGAAGAAGACGAGTTCCTCGGACTCGCACGCGGTGGTCATGCATAAAAACGAAAGGAGAAAGATTAGTATGTAATCGATAAATATGGCTGACGATAGACACAGAACATGCTACAGAGATCTACTTCCTGACAGATTAATACTTCAAACAAATAACAGATCAAATAGTTCAAGCTGCTCTGAACTACACTACTATACTTGAATCATAGACATAATGGGATAAAGACTAGCAGCTAAATATACATGAAATTAACACTTCAAACTACCTTAAAACATTAACACGAAACATGGAGGCAAACCATTTAAGCAGCTAACATGAGATCGTATTGTTGAATACTAACCAACTATATTAAGCGAGAAATCGAAACAAACGAGCAAGAATTAAAACACACATAAGAAAACAATAAAACTAAAAGGAGATGAAGATTCCCAACTAAACAATACAATTCGGCTGAACCCGAAACAATGTAAAAAAAAGCTAATGCTTGCAACCATTAACGAACATAACTAAATAAGAATGACAACCAACACACATAAATAGATATTGAACTAGTAATTAAAATCTACCACCATACCATCCTAGAATAACATATATTGATTAATACTAACCAAATAATCACCTAAACTAACAAATACATGAAAAACAAACTATCAATCCTAAACTAACTAACAAAGTAAGGACAAAAATTTCAACCTCAACTAACAAATACAAGACAGACCTGCAGATAAACACAAACACATATCTTAAACTAACACAGGAGCATACCCAACTAAACGTAAACCGAATCTAGCATATAAATACATAAACAAACCTTACACTGCTAAACAGAAATCAACTAAATAACGAAGAGCTGTTCACATACTTAAACAAGCCAAACTACATTATCAGGTAAAAAACAACGCTTAGCCACGCAGACAGACCAATACAAGAAACAAACTTATCCATCAAACTAAATCGAATTAACCATACTAACATGCTTAATCACAAAATGACAAACTACAATAACACAGAGCAACCAAAATGCGAAAGAAATATAAAAAAAAGAAATGGAGAATTACCTTCTTCGGGTGCAGCGAAGTGAGGCGCGGGTTTCCAATCTATCTCGAAGACTGCCAAATCCGAGCTTGCGATGCTCGGATTCGAAGCGATACCAAGGTGAACGAAAACAAAATATGATTGTAGTATTTTGACTCGATAACAAGAAATGTTTCGACTACTGAAAACTAAAACTTTTAAGGAATTTTTAGCGGCTGAACAAAGAGAGAGACCTGATGTGCAAGAACTATTGCAGCTACTGATAAACTAATATCTTTTAGGGAATTTCGGATGGCTAAAAACTTGTATTTTTTAGGGGGGATTTTACGATTCAAGCTTCGGTTTTGTAAGGGATTTTTGCGATTCCCGGGCTTTTCCAAAACCTATCATTGGGGAATTTTCTCAATCCAAAAAAGGACCCTGGCGACGAACATAGACATTGGTATTTATAGGGAAATCTAGGGTTTGCGAAGAAGAGAGAGAGGAGCGTGGGGGACAGAGGAAGTGGAGGTGGCAGAAGCGTGGGGAACAGGGGAAGTGGAGGAAACAGAGGGGACAAAAGAAGATGGGGGACATGAAGGAGAGAAGAGAGAAGGGAGCGGGGGGGGGGGTGTGCGGCTGAAGAAGAAATGGAACCCTAGTGGTTCCTTTTCTTAAACAGCGGGTCGGGTCGGGTTGGTTTGGGTTAGTGGACTGGGTATTGGGTTTAAAAGAATGGGCTGGGTGGATGAAGATGTGGGCTAGGAATAAATGTGGGCTGATTTTATGAATTGGTCTGAAAATAGTATGAGTTGATTGGGCTACTACATTTAAACAAAAGACCTATTTAAATAACTCTATACTAACGTGTGTTAAAATATTACTTAATATAAAATATGCAATTATTAGTGCTCAGATAATAAAAATGGCGTTGTAATAGCCGTGCAATAATATTTTGAAAATCCACAGTAAATAAACACTATTATTTAATTATGCAAAGATAAATGCGATGTGTGTGCGTAAGGTGGTAAAAATGCTTAAACGCAAATTATGATAATACTGGTAACAGAAAATAATAATAATAATAATAATCATGATAATAATAATAATAATAATAATAATAATAATAATAATAATAATAATAATAATAATAATGGTAGTAGTAACGGTAGTAAAAGATAATGACAGAATAATGAAATGCCGGTATTAATAAAAGCTAATAATTATAGTAAAATATGAATAATTATTTTTAAAGTTGCCAAAATATTGGAAGCGTAAAAATAGGTATTTCGGAGGAAAGGTGGGACAAAATTGGGTGTCAACAACTTGTCCCTCTTTGCCCGGTAATGATGAAAGAATATTTGGGCAAAGACGTTGACTTAGTAGCCTATTTTGTCCCGGCTAAAGGATTATGGAGGACTAGGGGTAAAGAAAATTACGGCTGAACTCCGGTCTCCGAGTCGCCTACATATCTCGGGCTGTATGAGAATCAGGCCGTGTGTAGTTCTGGGATGACTACGACACCTATGACTGGCAAATCCCGATTGGTGCGAATCTTTGCAAAATATTGTCCCAGTGTCGAATTATGGTGACACTGGGTATTATGATAGAACTCTGAAAATTGAGTGTGCTGGAATGCGAGCGGGATATTTAGAGTTGGAGGCGAGTGTTCGAGGTAGATCTTCGACCCTTGTCGGAAGTCTGCTTATCCTTCCCAACGCATTTGCCCCAGTTCGCTGCCGAAGAAATAGTTCCACGTTGCGCTAAAGCTCCTGCGAAACTTTAAACTAGATAAAAAAAAAGTCAGTAAAAATAGATATCGAAATAAATCAAATGCAAAATAAACCCATAAAAACTGCAGTGATTAAAATGCCAGGTGCGATGCGGTGCGCCTGCGAGCATACGCAGGGCATTTGGAAATAATAAAGCAATGCGGGTGCGGTGCAATGCATCTGCGAGCATACGCAGAGCATTTGAAAATGATAAAGCAATGCGGGTGTAGTGCAATGCGGCTGTGAGCATACGCAGGGGCATTTGAAAATAATAAAGCAATGCAGGTGCAGTGCAATGCGGCTGCGAGCATACGCAGGGGCATTTGAAAATAATAAAGCAATGCAGGTGCGGTGCAATGCATCTGCGAGCATACGCAGGGCATTTGACAATAATAAAGAAATGCAGGTGCGGTGCAATGCATCTGCGAGCATACGCAGGGGCATTTGCAAATAATAAAGCAATGCAGGTGCAGTGCAATGCGGCTGCGAGCATACGCAGGGGCATTTGAAAATTATAAAACAATGCAAGTGCAGTGCAATGCGGCTGCGAGCATACGCAGGGGCATTTGAAAATAATAAAGCAATGCAGGTGCAGTGCAATGCGGCTGCGAGCATACGCAGGGGCATTTGAAAATAATAAAGGAATGCAAGTGCGGTGCAATGCATCTGCGAGCATACGCAGGGGCATTTGAAAATAATAAAGCAATGCAGGTGCGGTGCAATGCGGCTGCCAGCATACGCAGGGGCATTTGAAAATAATAAAGCAATGCAGGTGCGGTGCAATGCATCTGCGAGCATACGCAGGGCATTTGAAAATAATAAAGCAATGCAGGTGCGGTGCAATGCATCTGCGAGCATACGCAGGGGCATTTGCAAATAATAAAGCAATGCAGGTGCAGTGCAATGCGGCTGCGAGCATACGCAGAGGCATTTGCAAATAATAAAGCAATGCAGGTGCAGTGCAATGCGGCTGCGAGCATACGCAGAGGCATTTGAAAATAATAAAGCAATGCAAGTGCAGTGCAATGCGGCTGCGAGCATACGCAGGGGCATTTGCAAAATAATAAAGCAATGCAGGTGCTTTGATTCGCATTGACTTTGAAGATCTGGCTCTCGGCGCTTCACGCTTCCAACTTCGTCTGGACTTGTAAACTCCGCCCATTTCTGAGTCTTGGCTAACTGGGACTGTGACACACTGTGAAACAAAGCGAGCGTCCTCTCTCCAAAGTCTTCTTTTTGCCTGATGACTCTGTTGGCCATATACTCTTTCATGTTTCTCGATGTTGCTTGTGATGATGCCCTTAAAAATTGTCCCAGTTACTGGCATAGTAGGATATTGAGCTTTTACGGTAATGCCCTTAAAAATTTGTCCCAGTTTCTGGCATAGGAGGATGTTGAGATTTTGCGAATGACGAGACCGAGCCTGACATAGGCTGCCTACGTATCCCACTAAGGGAATCAGGTCAAGCGTAGTTCAAATTACAAAGCAGAATAAAATTGAGATAGAAGATGGTGCTCGGTCTCATGCAAAAGCATCAAGAGGGCGGTGCTCATCCCATGCGACAGATAGAAGGCGGTGCTCAGCCTTATGCATAAACGTCAAGAGGGCGGTGCTCGACCTATGCAACATATAAAAAGGCAGCGCTCAGCCTTTTGCAGAAATTCCAAAGGGGGTGCACAGCCCATGCAACATATAAAAGGCGGTGCTCAGCCTTATGCAAAAATTTCAAAGGGGCGGTCCACAGCCCATGCAACATGTGAAAGGCGGTGCTCAGCCTTATGCAGAAATTTCAATGGGCAGTGCGCAGCCCATGCAACATATGAAAGGCGGTGCTCAGCCTTATGCAGAAATTTCAAAGGACGGTGCGCAGCCCATGCAACATATGAAAGGCAGTGCTCAGCCTTATGCAGAAATTTCAAAGGGCGGTGTGCAACCCATGCAACATATGAAAGGCGGTGTTCAGCCTGATGCAGAAATTTCAAAGGGCGGTGTGCAGCCCATGCAACATATAAAAGGCGGATGAGCCCGAAATGTCCTATTAAAGGCGGACTAGCCTAAAAATGTTCAATTAAAGGCGAACAAGCCTATATGTTCAATTAAAGGTGAACAAACCTAAAATGTCCAATTAAAGGCGGACAAGCCTATAATGTTCAATTAAAGGCGAACAAGCCTAAAATGTCCTATTAAGTCTAAAATGTTCAATTAAAGGCGAACAAGCTTAAAATGTCCTATTAAAGGCGGACAAGCCTAAAATGTTCTATTAAAGGCGGACTAGCCTAAAGTGTCCTATTTAAGGCAGACGAGCCTAAAGTGTCCTATTTAAGGCGGACGAGCCTAAAATGTCTTATTTAAGGCGGACGAGCCTAAAATGTCTTATTAAAGGCGGACTAGCCCAATATATCCTATTAAAGGCGGACTAGCCTAAATGCAGTGCTTGATTTATGATTACTAAAATTAGTGCGGAGCGAAGAGCTTTTGTGATGCTTGATTCATATGCGGTGAGACGAGTTTGCCGCGGTGCGTAATTTGCAGCAGCAAATATTCATGATGCAGTGCCGAAGATTTGGGGACCTTATACCCTGCCAAAATTTGCATCTGAAAGTTCCTGCACTCAAAGAAATTTGTAAGTTTCAAATTTAATCAGTATTAAGTTGACTTTTCCCTTTGCTTTATCTGAATTTTGCAATTGCCGACTTGATACTGTGTGATATCCTTCAAGAATAGCTAAAATATGCCCCTGCGTTACTCAAAGAAAACTTGTTAGTGTAAAATAAAATGGTTGCCTTGCATTGAACACTGAAGCTTTGGCATTGAATCTGCATTTCTCGTGGTGATGGCATTGCGACAAATCTGGCGATGCTAATATATTGCTCGGGATTTCGATTCATGCTTTGTCGAATAATGATAGGCCATTTGCAAAGCTGCCCCAATGTTGCTTTATGGGGAAAATGGATTTTTTCAACTATATTAAGACCGTGTCCAAGAATGGACTGCCTACTTATCCCGAAGGAATCAGGTCAAAAGTAGTTCATACAAGCTTTAGCAAAATTACGAGAAAGAAAGTTGATCATAGGGCGGGTGGATGGAGAATGCTAATGACAGTAGATCCTTTTAACCATCCTACTTAGTTCCACGCTTCCTTTTCAAATGTCTCGGTGCCAATCTTGATGGATCACCAGCAACAATAATTGCATTTGCAACTGGAGGGCCATCATTGTCGCACAATTTATTTTGTTTCACGCTTATCTTATCCTTTTCAATCATGTTCTGGATCTTATGCTTAAGTGCTGGGCAATCTTCTGTGTCATGACCTGGAACATTAGAGTGGTAAGCACAACTCTTGGACCAATCAAAATCTGGCGGTAGGATTTTAGGGATCCATCCTTTCTTTGGCTTCAGGAGTCCCTTGACTTTCATTCTCTCAAATATGCTGGTTAATGACTCTTCAAGAGGAGTAAAAGTGCGGATATTTACGTGCTCTGACTGTCGCAAGCTAGACTGTGCTTGATCGGGTTGATATTGGAAGCCTCGTTGATGAAGGTATATATGATCACGCGAACATTGATAGTTCTGCCGTGATTGCGGCTGATGTGTAGACCTGACAACTGAGTCAGTTTCTCTATTTTTGCCTTGCAAGTTGTTGGATGTCTCAGCTTGAAAAGTTGCTTGTACCGATGAAGTGTCAACAATTCTTCCTGCTCGAACGCCTGCTTCTACTTGCTTTCCAACTTGAATTAGATCAGAAAAGTCACGTAACCGCGCACATAACAACCTTTCATAATATATGCCCTTTTGTATTTGGATGAAAGTCGAAATCAACTCATTCTCGGACAATGGAGGGCGTATTTTTGAAGCTTCCAATCTCCATCGGATGGCATATTCCCGAAAAGACTCATGTGGCATTCTTTCTATCTCACGCATATCATAAAGATTTGGACTAACCCCGATGTTAAACTTGAATTGTTCTATAAAGTCGCGGGCCATGTCCTCCCATGTGTACCATTTGCGAAAGTCTTGTTCTGTGTACCAAGCTAATGCTAACCCTGATAGGCTCTGAATGAACAATTTCATTCGTATGGCTTCATCTTGTCCAATTCCCATTAATCTGCTACAATAGTCCTTCAAGTGCGTAACAGGATTTCCTCTGCCATTGAAGGTGTTGAATTTTGGCACTTTGAATCCTGGCGGCAACTCAACATTTGGAAGCATGCACAAGCTTTCATATCTTAAACTTTGGACATTTCTTGCCCGCATCTCTTCTTCGACAATTCTCCTTAAATTGTGAAGCTCTCTATCCGAGTCATCCCAATTGATTGCATTCGTTTCATTTCTCAATCTCTTGTATTGGTATACCGCTAGTTGATTTTGCTGGTTTTCTGTGAAGGGTGCTGCAAGTGTAGGCTTTTGGACATTAGGCGTCAACGTGACTTGCAAAGTTTCTGGTTTAATAGAGTATCTTGGCGGCATATATGTAGGAGCTGGGTGAGGAGAAATAGTGAAGGAAATGTTTTGGGTTGAGCTGGAAGCTGAACTTGTGTTAGTAAGAAGGCTGAAGGTGTTTCCTAAATTGACCAACACGCTTCTTTGTACCACATTCTTCTCGCTATCCTCATTTTGCGCTTGCACCAATCCCACACCGATGTTGAATGATTCAAATCTTTTTGCCATTGTCTCTTGTCCTTAACGCAGATTCGCAGCCAACGCAATGTTCAATGCTAGGCAACCTCTTTAGAATTAAAACTAAACAAGTAGAAAATAAATTCAAATAATTCTCTTAGCATCAAGTAATCGCAAATAAATTCAAGTGCGAGTATATTACAAATAAATTCCAGTAAATCACTTAGCAAGTAAGCAAGCAAACACCTTACAAAGTTTATAACACAAACATTAATAACACGTCCTAATATGCAGGGACCTCTTTATGCCAGAGGTAGGCCTAACGCCCAATATTCGAGATTATGATAGAGTGATCCAAGCCATTTAATTGAGACACTTGAGTTTGGAAATAAAAGACCAAGTTTCGTTGAAATAACAAAAGAGAGTACATGAATAAGACAATAAACCAAAATACATAATGTAAAGACAATCCTTAGAGCTTTCGCACTTGATCAGGTTGGCGGCTGATCAGTAGTCATTTCAGTTAAATAGATCTTATGCCTGTTTCCAAATCCAAGATAAAGGATTGAAAGAATTAGGATATCTAGAATTAGTCGCTTTCAAATGGCTTTCTTGGTTATTCTTGCTTATGGAGACGGGGCAATGGTCGAAATGCCTCAAATGATTTGGTGGGTTAGATTGATTCTTAGTGAATGACCTTTCGGGGTGCTATTTTCAAGGCGGTTGTACTGTCAGTTTTTCCTGGAAAGATCGTTGCACTTTTCCTTTTCTCCACGTCTACGTGGAGGTTGATTGGTTATAATGACTTTCTAACCTCCTTGTATACGGCCAAAAGTAATCGATTCTAGACAGATAGCGTTTGAGGAACTGTTAAACTCTTGCCTGAACTCGGCTTGTTTTGAAAGAGTGTACAATTACGTATTCATATCTATCTCCCCCATCATTTGTCTCGGCGAACTGCCATCACGAGTTGTTTATATTTGACCAAGGCATGGTACAATTAATTTGCCTGTGCTTAAAACAAGGAATGTTTGTTTGCCTGTGCTTGCTCATCTTTAATACCAAAGTCCTCTTCCGATTCTTTAATCCAGTTCTAACTATTCATTAGTATGCATGGAGTGTTGTTACCGGTCTACTGTGACATGATAACAAGCGTACTAATATGTTTAAACATCCTTCATAATATGAAAATAATTCATCTTCATGTAGTTGCTGCTATCTTAATCCTTCAAATACTAAACTATTCTAGGTGTTTTATTTCACCATCAATAATATGGACTATTATATGAAGTCAAATGAATATCTCAGACATGAATGAAGGATTTCTGAACACATTTTTTGCAGCATAAAAACTGAAACTTTTGAACACAACAATTTTAAGAATCCCCTGCCAATCTCAATTTGAACTAATCAACACACTAAAAATTGAATCTTTTTGGGACCCATTACACCAAACAAGATTTCAAACAACCCCACCCTTATCTTTAACTAAAACTTAACCAGAATAAACATCAACTTAACCAGAATAAACTTAACTAGAATAAACTTAACTAGATATCTGCTCTTTTAAAGAATATAGCAGCAGCAATTGCTTTGCTTTCATCAAGTGTGGCATCTTTGGGGTAGCAATTTTTAGCAAAGAAAAAACATTAGTTGGCCCAATGTGGCACCAGTATGTTGCAGCAACCAACAACCAAGTAGCAATACTAGTTTAACTAAAATAAAATACGCCTATGATGCAACATCATCTAGAAGTCTCAAAGTGTGGCATCTCAAAGGCAGTGGCAACTTTGCCCCAATTCTAGTAGACTCATGCCAATACATCAACAAGTAGCAGGGGCAATCCTTTAAGTGCAGCAACCACTGGATCAAAATACAACAAAGCAAACCAATCATAGGACCAGCCTTAACTTCCCAAATGTAGCCAACATGCAGTAGCAAACCCCTCAAAATACAGTAACAACCTAAGCCAAAATGAATGGCTCAGCAGCAATAAAATAGCTCAAACGACAACAGTCCCATATAGTAGTAGGGATATCAGAACCTGCAGTAGTACTTTAACTCAGTGCAGCATCTGCCTGCCTACAAGTGGATCAGATGCAACACTTATTTCACTTATTTTCCTTGGCAATGATGCATCAGACTACAACAGCTAGCCCAAATTCAGTCATATGCTTTACCTAAAGTAAGGCAATAATGACCTATAATGATAATCACAAACCAAGAAGCAGCAAAAATATATCTTGAAAAGAAACATCAGCAGATTCTCAGATAAAATAGCAACAACAGTAGCCTCAACTCAAAGGTGCATTGGCATTTATATGCCTTATCTGTTTCTCAGAGAACCATGGCAGCAGCAGTTGCCTCAAGGGATACAAGATCATTTGAGTTTTGAGATATCCCCTCAGGTCATGCAAAGAAAAAGGGGTGAAGAATGAGAATCCACAGATGGATTCCCAGCAAAACAGTAGCAAAATCAAATAAAAGTATAATTGCCTAGTTTTGGTTCAAAATAGGGCAGAATGACAAAGAGCTGGAGTTCCCAGGATCAACAACAATGAATGGTTTCATCTATATTTAGCTCATAACTCAACCCAGAGTTTCCAAGAACTCAACAATAAAACAACAAACTAGTCTTTTGAAATTAGAACCCTGGAAGAACTTGATTTCTCTGGGGTACACTTTAAAGTATAGCCTTGGAGAATAACAGGAACAACATGCATTCAAACAGTTTAATATACAGGATTTTAGCAACTAGTAAACCAAACCATATAAAGGAGTGCATCAACTCAATAATGGGGCTTAAAAAAAAGTATGAACTTTCAAGGACTGGCCATAAACAATAAACAAAGCAGCAGGCTTAAAAGGCTAAGGCAACAAAAGAGTAGTTCCCAGAAAAAGCATACAAGCAAAAGTCAAGTAAACACTCACAACTAAGGCATATCTGCTCCGTAGTTTGAAACCAAATTCTTCCAAGGTCTTATCCAAACTCAAATTTAACAGAACATGTAATGGGTTTAAAGAATTAGTTAAGCTAATTAAAGGGGATATCCTACTGATTTTTGTTGTTATTAAGCATATATAGGCAATCAAGCAAGTTTAAGATCAACACTTGAGCATAAGCTCAATCGCTTGAAAGGGACAGCAATTACATTTTTTTTTTTGAAATCATTTGACCGGGATGAAAAAGGACACCTTGAAAATGGCACGAGGCTGTAAAACACTCAGCTAAACAGAGAGGAAAACTGAGAGAATCTGAGCTAATTCCTACTTAGATTAACAAAATTTGATTCTTTAGAGATGCTTTAGACATGGAGAACACAAACAAGGATTGAATTTGAAGGCATAGCTGGCCATCTGAGCAGATATTCAAATTTTAAACTTCCAAATATGACAGAAGGCTTGGTTTTGAAAGGAGGCAAAGCATGCTGTTTGTATTCAGTGTTTGACAAAATAGAGTCAATAAAGGGTTGTATTTCGACAGGAACCCACACAAGAGAAGAATTTCATCAGCTTGAAGGAGACAATACATAGCTAAATACTTCTCCTGTTTACTTCTAAAAATAAGGCGGATTAGCAAAGGAGGGGAAATAGACTTGCTTCTACATAAAACATGCTAACTGGTTTAAAGGCTAACAACTTAGGTAAACAGTCCCAAAAAAAAAAATTCAGGCCCAACTCTTTTGGAGAAAACATGAAACTAATATGTTAATAAAGACGCTGAAGAAACATTCCTGTGTTTCTGGCCTAGTTAAAGCAGCCAGACCATAACTTACATCCTTTATACAATTGGCAAAACCTTCACATTAAGCTAGCCATTATTCTGGAAAAAGATGAATATAGATCTTCCTTTTTTTTTAAAAGGAAAAGTTCAACCCAGGCAGAATAACATAATGACCAAACTAAACAAACAATACACAAACAGAGCAGTCAATTTAAGACACTGAACCTCAAAACATGGTTCCGCTTCAACTATTAGACGAAAACTCAACTGAGATGCATTCTCAAAATTATATATATATTTTTTTTAGGAAAGCAGTGACTGGACATTTAATTTAAAAAAAAAGGATATAATGATCATACTTTTAGCCTCTTATTTGAGATAAAATAATGGTAAACAAACTAACTTCGTACCCCCCCCCCCCCCCCCCCTTTATTCAATATCCATTTAAGAGCTTCTGATTTTTGCCTTGTATAAGATTCTAAATAAAGTAATTGGTTGATCTTTTAAAGAGTAAATGAACACCACATAAAGGGACAGAAACCAATAACTAAACATATTGACATCTTATACAAATGCATACTCTTGATGTGGTCTTCCCATACGATAGTAAAGAGAAACATTTAGTTGAAACACTCTTATTCTAACATAAAACAGTGACATTCCACAAAGCCATACCAAAACACTCAAACAATATTGCAACTAACACGGCATCATAACCACTAGATAGAATTTGCAGAATGGAAAATGAACCCAACAACACTTGAACTAAATCAGGAACTACTAATCCATGAGCTTAACTAGTTACCACAGTAAAGCTAAAGATGGGCATTTGTAAAACCATGCTTAGGTAGTGAATGCTTTGGAAATTTACGCATTTAGTTTATAACCGTTTATATTAACCAAACTGATTAGAGCTAAGTCATGTTAACAGCTACAAAAGGAAATGATTCCCAGACTCAACATGTCATGGTTAGGCTTGGATCCTTCTATCACTATCACGTTACACATAGTATGCTTGTTGGTCGTTGGGTTATGATACCCGTCGACAATTTGGTAGGTTTCCTAATTGTGGAACCGATACCTAGGATCGACCCACCTAAGGCTTATGCATGCATGAATTAAATAAAATTGATGGCAAAGCTCTATCTTAAGTTTTCTAAGATTTGGTTTACTAGACACAAGGTTCCCGAGCGGACTATTCGAGTGAGAAGGCTACACGGTCCCCGTTATTCGGGCACCCCGCGCATACGCCAACTCTCCTAAAATTAGGATTCAATGAAGAAATTTGCGGGTGCGCAAAACACACCTCGCGTGTACGTGTGATAGTGTGCAATTTCCAGGAGTGGAGGAAATATGAACGGAATGCCAATTTAAGGAAAGCAATAACATAGAAAATTCACATAAGGAGTAAAGCAATAAAAACACTTAAAAGCACATAGAGGAAAAACAACATTTAGGAAAAATAAAGGAAACAAACAAACATCCAATAAATTAACCTAAGTTGTTATGGTTAAGAACCTAGAAGTCCCCAGCAGAGTCGCCAAGCTGTTATTAGGGCTGCATATCGGTCGGTTCGGTTCGGGTTTCAAAATTATCGGTTTAACTTATTGGTTATCGGTTTGTAGACATATTAAACCGTTAAAGAACCGTTAAAATATCGGTTAATGGGTTATCGGTTAATCGGTTGTTGTATGTTATCGGTTCGGTTATCGGTTTAACCGTTAAGATTTCACACAACAAAAAAGAGAAGGGATTATAGAAAGCTCATACAAAATCTTACAGTCATCCATATGGTGGTAAAGAGCTAAAAAGAACTAACATATATTTTATGATGAATAAAAATTGATGAGCTTATGTATTGTTACCTGTGACACATATCATAAACACCCATTGTAATGCCAATAGGCTGCCATGCAACCATGACACGTGATACAGCAAGCACCTGTTCAAGCAAAGAGTATGATAATGTAACAAAAAATCTGCTACTTGAAACCAATCAGCAATATCAATTGTGCAATCATATAAAACAAAAATGACAATTGCAGTAGAAGGCAAAAACCAATTATGAGAAATAAACTAAGATGGTCAACATTCACTTTATTTATATAACTTAACTATGACATAGAGTCATACTCCTACATCAATAATGGCTATCGAGCAGGTTTAAATCAATCACTAGAAGGTATAAATATAGATACAGGACACATCATTTATCTAAAACTGATACTGAAAATATCAAGCTAGTGAAAGCTGAAGAAATAGCAGACTTCAGAAATATCAAGCTAGTGAAAGAGACATAGATTACAAACTTATATTTGGTAACCACAGATACAAATTCTAAAGAAATAATAAAAACAAAAAGTTCTCACCCAACAAACTATAGTTTTAAGTTCAGCCAATGATGGCAAGTACTTTTGCTTTTGCATTTCTGACCCACAGAGCCCTATTCTTGACAGACCAACAAGGTGTAATTAGTTCACTTCACATCGACCTAAAGCATACATCTCAGAGAGGTCTATTTCACTGAGTTAGAAGCAATGGAATTCTTTCATTATCTGAAATAAAGAACATCTCCCACCAAAAAACCACTGGTAAATATCACAATACTTCTATGGAAACAATGTGTCAATGATACCTATATTTTAAAAGAAGCAAACAGTCCATCAAGCAATCAATTTCAAAAATTAACAATACTTACCAATAGTGAGCATTGCTAAAGATGAATGCACCAAAATGAATGGAGAGCAACTTGTGTTTATATCAGCCATGTGTTTGTATCACTGTGAATTATGATTTTTCAAAAAAAAATAATTAATCAAACAGATGACAGCGAGCAAACAAAACATAAAAATCCAAATAGCACAAAACAAAACAAACGTTCGTTATCTCGAATGAAATCCAAAGAAAAAGAAGAGGAGAATCAGAAACTTACCGGAAACTGATTGAATTGCCGAAACTGAGAATGACGATTATATAGAGCAGAATATAGAGCTGCACGAGATACAAAATAATCATTAGTTTTTTTGTGATAAAATAGAAGGAAAGGCTTAAATACTTTTATTGCGCATTCTTGAAAGAGTAGAAATTTCTGCATATATCCAAAAGAAGACATATATAGAAGCATTCTTACGAGAAAAATAAAACAAACTACCAAAAGAATAAGATGAAATGGAGCTTAAGTGTTCAGATTCCATTTGGATTTTGTGTAATTTGAGTTCAATTCATCTTACATTGTAAAGAAAGAACACAAAAATTAAGTAGAGAACCCTTTTTGCAAGCAATGCTTCAACCAAAAACAGAAATTGCACAAATTATTACCAGGTTTGCAACATTAACAAAAAAAAAAAAAAAAAAACCCATAACCAAAAACTCAATTTGCAAGCAATACAAGAAGAAATTCCCACTATTTCTCAACCCAACAAAGAAAAGACATTAAATTTACAATTCTAAGGAAGTGATTTCCCTAATTTCCCAACCCCAACAAAAACCCCATTACAGAAGAGTGAGAATTGAAAACGTACCTGTTCGTGAAAGAGGCAGAAATCGTCAAAGAAGAGGCAAGAAAAAGAGGGGCTGGTTTCAGATCATTTGGCTGCTTTGGAGTTGTGCAAAAATCGTGAAATGAAATGAAGTAAGTCAAGTAACCCTAATTGTAGTGTAAGTGACTTAATATATATGAAAGGGTAGAAGTGTAATTAATTAAATTGTTATCGGGTTATCGGGTAACCCGTTAACAAAAATGGTCAACCCGCGACCCGACCCAATAAGCCAATAACCCAAAAACATCACCCGGTACCCGAACCGGTGATCCATTAACCCGAACCATTAACCCAATAACCCAATAATCAGTTCGGGTTATCGGTTTAACCGTTAACATACATAGCCCTAGCTGTTATACCCCATTTTAACCGGGTTAAACTAGAGTACAACATATTGGAGATTCCTAAATTGCTTTATTTTAAGGAGTCGCCACCTAATTGATTTTAAGGTGAATTAGGGCACCTAGTTATTAACTAAGGTAAAGCTAACTAAACCTCCGTTAATAGTCTGCTTAATCAGTGTGATTCTAGGTAAGGGTTCTATATTATCCTAAAGGGAAGGGGTTAGGCATCCTTTAGAATCCGTTAACTACGGTTATCTGGCCGAACTTAGGTTAATTAATTAATGCTAAATAAGGTGCTTTGAATTTTAGGAAAAAGGGCTAAGAAAGGTTGTTAAGGTTTTTAAGGAAAATATAAGAATGTTGCTTAAAATAAGATTTAGAGAAAATATAATAATTAGCATAAAATAAGACTTTAAATAATTTTAACATAAGAACTGAAATCTAAGGAATTAACTATTGGTTTCTCCTTTAAATTTGACTACCCGTTACTACTAACATTATCCCCACTAATCCGCTAGGATTCATCTAATGTTAAGAAAACGGAACAAGGCAAAGCGTTAGTCATTCAATGCCAAAGCAAAAATGCACAAACGGAGCATAAAATAGAGGAGGAAAGGAATTAAATGGATCGGCCCATTTCAGACCAATTGTTGTGCACTGTTGCTGCGGTTATGGGCCTCGGCCCAGAATCATTTTACACAGCTGATGGGGCTGACTCGATAGAATATTCCGTTGGGCTTTGGCCCAACATAGAATGCGGAAGAAGACGAGTTCCTCGGACTCGCACGCGGTGGTCATGCATAAAAACAAAAGGAGAAAGATTAGTATGTAATCGATAAATATGGTTGACGATAGACACAGAACATGCTACAGAGATCTACTTCCTGACAGATTAATACTTCAAACAAATAACAGATCAAATAGTTCAAGCTGCTCTGAACCACACTACTATACTTGAATCATAGACATAATGGGATAAAGACTAGCAGCTAAATATACATGAAACTAACACTTCAAACTACCTTAAAACATTAACACGAAACATGGAGACAAACCATTTAAGCAGCTAACATGAGATCGTATTGTTGAATACTAACCAACTATATTAAGCGAGAAATCGAAACAAACGAGCAAGAATTAAAACACACATAAGAAAACAATAAAACTAAAAGGAGATGAAGATTCCCAACTAAACAATACAATTCGGCTGAACCCGAAACAATGTAAAAAAAAGCTAATGCTTGCAACCATTAACGAACATAACTAAATAAGAATGACAACCAACACACATAAGCAGATATTGAACTAGTAATTAAAATCTACCACCATACCATCCTAGAATAACATATATTGATTAATACTAACCAAATAATCACCTAAACTAACAAATACATGAAAAACAAACTATCAATCCTAAACTAACTAACAAAGTAAGGACAAAAATTTCAACCTCAACTAACAAATACAGGACAAAGAACTGCAGATAAACACAAACACATATCTTAAACTAACACAGGAGCATACCCAACTAAACGTAAACCGAATCTAGCATATAAATACATAAACAAACCTTACACTGCTAAATAGAAATCAACTAAATAACGAAGAGCTGTTCACATACTTAAACAAGCCAAACTACATTATCACGTAAAAAACAACGCTTAGCCACGCAAACAGACCAATACAAGAAACAAACTTATCCATCAAACTAAATCGAATTAACCATACTAACATGCTTAATCACAAAATGACAAACTACAATAACACAGAGCAACCAAAATGCGAAAGAAATATAAAAAAAAAGAAATGGAGAATTACCTTCTTCGGGTGCAACGAAGTGAGGCGCGGGGTTTCCAATCTATCTCGAAGACTGCCAAATCCGAGCTTGCGATGCTCGGATTCGAAGCGATACCAAGGTGAACGAAAACAAAATATGATTGTAGTATTTTGACTCGATAACAAGAAATGTTTCGACTACTGAAAACTAAAACTTTTAAGGAATTTTTAGCGGCTGAACAAAGAGAGAGACCCGATGTGCAAGAACTATTGTAGCTACTGATAAACTAATATCTTTTAGGGAATTCCGGATGGCTAAAAACTTGTATTTTTTAGGGGGGATTTTGCGATTCAAGCTTCGGTTTTGTAAGGGATTTTTGCGATTCCCGGGCTTTTCCAAAACCTATCCTTGGGGAATTTTCTCAATCCAAAAAAGGACCCTGGCGACGAACATAGACATTGGTATTTATAGGGAAATCTAGGGTTTGCGAAGAAGAGAGAGAGGAGCGTGGGGGACAGAGGAAGTGGAGGTGGCAGAAGCGTGGGGAACAGGGGAAGTGGAGGAAACAGAGGGGACAAAAGAAGATGGGGGAGATGAGGGAGATGAAGGAGAGAAGAGAGAAGGGAGCGGGGGGGGGGGGTGCGGCTGAAGAAGAAATGGAACCCTAGTGGTTCCTTTTCTTAAACAGCGGGTCGGGTCGGGTTGGTTTGGGTTAGTGGACTGGGTATTGGGTTTAAAAGAATGGGCTGGGTGGATGAAGATGTGGGCTAGGAATAAATGTGGGCTGATTTTATGAATTGGTCTGAAAATAGTATGAGTTGATTGGGCTACTACATTTAAACAAAAGACCTATTTAAATAACTCTATACTAACGTGTGTTAAAATATTACTTAATATAAAATATGCAATTATTAGTGCTCAGATAATAAAAATGGTGTTGTAATAGCCGTGCAATAATATTTCGAAAATCCACAGTAAATAAACACTATTATTTAATTATGCGAAGATAAATGTGATGTGTGTGCATAAGGTGGTAAAAATGCTTAAACGCAAATTATGATAATACTGGTAACAGAAAATAATAATAATAATAATAATAATCATGATAATAATAATAATAATAATAATAATAATAATAATAATAATAATAATAATAATAATGGTAGTAGTCACGGTAGTAAAAGATAATGACAGAATAATGAAATGCCGGTATTAATAAAAGCTAATAATTATAGTAAAATATGAATAATTATTTTTAAAGTTGCCAAAATATTGGAAGCGTAAAAATAGGTATTTCGGAGGAAAGGTGGGACAAAATTGGGTGTCAACATTCTTGACATTGTTCATGTTAAAAATACTAGTGCTTTAGCTCTAAAAGGTGCAATTGTCAATTTACTTTCTCAACATTCCTTGAGTCTATCTTGTGTGCGTGGACAATGCTATGATGGAGCAAGTAATATGCAAGGTGATATCATTGGCCTTAAAATGTGGATTAAGAAAGAAAGTAGATCCGCTCATTCCATTCATTGTTTTGCTCATCAACTTCAATTAACTCTTGTTGGTGTTGCAAAAAAATGTCTTCAAGTGGGAGAACTTGTAAACTTGGTTTCGGATATTTTGAATGTGTTGGCGGCTTCTTATAAATGTATGGTTAAATATCGAGAATCTCAAACGAAAAAAATTCAAGAGGCTTTAGAAAAGGATGAGCTTAAAACTGGTAGGGGCTTGCATCAAGAACTTGGTATTTCTAGAGATTGTGATGCTCGTTGGGGATCTCACTTCAAATCTTTTAATTATTTTATTCTTCAATTTGGTACAATAATGGATGTACTTGATACTATTGTTGAAACTGCACATAGTTTGGATGAAAGTGCCAGGGTGACAGGATATATCAGAGCTGCTCAAATGTATGAGGTTGCATTTATATTACATTTGATGAAAGAAATTTTAGGAATTACCTTAGTACATGCTTACAAAAAAAAGAGCAAGATATTGTGAATGCTGTGCGACTTGTTCATGTGGCAAAGATAAGGTTGCAAGAGTTAAGGGAAGATAAAAAATGGGATTTGTTTGCTGCTGAGGTATCTACGTTCTGTGTCAAGTATAACATTGTGGTACCTAATTTTGATGAGTCGTATGTTAACTCTGGGAGATTTCGGCATAAACCTATTGATTACACTTTCTTACATTATTACAATGTTGACGTATTTTGTAAAATAATTGATTGGCAACTGCAAGAACTTAATGATCATTTTGATGAGGAGACAACTGAGTTGCTTTATGGAGAGTTGCTTGTTTGAATCCGATAGACTCATTTTCAAGTTTTGACATCCAGAAAATAATGAGAATGGCTAAATTATATCCTGATGACTTTGATGAATTTAGTATGTGTTCTCTTGAGAATCAGCTTGCGAATTACATTATTGATGTTAGTGATATCAATAAAAGGTTCTCCGATTTAAATGGGCTTTGTGATCTTTCAAAAATACTGGTTAAGACAAAAAAGCATTCATGTTATCCTCTTGTATTTCTTTTAGTGAAATTTGCTTAGCTTTGTCACGCCCCGAACCATGGCCTGGGCGTAACACGGCACTCGGGCCTTGCTTGCATATGTCCAAGCGAACCTCATGGCTTGCTTGTCAATATGGGCATCAAAACAATATAATCTACATGATGCAATTTAAATGAATCATGAAAATGTAATTTGCGGAATAAAGTCTTGGAATTATCTCGCAGCATGAAATATCATGAAAACATAATAGTCTGCAAACATTAAAGCATAACTGACTCTGTGAACTAACATCTGTCTATGAAACCTCTAAAATATGTCTGAATACTAACTACCAGGACATGGCCCTGGACTACCATAAACTGAATACTAATGCAGACTCCATGTTGAACCCCGAGAGGAGTGGGGTTCACCAATAAGCTGATAACTGAAGTGATCCTACTGCGCAGATGTATGCTCCTGAAAACCGGTATCTGCACCGTGAAGTGCAGGCCCCGGGAAAAAGGGACGTTAGTACATGGTGAATAACAATGGTATGTAAAACCTGCTGAAATGAAGAACATGACACAACATAGGTATAGGACATGAACTGAAACTGAATGTAACTTGAACATGAGCACGAAACGTGAGTAAAGTCTGAAAACAGTAAATCAATGGAAATATATGTATGTAAAACTGCTTGTAACGTGGGGAACGCTATAGTATAACCGACAACATGATCTGGTACTTGCGTCCTACCAGCAGAACACTCACACCTTGCCAGGGGTATGAGATTTAAGTAATAATAAGCATGTAAGGATCCAAATTGCATAATGAATGTGTTGCCTCCTTGCTGACAACTCTTATCCTACGGTGGCAACGTAGTTTCAAGCTATCTGAGCCTTCTCGGTTAACTAAGCAATTCCCAAAAACATGAACATGATATAGTTGGCTAAGAAGCCCATGATTTTCTTGAAATAACTTGTAATCATGATTTCACGAAATAACTTGTAACATGGTTTCATGAAATAACTTGTCATAGTCTTGCAAACATGTTCTTGATTCATGAATAATAATAATAGTTCATTATTATATATATATATATATATATATATATATATATATGATTGACTTGAAAACATGCTTGTAACTTGCTAGATAAAATCATAAAGTTTCATATAAACATAATGAGAACACATGAGGAAGAATTCATGATTCATGGATTAAGCTAGGGTCCCTAATAACTGTAATGGAAGATTAGGAATACAATAACGAATATAGATACAAAATTCATGTACATAAATACATAAATACGGGCTACCAATATGTTGGGTTTAATGCCCTAGGGTTTGAACTTCATAGATATCAAGAAGCGGAGCATGGGGAATAACATAGAGATTCCCACATGTGGATGGAAGTTCTACATACCTTAATTGCTCCAAAACTTGAATTAAAGACTTGAGTTTTGAAGAAGATTTCCTAAATCTTGATTCTTGAATCTTGAGATGGGTTTTCTTGAAAACTCTAGATTAGGAACAATAATTTTTTGCTTAGACTATTAGAGTATATGTTAGAATTGAGTTGGAATAATTAGAGTAGGCTTACCTTGGTGTTCTTGATGATGGAAGAGGGTAGGAGGTCATTCTAGGGCTTGAAGGAATGAAAAATAATGATGTGAACTGATACGAATGAATATATACTGTTCTGGAAAATTAAAATTTCTGCCCAGTTAAATACTGGCCATATTTTGAAATACGGGCCGTATTTTGAAATACGGTCAGCACTGCGTCTCTTCAGTAAAATGGCCATAACTCTTTGCAAAGATGTCAGTTTGACCCCTATAATATACCGCTGGAAAGGTATTTCAAAGCTCAACAACTTTCATCAAGGAAGTTTTCCCAAATTACAAATACGTTTTGAAATACGGGCCATATTTTGAAATACGATCCGTATTTAACCATATGACATCCAAATGTCAAATTCCAGAATGTTCAGAAATCCTTGGTACCCATTTACGACTTGAATTACGGCCCGTATACTGAAATACGGTCACTGTTCATGGGCGTAAATCCCCATCTTATAAATGAACAGGGAAATTCCAATTCCCACATTCTTTATCTGATTTTCTAAGTGTAGGATCATGGTCAAAACTTACGTTAAAGGTACGATGTGTTACATGCTTCTCCTAGTTGCCACTACATCCGTTGAAAGAGCTTTTTCGGCAATAAAGTTTATTAAGAATGAGCTGCAGAGTCGAATGAGTGATGAATTCTTGAGCGGTTGCATGGTTCCTTTTGTGGAAAAAGATGTGTTTAATGATGTTTCAACTGATGATATTATTTTGACTTTTCAAGCAATGAAACCTCGTCTAGTAGTGCTGTAAATGTACTTGAGAAGTATTAGTAGTGATCGTTTTTTGTAGTTTGTACTTAGCACCCTAATTCTAGATTGATACATTGTAAAGGGCTAACTTTTTGCACTATTGTAGTTACTACCTTTTTATTCTTGTTAGTTTGAGATCCTTTGTAATGGAACTAACTCTTTGTACCTATGTATTATTACATTCTCCGGAATTGTGTTTTTTTCGGCTTGTTCGCATGTTTACGTTTTATTTTCCGAACCACCTGGATGAAAATCCTGGATCCGCCACTGGTGGGGTGGGGTTGGGTGGTGGTGAGGGGTAGTGGGTGGTCGAGGTGATGGGTGGTAGGGTGGGGTGGGTGGGGTAGTTAGGGGTGGGAGTGAGTGGTGGTGAGGGGTGGTGGGTGGTAGGGTGGGGTGGGGTAGTTGGAGGTGGGGGTGGAGTATAATGGAGAAATGAAATACGTAACCACGTAAAAACCACCAAATCTGTGGTTACAAAAATTGAACAGTTAAAATCTATATATTATTAAAAAGAGGATAGCTTGTCATAGGATTGTGACAAGTGTCAGCGTAGGATAATGCCACGTGGAGTTTTAGGATAAAAAATAGTTAATTAGTTAGTAATTAGTTATTAGTTATTTTTTTTAATTTAAAAATAATTAAGTATCAATATTTTCTAGGAAACATATACCTCTATATATTGGATTTAAGTTAAATTAACAAATAAAGAATTTAGATTACAACAAAAATTATTTGAATTTGATTTGAAAACTAACCCCAAGTGCACGTCACTTACCCCATTTCCCCCACTAACTCACAAACACACACATACGCAAGGTTAAAAAATTTAAAAGTTGAAAAAAATTTAAAAGATGTTTTTTGGATTTTCTTTTTGTAGTAAATTTTATTTTCAGAAAAATATAAGAATACTAAACCGTTTTTGGGCTTCTTCTTTGCAGCAAGTAAAATACAAGTTTTTGCCTCCTTTTTTTTATTTTATTAACTTTGTATTTACCCAAACCACTATCCTAAGCAGTTTAAGTTTTTGAATTTGGAATTACTTATAATTATTTTTCATAGTTAAAGTTTATCATTATCAAGACACAATCACTTTCAAAATATAATAAACTTTAACTAGGTACATGGAAACATTATTTTGAAATGAATTTTGCAAATATTTTTCATGAGTCACATTTTAGACCTTTATTACATAAATTTTGTTTACATTTTTCAAAAAGAAAGAACATTTCCAAGAGTAACCCCATGTTTTCATTAGTTTTTTTTAATTTAAAATTAATTACAACTGATGTTTTACAGTTAAAAGTATTTGTTGTCCTTGATCACAAGTTTTAAAAATATCTAAGTTTTTAAGGAAACATATACATCTATATATTGCAAATTACTTTTTTTGAAACCTATTTTGCTTAAATGCCTATGTAGATTGTTCTTCTAAGATTATTACATGAGGAATTTAAGTTATTTATATAGTAGTAAATTCAATAATTGAAGCCTTCCCGTTAAAATTTTATTTTCTTCTTTATACTATTTGAAATATACGCATATAAAGAAATCAATCTCTTTATAGTAGCAAAATGGATTGTTGTCTATTGATAAAAAAAAAATTGTAATTTTACGATTTGAAAGACTTTTTATAACCAATCAAGTCTTTAAAGCCCTTTTGGCAATAACTGGTAAGTTTTAAGTGTAACAATTGATATTATAATTATAAATAAGCAATCACATGTTTGGATACAAATGTTGAAATTGAGTTGAACTTATCTTCTATTATTGTACTTCAAATACTTTCTCAGGCAATTGTGCGGTTAGTAACATGTTAATAAATTGATGTGTTTGGTAAAACAAATACTACTAAATTTTGCAGCATTTGTCGGTCTTTCTAGAGATTGTTGCATTCGAAGGTAGTCAGAGATACTATGGTAAATTTTTATTCTTAACGGTTAGATTATGTTTTATTTTAATACTATATTCTACATGAATCATATGCATGTATTTTAAATCAAATTTAGTACTTTGATTGTGTTGTATTTAATGATGACTATGTATGTTAATATTTTACTTTTCAAATATATGTAAGAGAATTTGGATTTCGAATTGAAGTTGGCTAACTTTCCTTCTGCTCCCTTGTTTGTTTTTTTTAAGAAATGTCATTTCCTCTTTCCATGAGTATCAAAAAAGGAGGAATCAAATCGTATAATAAGAAATCTTAATACAACTCACTTAAAAGGAAAAAAGAATAATATGCAAGCTCTTGATCAGAATATGGTTTACTTTGGCATCCCTAAAGATTAACTTGCTCTAAAGGAATCTCTTACTTTATCTTTGTTAGACTTCTATATTTTCAGTTTAATTTATTATTTAATTTGAAAATGTTGTACAGTATGCTCAGCTCCACGAGTAAATTTTGGCAATAGGAAAATAGATGTACTTACAATCATAAGATATCCATGGTAACCTATGTAGATTGTTCTTCTAAGATTATTACGTGAGGTATTTAAGTTATTTATATAGTAGTAACTTCAATAATCGAAGCCTTCCCGTTAAAATTTATTTTCTTCTTTATACTATTTGAAATATACACATATAAAGAAATCAATCTCTTTTTAGTAGCAAAATGGATTGTTGTCTATTGATAATTTTTTTGTTTGTTTGTAATTTTACGATTTGAAAGACTTTTTATAATCAATCAAGTCTTTAAAGCCCTTTTGGCAGTAACTGGTTAGTTTTAAATGTAGCAATTGATATGATAATTATAAATAAGCAATTACATGTTTGGATACAAATGTTGAAATTGGGTTGAACTTATCTTCTATTATTTTACTTCAAATACTTTCTTAGGCAATTGTGCGGTTAGTAACATGTTAGTAAATTGATGTGTTTGGTAAAACAAATACTACTAAATTTTGCAGCATTTGTCGGTCTTTCTAGAGATTGTTGCATTCGAAGGTAGTCAGAGATACTATGGTAAATTTTTATTCTTAACGGTTAGATTATGTTTTATTTTAATACTATATTCTACATGAATCATATGCATGTATTTTAAATCAAATTTAGTACTTTGATTGTGTGGTATTTAATGATGACTATGTATGTTAATATTTTACTTTTCAAATATATGTAAGAGAATTTGGATTTCGAATTGAAGTTGGCTAACTTTCCTTCTGCTCCCTTTTTTTTTTTTTTTTAAGAAATGTCATTTCCTCTTTCCATGAGTATCAAAAAAGGAGGAATCAAATCGTATAATAAGAAATCTTAATACAACTCACTTAAAAGGAAAAAAGAATAATATGCAAGCTCTTGATCAGAATATGGTTTACTTTGGCATCCCTAAAGATTAACTTGCTCTAAAGGAATCTCTTACTTTATCTTTGTTAGACTTCTATATTTTCAGTTTAATTTATTATTTAATTTGAAAATGTTGTACAGTATGCTCAGCTCCACGAGTAAATTTTGGCACCAAGAAAATAGATGTACTTACAATCATATGATATCCTTGGTAACCTGTGTAGATTGTTCTTCTAAGATCATTACGTGAGGTATTTAAGTTATTTATATAGTAGTAACTTCAATAATCGAAGATTTCCTGTTGAAATATTATTCTTCTTTATGCTATTTGAAATATACACATTGTCACACCCCATTTTAACCTCGTAGAGTTAAAGTTAGAAGTATGACGTATTGGAGATTCCTGTTTTTTGTTTGTTTTAAGGAGTCGCCACCTAATTATTTTATGGTGAATTAGGACACCTAAAGTTTATTAAAGTTATTTTCTAAAGTGAACTCTGTTTAAGGTCTGCGAAACTTAATATTCTAGGTAAGGGTTCAATTAGTCTAAAGGGAAGGTATTAGGCATCCTTTAAGACCCATTAACAATGGTTAACCGACCGAACTAAAATTTAATTAGGCTAAGTGTAAATATAATATTATAGAAAGAAAATGATTTTTTTTTCTTTGAGTATTGATAAAGTTGTTTAAAGTAAAATTGGTAAAAAGTAGTAATTGCATAAAAGAGTTTAGTTAAAGTAAACTAACAGAAGCGAAACATGTGATGTTTATATTGTATTTGGAAAAAAGTGAATTATGCCGACTCACAAATTAAAAGGATTAATGTAAGATTAATGTTAAATAAATTTTAAAGGTTTCATATAAAGACTAGTATATATGTTGTGCTAAAGTTGTTTCAAACAAATATGTATTTCAAGTGTTGAACAGAAACTAAAGTAAAAAAAAATTATCCGTTGAAACTAATTTGCTTTTTATTTCTTAGAATAAGCTAACGTTAGTGTAAGATTTGTGACGTTTTAAACTTCTAAGACAGTAAGCATAATATATATATTATAGATACTGTAAATAATTTTAAAAATAGAAGTGAATGTGATTTGTGGAATTAACTACCCATACTAAACTACTAATTCTGCTAAGGTTTACTTACTCTAAGCAAATAAACAAGTATCAGCCATACAATTACCAATTAAATGCACAAAAAATAAAGTGGAGGAGCAAATAGGTTAAATGGGTTCAGCCCATTTCCAGGGACTGCTGCTGCGTCACTGTTGCTGTTCACATTTATTGGGCTTAGGCCCAAATTTTATTTCCTTGTTTGGCTGCGGATTGGCCGCTACTATATGGGGGCTGATTAGAGAGGAGTTGTGTTGGGCTTTAGCCCAACGCCAAGTGCGGAAGGAGACGACAAGTCGCTTGAACTCGCGCACGAGATGTCATGCATAAAACGAAAGAAAAAGATTAGTATATGATTGATGAATAAAGCCAAACATACATAATGTAAACTCAAGAGAAGGACAGATTAACAACTCACATTAACTCATATACGTGCTATGTATAACTAGTATATTCCATGTATACAAATTCATAGGGAACATAGAAGCAATCACAATCTGTTTGTTCTTTTAAGGATAAAGCTATAAGTTAAAGTTAAATTGTTCTATAGTAGATATAAGAAGATGTTATTTTTAATTTATTGAGACTGATAAAAAAAAAAAAGATAGTGTCAACGGAACTGAGGGAGCGTTAGTTTCTGAGCTAGTAACTCAACACTTTAAAACATTTTGGAGACAGCTTATGTCAAGACACTAGCTAGGTTAGTGTATATCTTCCAGAAAGATATCAAGATATTAAATGCACAAGGCATGATGTGTTCAATTCACAGCCAATTCTTAGTCATATGTAATATACTTTGCCCTAGCTAAAGGAAATGCGACCATGTACTGTTATTTAGGAGAAATCCTTTTGTAGATGCTTTATGGAAAAGTCGAGTATAAATAATCTATCAATCTGCCAACTTAGTAATTACTAGTCTGGTACTTAGTTAATGTAACCATCAATTTTAGCAACCCAAGAACTTTATGCCTCTATGCATTGTTTTTGCTATTTTACTTGTGATCACCTCAGAAGTTGCATAACTCCCAGTGCAGCCAGTGTTTTAAAGGACAACAACATGCACCAAGCATGGGGGACCATTTCAACCACAAGCATGGCCAGTCTATCTGATGTAGTTTCTATTCTTTTATAGAACAAAACCAGCAGGCAGCATTCCAACTAGTAGCTATAAACAAATCTGGGCATAAAACAGTCGGCATTCGCTCGCATAAGCAGGACTGTGACATTTCGTTAGGTTTACCAGTAGACTACAGTAATCCCTCCCTTCATATAGATCCAAACAAGTATTCTACAATAGTATACATGCATCCAATTTACAGAATTCCCCCGGGTGAACGCAAACAGATTCAATTTATTAAAAATGATCAAGTAGTACTCAGCTAGTATGTTTCACCAACAAAAGAAGTTTCAAACATCCTCACAAAACTCAGCAGGTCACTTGGATAGATTTAAAATTGTTAAACTGGGCTTTTAAATGCTTAGACGCTTTTGAATCCATTCTGATTTTTAATAATACCAGAACCAACACCAAATTAAAGGTGCCAGCTTCATGATTTTCGAACAAAATCACCAAAGATGGAACATCCCAGGGTCAGGGTCAGATCAGCTTGTATCTCAGTTAAACTCAACTGAGAGTGTCAGATAATAAATAAGAAAATAGGACCTTTGTGGCAACACTTGGTTCATTCACACATTTAATTAATGCATAACCCAGATCTCACATGGAAGAGGAGAGCGAGAAGAAAAAGAAGAACAGAATAGCAACAGTTCCAATTCCTAGTTATTACTAGATGAAACTTTTCTAATTAAACAAATGACTCATAAACCTCAAGACTTTCTTGCTTTCTGCAATAAACCAAGTATTATCCTTCAAACAAGATCATTACAGTAACAACCTGGGAAAATATGACTCTTAAGTTCCAAACCATTGTATTAAAATGGCTTTCTCAACAGTCTTGCAAGTATTTAAAACTAGTCAGCAGAGGTCGTATGTGATTATGTATTAAGCTCATTTGCCTGACAGACCTTCCACTAGAAAAATTAATAACTGAACGACACCAAAGGTTTATACAGGACTCAGCGATTTAGACTTTGTAAAGCAAAAATGAGAAAAACTCTTCCACAAGTTTTGAATAATCAGACAAGGATAAGGAACGTCAAACTAGACTACGATTGCCTGACTTAAAGCAAGGCAAGTATTTGGCACAAGACTCAGATGTTTAGTCTCAAGTAAGTTACTGAAGAGTCAAAACAAGTATAAAGCAATTCAAACGACACTTAGGGAACAAACAGACCCTGAACTTTTATTGATACATCATAAACCACAAAGAAATCATGCAAGTGAACAGATATGATGTAGAGAGGCAGTTTCATGCTTAACTCCCGATCAATATAAGAGAATATATATGGAATGTTTTTGTTAAGAGACTAAGGCGTATTATCTTAATGTAAAGCAACTCAATGCAATCTCTACATCAAATTGGGTGCACATAAGCTTGAATAATCATACTAGAGTTTTTAACTGCTATCTCGAATTCATTTTTTTTTTTTACATATAAGAACTTCATGCGACTGATTTGAAACCTTTTCAACCCCCTTATATACTAAATATACCAATTAATGCACGTCTAAACGAGTATGAAACTGAATGCCTCGAGCTTACCCACCTTTAACACTCCTCTGAAGTCAGTCATACCAAATAGAAACAATCAAAGGGGAAATCATGCTGAGGTATTGAAACTAAAGAAAATCATGTATACGGTTGCACACAGAATCAAAACAAGAGGGTAACCACCCGAAAACGAAACTGAACCAAACAGGGGACTAACTACACCAAATTGTGCCTAGTAGACTTAACAACAGGAAACCAGCCATTCTAACACATACACTGATATTTAGACTACATACACAACACATATATATAAAAACAATACTTGGACTAACACAGAACCATTAACACACCTTAAGATCTGAACAAAATGGCAAGAGAAAAAGAAGATAGCACTGACCTTTTGTTGGTGCAGTGAATGGGCGATGGGGTCTCGAATCTACTCGAAGACGACGAACAAACGATGCTTCGATTAAAACCCAAAATTTGATTGTATAAAAATATGGTGATTTTAGAGTAATATCCGGTTAAAGTTCACCGGAAAAGTGAAAACTATGGTTGGAAAATGGTGTGTGTCCCTAAACACTGAATCAATTCCTAAAAATCAAAAATCCTTCAAGATACCCCAAAATTCCCCCTAACTCTGTTCTCGATTCCCCTTTTTATGGAAAAAATGGAGGAGCGTAGTGGAGCGGAGGAAGAGGAGCGTAGGGGAGTGGCGGTGAGTGGAGAGTGGGGTAGCGGCAATGATGATAAAAAGGAGAAAAGAAAGAGAGGTAGGGTAGAGGAGGAGCGGGGTGCGGCGATGAGTGGAGAGTGGGGTAGCGGAGGAGCGTGGAGTGGGGTAGCGGTGTGGGGAGGAAGGAGAAGAGAGAGAGAGATGAGGGAGGCGGAGAAGTGGGAGAGAAAAGGGGAAAGGGAGAGATGAGGCGGAAAAGAAAGAAAAAGGAAAAGACAGAGAAAGATGAGGGAATTAGGTTTTAGGGGGGAATTGGACCGGGTCGGGTAGTTTTTTGGGTTGGACCGGGTATAATTAGGTAATGGGCTGGGTAGGGAAATAATGTGGGCTGAATTGTTTTGGGTAGGGAATAATGTGGGTTGGTTGAATTAATTAGAGTATGGGCTGATAATTTGGCTGAAAAATATTGGTCCTTCCTCCGCTATTTTAATTATTTTCGGGCTTCTAATTTAGTAACCAGTACAATATTTATTATGTGAAGATAAATAGTAATTAGTATATGGAAAGTAAGGATTTTACAAAGTATTGTCTTGTAATTAATTTAACGAATCCGAACCCGAAACGAAAACGATGACTAACTGTTCAAAATTTATGATAAAGTAACGCTCATAACGTCGAAAAGTATAAGTAATGATATTAATAGTAGTAGCAATAAAATATTTTGAAAATAAAGTATTTAGCTCGTCAGTAAATTTAGAAACCCGATAAAATCAAATAAAGGAGGGACAAAATTGGGTGTCAACACAGATATAAAGAAATCAATCTCTCTATAGAAGCAAAATGGATTGTTGTCTATTGATAAAAAAAAAAAATGTAATTTTACAGTTTGGAAGACTTTTATAACCATTCAAGCCTTTAAAGCCCTTTTGGCAATAACTGGTAAGTTTTAAGTGTAACAATTGATATTATAATTATAATTAAGCAATCACAAGTTTGGATAGAAATGTTGAAATTGAGTTGAACTTATCTTCTATTATTGTACTTCAAATACTTTCTCAGGCAATTGTGCAGATACTAACATGTTAGTAAATTGATGTGTTTGGTAAAACAAATTCTAATAAGTTGTTCTTTTATTAAATAATTAAAATATCCTTAAAATTTTATAAATATTATAAGCCTGAACGTATCTTAATGAAGAAAATGATGACCGATAGGTATGGAGTAAAGATGCTTTTATTAACCTTTGCATTGTTATTTTGCAGGATTCCACTGATAACACTGATATATCTGTTGCAAATACTCCTACCAAGATAGGTATATAAGATACTAGAACAGTAGTTGATGATGACCCAAATGCACTACTAGCCGGAAAGAAGATCAAGAGAGTATTGAAGAAGAAGAAAATTGCATAAGTTATTGTATGTGCAGGTCTTGGAGAATCATTATTTAGTCATGTTTATGGTTTTCTTTATATTTTGTTCCTAGGAAATTTCTATTGGTTATAAACAATATGGTACTCTATAATATCCAAGTTTCTGATAGGGATCAATTTTTTAGATATACTCTAATTTATGCTTCATTAAACTAGTGTTTCGATTGATATTTTGAAATCTATTATGCCTTATTTCTATTAAACGGCTAGCATGTTGTCACCTTGAAACTAAGGATGTTGGTTGAATGGAAGTGAGAAACATGTTCGTCTAAAAATAATAAGGGGGTCATCAAATTGACAATAGTCTTTGTTGAATTGGATATTAGCAAACCAATTTGCAAGATTATTGTCCAGAAAACTTATAAAATGGTTATCTAATAATTGAATTTACAGGTATCTAGCCTGAATTGGGAATGCACATATAAAATTACAAATTTAGTGTCTTCAAGAATACATTTGTTGGATTTAGGGGATAGAAATGAGCAGGATTAATAGTATATTTTTGGAGAAAAAGGTCCACAACAGCATTGACCTGAATGCAAATTAACAATGAGAGAAAGCAAAAAAGCTGAATTTATAAAGATACAGGGCTATCATGAAGATATCATATTTCATTAACAAGGCAACCGACACTTACTGTATTTTTATTTTATTTTTGCCCGTAAAGGACAACATTTGCTCCATCAATAATAGCTTTAGATGGTCCATAATAATCAAACAATTTCTGCAGCCATTAACATTTGTTTTACCTCATTAGAGACACATATGATCTCTATACTATTTGAAGAAATGGTCAGTAATGAAGCAGCAACAACTACATATACCATAAAAAAAATTAATATGTAATAATACCAATCCAAAAAGATGAGAATATAAAATCTGCAATATGTCACACATGGTGCATATATACATCTGTTTCTACCAGAGGTGGATCCAGGATTTGAAGCTTATGGGTTCCCAGCTAGCAGTATCTGTTGTTACTGGGTTCTCAGCTCAAATTTCTTATATATTTGAAGGGTTTCACATTATAAATACAAGGTTCGGATAAAAGTTGTAGGTTCCCGCGAACCCACACGCAATGGTGTGGATCCGCCCCTGGTTTCTACTATCTCTCTCCGCTCTTTTTTCTTTAAAATGATCCGCGGATCGCACGGGTACGTATACTAGTTCCATGAATAATGAAAATCTTAAACAAAGGAATGCTTGTCTAACTTAATAAATTTAAATATTCTATCTTCCCTGGAAAAAAACATTATTTGCATAAAATCTTGCTCCAAGTGTAATTAATGTAACTCTAAGATATGATATAAAAAATTTGAAAACTTTTTGAGTAATATTAAAAAAATTATATGATTTAACATTGCCGATCCTAAGTTGTGTGAGCCTGAGACACGGTTGTTGTTGTATTCTATAAATTCATTTTGTTTTTTGCTTTTTTTTTTTTTTGTCATGAAACTTTTCTAAATTTTAAAATGCTCTATTCTAATGTTTGAAATTTTCTTAATTTTTATCTACTCAACTACAATTGTTAAGGGGATAAAAGTTGTATAAAACAACCTGTATATCTTGCATTTATTAGTCTGGTACAAACATCGGATTGAAAATTTTCCCTTTTAGTTTTCTTCCTCTTGCTCCTAAATTAGTCCACTGAATATAATTGTGATTTCTCTTTTTCTTTTGATGCGGCTAAATAAATTAGACTGCACATCACTTATTTCATTTCATGCGTTTGTCCAAGATTTAGAAAAACAAATGCTAATTTTCAAGAAATACAACTAAGCAAAGCTTCTTTATTAAAAAAGAAGAAGAAAACAGGTAGCTCGGTGCACAAAGCAATAGCGTGTGACACAAAGTTTAGGGAAGGGTCGCATCCCAAGAATGTTTTGATGTAGGCAGTCTATCCTGACCACAAACATCATTAGTTGATTACACAACTTGCACATGTGAGGCCGTGACCTTTACGTTACAGGGAGACTTGAGTTGCTCCAAAGCTCCCTTTTTGCACAACATTTTATATATAAAAAAAAAAAAAAACTAGAGCAGAGTTAAATATAAGCTTTAAGCTGTAAGGCAGTTCAAGTAAACACTTTGTTAAGAATAGCTGCATTATAAGTTGGTATTTTACCAACTTATTTCTGCTTCAATCTTAGATTGTTGCTATATTTTGATTGAAAAAATAGTGCATTTAATGTTGTTTACTTCCATTTTATAGGTTTATATGATTGAGAAGAGCTTTGGAAGAAACCAAGTGAAAAACAAGTCAAAAAGAGACCAAATTGAAGAAAGTGAAAAAGTGGCTAAAACTGCAAAAAGGGGTCATATTTGCAAAACTGAAACTTTGGGGTTTATTTTATCATATTTTGACTTGAAAAAGTTGGGGAGCTACAAAATAGAGACTTGGGGCATATTATTTTCATCTTTGACCATATTTACAAGCTTGGAGAGCTAGAGTTTTTGCATCCACACTTGGAGATTGAAGATTTAAAGATCTTGATAAGAAATTTCTTAATCTTTTATTCATTTCTTCAATTCCTTGCTTTATATTATATATCTAAGTGTGTAGAATTATATTCCATCACTTTAATCTTGTTTATGAAAATATTCATTTGCAAAGTTGGATGAAATCTTTTGTTATGCACTTATGCTTATGTATTAAATGATTTTTATTTCTATTAAAGTGGGTCTTTGTTGTTTTAATTAATCTTGTTCTTTAATGTTTCTTAAGGGATTAGCTAACCCTAAGACCCCCCTCCCCCATTTACTTCGATTTGAGCTCGAGAGAGGAAGATTGAGGTTGGGAAAGATTAATTAACAAGAATTTGGGGCTTTAAAACCTATCTAATAACTTGAGCTAGAGCTAGGAAAGTTACTTGAGATTATTTTGATTGTGCTTAATATCACACTCTAAGGCTTGAGAAAGCTTAGAGTGAAATTCATTGATTTGATCGAAAGACTTTTGATGAGATTCTAGAGATCATTATCTAATTAGCATAAACTCACTCATAGTTGTAAAATCGTGAAATACATTAAATCGTTACTTGAGAGTAATTTCCTTTGTATCCATGCTTGTGGCCATTGGTCATTTTACTTGTTTTCTAGGTTAGTTTCGTCTTTGTTAGTTTTTAAATAAAAAATTAAATATTGAAAAAGTGTTTGGCTTAGCTTAGTTGGTGATAATTCCTTACTTGCTTAAATCGCCTTTATATTGTTCCCTGTGGATTCGACCCCGACTCATAGTTGGGTAAATTATATTGCGACAATCGTGTACACTTTCTCTTTAAGGAGTAAATTTGGACGTTATCACTGCACTTTGAATTGAAGCACAAATTTGATGTAGTTTGAAATCACAGGCCTTATTTTGGCATTTGTAGGGGAATCCATCACATGGCTCATTACAGGCAGATACCCCCTGCATTTGATGATATTAGGAGAGCTAATTAGTAATCAAGATGTATAAATGGATGCTGAAATTTCTTGGGTAAATTAGCAGAACATGTAGGCAGATACCCCCTGCATCCAAAAGAACCACAAGCCATGCCTATCATTTATCGTAATCATTGCTTAATGTCAAGCAATGTTCAAGGTTGAAATGAGAACTAGTGCTAGAAAACATTGCCTCAGCACATTGTCTCCTCCTGCTCCTAGCTAGTTGTTTATGATCATGTGACCCTAGTCGATAACTATTAGAAGTCTAGTGAATTTAGCATTATTTTCTTCGACCAAAAACCATCATATGGTGAACATTTTACTTCTCTGTGAACAAGTTATATCGGGCTTTAAATGTGGGGACATGGCCTATCTATTAACTCTTTCTTACGACCACACAGTGAAATTATACGGTTCTCTCTTCAAAATATTTCAGCATAATGAGGTTAAAAAATGTTCATGTCTTGGACAATTGGCAGTAGCTAGTTGGTAATGCAGAACACTTGCCCTGATGGTATCTTCAGGGATCTTACAAAACAGATTGAAGAAAGACACAATACTTGCATCGTATAGATGATGCGGACCATTGGGTACAAAGAGCAGAAAATGTAAGCGAGCGCCTCTGAACTTCATGACTAAGTGTAGAAGTAGAGCAAAGGAGATGAATGTTAAAAAGAACAGGCTGCAATATGATAGGTGTTCTTTACATTTATCTACCAAAAGTACTTAGATAATACAATAGTCGTTGTTAAAGCATTATTGTATAGCAAACCATAAACTTGGACATTGTTCTGCATAAACATTATACTGATGTTCACTGCTGCGCGATTTGGCGCCTGGTCACTCTTCGCAGTCTGAAAAGATCAAGACCAGACTTATCAAGTGGCTTGGAGAAAAACTTAGTGATGTAATCGCTCACAAGAAATTCCTTATATAGTGGGGGGTTTTCTTCTGATATGAGCTCTTTGATTAGACCAAGTATCTTTGGAGGTTCAGAAACACCAGTAAAGAAGCATGCCGCTGACATCCTTGGTCCTACTTTATTCGCTACAACTCTATGATTTACACTTACAAACTTGCCATTTGATAGGATCTGTTACAAAATCAGACTGAGATGAGTAACGATTAACTACATGAAGATAAATCAGAACAAATAGTTGTGTATTTTGTTGCAAACCTGTAGAAGGTCACCAATATTAACAACCAAACCATGTTCAATTGGTTCAACATCAACAAATTGGTTATTATGCACGACATAAAGGCCGCCATTTTGATCATGAAGCAGGATGGTGAAGAAAGATGGATCTGTATGCTTATCGGCACCAAGAGTTAGCTCTGGCTGTGGGCATGCTGGGTAGTAGTGGCATACCAACCCTTGTCCTTTTGTCACATTCCATGGCTTTTAAATGATCTGGTTTTAGCCCGAGCGCTTCTGATAGTAAGTCAACAAGAGTTTCTCCTAGTTTTATGACATAATTTAAGTACTCAAAGGATGGTTTCCTGGACATCAAGAAAATATCAGAGATTACTAAGTTACAATTTTTTTTAAAGATTCAAGATACTCTAATCTAGCATGCCAAATAATTTTACCCTTTCCGTGAATTTCAGTGTCACTTATTTTAGATCCTACTTGAGAAAAGCTAGAACATAAAAAACAACAACTGATCTTACTAAATTCAATAGTTCTGATCTTTACCTAACAAATTTCAACTAGCATAGGACTGGTGCAGAGTACTTACCTGCAAACTGCTGGTATTTCTTCAGGCTCAATATAACTAGAAACTATCCTAGAAATGTTCAAGGAATCCCTCCAGTTTGCAGTCTTTGATTGATCTTACTCCTGTCAAGGTAGGATGGTTGTTTCCGAAAGACCCTCGGCTCAATAGAAAGCATAAAAAGAGGTCAGATAAGACCAAGAAATTCAAAGTGATATTGAAATGAAAATAACGAAAGCGACTAAGCCATGATGAAGTAGTTTGCAAAGGGATAGTAGCTGCCACACATAAAATAGGATAATCAAAGTACAGGAAATAACAGATAGTAGCGGAAATCAAAGCACAAGAAACTATAGCGCGATAATGCGACTACTAATATGAAAGGATAAACGAGACTATCTACTAGTCCTCCACCTTAATCTGAGTCCTCCATACCCTCCTATCTAAGGTCATGTCCTCGGTAAGCTATAACTGCGTCATATTATGTCTAATCACCTCTCCCCAATACTTCTTTGGCCTACTTCTACCTCTTCTGAAACCATCCATAGCCAACCTCTCACACCTCCGCACTGGGGCATCCGTGTCTCTCCTCTTCACATGCCCAAACCATCTCATTCTCGCTTCCCAAAGTTTGTCAAACTATAGTGGAAATGAATAAATTTAGAATTTCTTGGTCCGCTGTTGCTTTGGGTACGAGTAATCCAATTTCATGTTAGTAAGTCTAACTTAGGCGACTCGATTATTATGAAAGCTGAAATCTCTTATTAAGGCCGGAAGCGTACATACCACCCATCTACAACTTTTGTTGGTAGTGAATACAGCATCTGATAGATAAATGAAACATGTTAAGTGGAAGATTTCAATAGTTTTAAAATAATAAAAAGAGTAAATTACACTAAGATGCCCCTGCAATATGAAACAACTGCAAATCCACCCCCATATTATGTAAATTCTATACAAATACATTATTGTTATTCTTGTTTTTCAAAATTAAAGACTTAAATCTCTTATATAATGAAAATCCTACACAAAGGAATGTTCGTCTAACTTAGTAAATTAATTACTCGAAGAGGAAAATAACAAATTAAGCTAAATAAAAAATGAGAATTATTATTTTTTATTTATAATTTTTAACAAGTACAAATAGCTTTTCGAGATGCAAGGCAATAATGAATTAAAGTTTTGATGAGAATGGAAGACTGAAGAGATATGTAGTCAATTTGTTATTGCGGAAAAGAGCTGTTGAAGCAGTTACGTATATACCCACAGGCAATCCTTTCTTCTTGGAAACTTAATTTCGGGTCATCATTTTTGTATAGAAAAGTAAAATTTATATATTAATCTTACATTTTTCGTGTTTGTACTCACATTTTTCATTTTTCTTTTTTATGTATTAATTAATTTATTTTTTGGTGCTTGACTATATAAATTATTGTATTGTAGGTCATACATAAACCTTGAGCTTATTTTCTTGTAAAGTGATAGAAAGAGGATTTTGAAAATTCCTTTAGTTAAATTTTCAAATAAAACAAGGAAGTTCAAAATTTTTAGGCCATTACCGATTGAAACATCCATAAAATTATACAAGAGCTTCTTGAAGCGGTAGTATAAATGCAGTATAGTTCATGATTTGTGATTTGTTCTAGCAAATTACTTGTGAGTTCTTTGTGTTGATAGAACAACTTGCCATTCAATGTCTTGAAGAAGGAAAATTGATAGAAATTAAATAGAACCTTTCAATGTTTTTCTTTTTGGATGTCTCCACATTCAAAAATCTTGGTTCACTTGCCAATCGCGTGTTAGAAAGGTAAAGAAAAAGACTTAAAAGCAAATCTTACAAACAACTTTTTGAGTCTTTCCACTTAATTTTTAATGCATTGAATGATATGATGTCCTCTCAACACAAAGAGATCCTCTTATTGAATTCAAGTTAATTTGAAGGCCAAATACATAGACGGCCCCTTAAATCAAGTATGGAAAGGAAAGAATCAAATATTAACAAGTACTATTGTGGTATACTCACAATTAACATCGACAAATTCTCCACTATGCACTCATCAATCAATTTCTTGTAAAGAATAAAATCTACGTGAGAGATGAATACCAATATATTATACGCCTGTAAATAAATGTCATGATTCCTTTATGAACATAGACATGAATAATGACAATTTGTCCATTAGCACCACAATTAATTTATGATAAAGAGCAATACTTTGAATGAATAGATTGAAATAAGAAGACCATTCAAATATAATTTGTTATTCTGTAGATGAATTTGATATATGTTATATAGTTAATTGCAACTCTTTATCTTCTTCAGTTTTTTAGACTAACAAAGATACACATCTTTTCTAAAGTGAGATTAATGGAGTGTCTAACCGTTTCCAATATAAAGAGTACTTCAGTTTTGAATATATTTACATAACATCTAGACACTCCATTAGGGGTGTACAAAGTAAACCGATAAACCGCACCAAACCGATAAATCGAGTCAAACCGAGAAAAAAATCCGACTAGTGATTTGGTTTGGTGTTGAAAAAAAAAATCCGACCATAATTGGTTTGGTTTGGTTTTAGCTAAAAAAAGTCAAACCGAACCAAACCAACCCGACATTACATTTATTTAATTTTTAAAATATTTATTTGTAATATAATTTATAAATATTTATTAAATTTTTCGTAGTTTTTTTATCTATTATTATATTATTAAAGCTTGAACTTAGAATTTTGAATGCGAATAAGTTTTATATCCTATGAATGTTAGTAACTCATATAAAGTCTAAACCAAAACCAAGTCAACACTAATACTAACAAAAGAAATTCAATTTACCACTAGGAATGACAATAATATTGGATATCTATTCTTTAGTTTTGCATAATTGGTTTAGAGAGTAAAAATACATAACTTAAGTTTTTTTTCTTGTCATGTAAATAATACTTATTAGTCGTACTTATTTTAGTATGACTTAGTATTTTTAGATTATGGTCATTTTCTTTATGGTTTATTAATTAGCAATATTTATTTTAACCGATTTTATTATCTTTTGTTGAATATTTTAATACAACGTCATCACTCTTCTCACATTTTGTGTTATTTTCTTATGAAACACCTTAATTACATAGTTGTATCTTATTAGGACTAAAGAAATATTTGAAGTAAAAGTTATATGTTTTGTATCAAGAATATTCCGGAAAAAAAAACCCCCGAATAACCTGAGAAAACCGAATAACCCGAGACAACCCGAGGTTGAAAAACCCGAATCTTATTGGTTTGATTTGGTGTATAAATTTAAAAACCCGACGCAATTGGTTTGATTTGGTGTTTAAAAAATCTGAATCAACCCGGTCCATGTACACCCCTACACTCCATATTTTCTTTTCCAAATATGCTTCTTCATTTACTTCCATAAATTATGGAACACTTGGGGAATCCTCAATCATACAGTAATAATTTGAGATTCTTTCCTTTTCATAATAGGTCTTGGAAATATAATTTATTCCCATAACAAAGCTTATAGTAACTCAGGGAATCTTCGGAATAATCTTTCCTTAAAATTATAGTAAATTCATCACCTTCCTTCCCATCTTGAAGCAAATATATTCAAATTTGAACATCTCTAGAGATCTTTCCTTTCATAGGATATCTTCTTTCCAGAGTAACTAATATTCTCTCCAATAATTTCTCTGAACTCTTTCTCTCTGGATTGTACAAATATGAGATCTTATTTAAGTGCAAAAGAATATCAAGATCCTCTCCGTTTGACCTTGGTCTAGATTTTTATTAATTCCAATATAATCATATCTATCTGAATTTAACCTTTAATCACTCAAAATGTGAAGTCTTTTGTACACTTGAAACCTCTAGCATATCTTGATACTCCATGAAATTTGGACCTTTCCTAAATAACATATTGATCTTGATGTTTTCCTTTTGTAGAATTTTTTTCCATAAAATCAGAGTAATATTCTTCCCTTGAAGTAGCAGATCTTCCTTCCAGATTTTAGCAAGCTTCCTTCCATAGCTTTCAAAAGTTATTCCTTCCATTAAGCTTGGAAATATCTTCCTTCATTATTTTTGTTTGGATCTTCACAAAATCCTTCATCATCTAAACCTGCAAAAAAATAATTTTCAACAATTAAGTAAATGCTCCGTTAATAAAATTTATGTTGGTTTGTTATCATCAAAATCAACACAGGAGAAACCTTGGCGCTAATACACATTTATCTATTAACGTATAGATGTTATATACATTTTGCAGGCAAATTTTTTCGAGATTGATCACAAAAGCTTCAAGAAATAATTTACCATATGATTTCTGTCAATTTTATTTTTTAGTTAATCTGAATTATTAAGGGCAAAATACTGAAACACAAAAGTGATTGTGAGTATATATGTTTGGTTGTTTCGATTTTGTCGGGTTTTCCGGTTTTTCTTTGTCACATGAATACTATCTGGATCTTATTTTTTGGAGTGATTCATAAAGATTTGATAAATCAATATAAGTCTAGATAACATTGAACACAATAGTTATTTGGTTAGCCTCCAACTCGACGAAAATATAAAAGTTTAATATATCTTGAAATATAAACATGAAAGAATAAATAGATTGACGCATGTCAACAACGATTGATATAAGAGTGATGATACACGTTAAATTAAGCATTATTCAAAATAGGCAAACCCATCGGGAGACACTTGTGGTTGACAAGAATTTTCACTTAAACACCTCAACTAAACCTTGTACCTATTGAGCACTCGGACTATAACGAATGTGTTCCAATTAGACACTTTTTTGATAACATCTAAAATTAGAAAATGTGTGTAATACACTCGCGGGTGATGTGGCATGATGACTAATTAAAAGAAGACATCTGGCATTAGGGTGGAAAATAATAATTTAAAAAATACCAAATCTCTTCTATGGGCTATTAGACTTGGCCGGAACTGTGGAAGCCTAGTAATAATTCCTTTTTTCTCCAGTCTCTTCTATGAATTTCACAAACAAAAATACCAAATCTCTTCTTCAATTTGCTGCTCCGATATTCAATCCTCAAAGAGAAGGAGCAAAAACAATAGCAATAAATAAGAAACTATATTACGGCGATTGACTCTTGGAAATCCAAAAATAGTCTCGTTGTGAAATCTAATCAGTAGTCCATATGGATGAATGCTGTAAAGCAACGAAGGTGATGATATATTGTTTTCAATTGAATTAGTGGGAATGGCTTAAAGGGATGAAGGGAAATCAGGATATGGAAGAGGAAACTTTGATTGGAATGACCCATCTTCTAACTTCTATCTGCCACTTTTGAGTGGTATTCCGTTGTTCTATATAAGGATAAATGTTGGTCCGTCCGTCCGTGTGATTAAGAGCAATTTCCAGCCATAAGAATTAATTTAGACATTTTCCCTAGCTATATATATAATGTTGGTCGGTTAATAATTAAGGACAAATTTCGAATCAAAATTATAATGGAGAGAATACGGATGAATCAAACCTCTAATTAAGGGCAAAGATAATTTGTTTGCATAGTACAGAGGCAAACCTGAATTTTTTTCCAAAATAAAAACACAAGGATAAATAAGAACGAAAGCAACACTAAAATTCAGTCTTATTTTTCCTTCTCACTTTACATAAACAAGAACACAAGCAAAACATCATATTCCCTAATTAGACCACTCAAAATAGCGATCCATATAATATGTTCCATTACCAGCATTATATTGTTCTAAATAAAAACCATCTGATCTCACCTTCCATTTACAATAATTCAAAAGATTTAGATTTTGTCCAGCTTTGGTGCAATAGTTTGGTTTGTCAAACACATGAATAGATGTATCCTTTGAACCCCACCAAAAGTGACAAAAGTACAAAATATTATTCAAAAAATTCCCGCAAAACGACCAACTTAAGTCCCCATCTAGGACAAGTGAGGGATGGCTCAGTGGTTAAGCACCTCCACCCACGACCGGTAGGTCCTGGGTTCGAGTCACACTGGAGGGGAAGTGTGGAAACACTATAAATCCTCCTAAAATGGGAGGGAAAAAAAAAAAAAAAGTCCCCATCTAGGGAAGAAATTGGTTCCCAATTTCTCTATTCTTCGACGCGCAGTGAATTTGCAGTTGTGGGGAATTAGAAGGAAGTTTGTTGATAACATGTACCTGATACTTCATGGAAAATATACATTTTTTTGCTAATGAAAGGTCAAAAGGAGTGATCAATAACAATAAGAAGAAGATGTTGATGAACGAGAGAGCCATATGGAAAAAGATAAGTATTGAAAGTGAGGGGATAGAGGGGCCATGGTGTTTTATACCAAAAAAAAAAAAAAACCGAGTTTAGTAATGTCCATCAAATCTTGATGTATTCTGTACTTTTATGAGCTTACTAAATCAGTATATTAAAGAACTTGATCTTCTTATATTTAGAAGAATTATTTTTCGTGAATTGTGCATGTATCCCATATCAATATATTCAAACTCTTTAAAATCATAAAAAAGAAAGTGTTTAAACATGTGTGTGATATATAATATAAAATCAGAAAAAGGCTCAAGAACACAACATACAACATAACCACACAAAAATTAACCGATAACTACAAACCCTTTCTAGATAAGAAGCAAAAGTTGAGGTTAAACAAAACAAATAACAGAAAATGCATAAAAAATGAAACTTGAGTTGTTAAAATTTACTTTCCTTTGGTAATATTTACCTTTTTTATTTATTTATTTAGGAATATTCTAAAATATTTATTTTCTTTCTAAGTCTAGGATCTACATTAAATATAAATATTTAGTTTCTTTTAGTTGAGTATCTACAAGAAAAATAGCATATTTCATTTTATTTTACTTTCTTTAGTTCTCTATAAATAGTGATTAGTCTTCGATTTCATAACCTGAATAAACATCAAAAGCCCAAAGTACTAAATACTAAATAGCCACACATAATTAAGCAAGTCCGACAAAATCTAATTAACATAATAAGTAAATTTCAAGGCTAAATAAAAGAACATAAAATTTAAGAAAAAAAATGAGACTTTAAGAAGCATGCTTGAAGAAATTAGATAAAATCCAAAACTCTTTTCAAAATAATAGCAAAATTCAAGGCTATAATATAACAGAAATTTAACTCAAAAATATAACTTGTAGAAAAAACGAAGAATACACGAAAGAAAAATATGCATCTTTATAAAAGTCAATAAAAGAAATGTTTTTGGACGGTATCATTTACTACTCCCATTTGGCAGTAAATTTATTTCCCATTTAATTCAATTCATGTATGATTTTTGGATGGTAAATTTATTGTACTCCTATTTGGCAGTAACAAAGTATGTAGTACGTAATGTATAGATGAACGGTAATAAAGTTAATCAACTTTTAGTGGGATTTAGGTCTTTCAACTTTTAACTTTGTCTCTTTCCATTTTTAATATGGTATGATGATTTGTGTAGATATAATAAAATCTAAGTATCAATGTCAGCTGCAATCAAGGCAAAGATGGAATGCCATAGATAGAGGTGGATATACCCTGCCTCAAGCAGTGTTATGGGACACTGCTTCACCGGAATCTTTACTCAGATTTATAATTAAATAATAAGCAAAATAAAAAAAAGGCATAATTTTAAAAATTACACCGTATATTATGATAGTGATTTATTCATTTGTTCGCCTTTTCAAATATTGATATAGCTGGTGAAAAATCTTACGTACGGCACTGACAATAGAGATTCATCCAGACAAATGTTCATGGTTGAAATGAAAACTAGTGCTAGATCGAAAACACTGCTCAGCACATTGACTCCTCCAGCTCCTAGATAGTTGTTTATCTGATCATGTGACGTTAGTCGATAACTATTTAGAGTTCTTCTGATCTGTAACATGATTTTCTTCGATGAAAAAAAAATTAGTTGCTGAAAAACTTACTTCTCTATGAACATTAGAGCAAAGGAGATGAATGTTAAAAAGAACAGGCCGCACAATGATAGGTGTTCTTTATATTTATATAACAAAAGTATTTAGATAATTCAGTAGTCGTTGGTAAAAAAAACATTATTGTACAGCAAACCGTAAACTTGGACATTGTTCTGCATAAACTTGGCGATTTAGAGCCTGGTTGCTCTTCAGAGTCTGAAAAGATCAAGACCAGACTTATCAAGTGGCCTGGAGAAAAACTCAGTGATGTAATCACTTACTAGAAATTCTTTATATAGTGGCAGTTTTTCTTCTGATATGAGCTCTTTGATTGAACCATACATATTTGGTGGTGCAAAAACTCCAGTGAAGAAGCATGCCACTGACACCCTTGGTCCTACCTTATTCGCTACAACTCTATGATTTACACTTACAAACTTTGTCAGTTGATAGGATCTGTTAAAAAAATCCGGTTGAGATATGTAATAATTCGTAAAAAGAGGTTAAACGAGACAAAAAGAGTTATGTTTTGTTGCAAACCTGAAGAAACTCACCAATATTAACAACCAAACCATGGGCCGCCACTTTGATCTTGAAGCAGAAAGGTAAGAAAATCAGGATCTGTGTGCTTATCGGTACCAAGAGTTAGCTCTGGCTGTGGGCATGCCAGGTAGTAATTGTTAATATATGTAATATAAAAGTATTATTTTATAATAATATATAAACAATTGAGAAAGAAGGAGTTCAAATTCTAATTTGTTTTTGTCCGTTGTCTTCAGTTGGTTTGTACCAACTGTTGTGTTCCTTCAAGATTAAATCTAAACGTTGCCTACTATTTTTAAACGTTGCCTACTATTTTTAAACGCTGTCTACTATTTTTAAAATTGAGAAGATGCATCTGTTGGAGTAACAATAAAAGGTTGGCCTATAAAAAGGCATCTTTGGCAGTAGCCAATAATATTATTACGAAAAACAGAAAACAACTTTCTGCTTCATCTCCTACTTAAACATTCTTTGCCATTGCTTACTAATTTTCATTCTTTCAAATCATTCATTCCTTTGGGTTGAGTTCTTGTGGTAGAAGAAATCAAAGAGTGCAACTTTGATTTCCAGAGTAGGCATTGTATCCTGGGGATAGATTTCCTTTTAGCCATTTGCACTATATGGAGGAAATTATTATCCTAAAGATAGTTTCCCGAAAACGCCTTGCCTACTCGTTCCTTAATTTTCTGTTAGAATTATATTGTTCAGTCTTCACTCCATTGGATTATATTCAGAATTTTTCTACAACAGTAATGACATACTAATGTTTGTCCTTTGGTACATTCCATGGCATTCAAGTGGTCAGGTTTTAGCCCAAGAGCTTCAAATAGCAAGTCAAGAAGAGTTTCTCCTAGTTTTCTGATATGATTCATGAACTCAAAGAATTCTTTCCTGGACATTTGGAAATTATCAGCGATTACTAGATAACAAAATTTAATGAAGATCTAAGATATTCTAATCTAACATGTCAAAACAACTGTGCCCAATGGAAGACAGAGCATTTTCAGAATAAAACTGAAGCATAAACACCTAGATGGAGTAAATTCCCTAAACTCAAAGATTTCAGCATGCAGTATAACTTAGACTAAGATGCTACATGAGGCCAAAGTTGACCAGAACATCTCTATGAGTGACTTAGTCTATTGTTCTTAACTCGGTTTGAAGAAAAAAGCAGTTGATTTAACTACTTCACGAAAAATCAATGGCGTGAATAGAGACACCCGATAACGTTAGCCATCTCCACCCAGCTGGATTTAACAGTGCCTCGAGGTTACACATAAACCTTAGGGACCAAGAGCAAGTCCATTCCAAGAAAGTTCTAAGCTTGGAAGGGTGACAGTTTAATCTATGTTGCAAAAACAGCTAAATAGATTTTCTACAAAGCCATGAACATTTTATCATACCAATTAGCATCCCAGTAAGGACTTCGATACCCTGCATACGTCAAACAGGATAAATACAGAATTGTCAGGTACAGAAGAATAGATAGTTACCTGCAAACTGCTGGTATTTCTTCAGGTTCAATATGACCCAGTAATTATCAAAGAAATGTTCAACGTATCCCTCCAGTTTGCAGTCTTTGAATTGTACAGATGAATATCTGTTTCATATCTAACTGTTCTATTTGTTCGATCACGCGAATAGTAATCTTTCTTTAATTCAACATCTTGTTCATGAAATTTACGAGTCCCATCAATCATTCCTTCCAAAACATTTGAGGGAACCCCATGATTTATCAGTCGAAAAAATCCCCACTTCTCTGATGCTTCCCTTATTTCATCAACAACTTTCTTACATCGATCTTCAACTTCTATGCCACTCGTATTCACCACTGGAACTTGTAGAGTTGATTCCCCACGATTCAACTCTTCATCAAGCTCATCAGGTGGCCTAATGAATATTCTTGGTATTTCAACTATTCCAGCAACAACTAGTCCCTTAACACCAGATTTTGTATCGTCAAAAGCCTTTAAACTCCTTCAATCGATCATAATCCGTTGTCAATTCAGTTTGGGACTCTTTAGTGCTGGACATATTTGTTCTAAATTTCAAGAAGGCTATGCTAGCGTTTGGCCATAGATTCCCAAATTTTTTTAAAAAAAACTTGATTTGGGTAAAGTTGTTCAAATTTTGAAAATGTGTTTGGCCATAGTCTATTAAAACATATTTCAGTTTTTGTTTTGAAAAACATGAAACATTACTTATACATCAAAAATAAACAATCATACAAAACATACATACTTGCTAATCTCAAATTATGCAAAACATAATATTTTAATAATAACTGCTAATAACACACTTACTAGCTACTACAATTCAAATTACAATACAAAGATCTACTTTTATCTTTGCAACTGATTTCTACAGTTGGCAGAGCCATTTTTCCTAGGGTTTCTTCTTCTACTTTTGGGCACAACTTAGCTTGTTCATAGAAGAGACTGCTTTAATGGCAGAAAACACGATAGATACAACTTTAATGGAGGAATATGGTAGATAGAATTAGTTGGGTCGTAAATAGATGTGGCTTTTTTATAAAATACAAAAGTTTGGGATAGTTTTTAATAGTTTTGAAAAGGCCAAAACATAGATCTTAGTCCAAAAACAGGTTTAAGCTAGAATTTGGGATTTGAAGATTTGTTTTTTCAAAATCTATCAAAATTTTATGGCCAAAAAAATACAAATCTTCAAAATATGCTCCCAAAATCTATGGCCAAACGGGAAGCTAGGTTTCTTGAGCAAATAAGTTAAGATAAAGTCAATGAGCTAGTGCCTCGCCAATTCAATTGTCCTTTTTGTGAATCAATCTTCAAAAGAGACATATATCTTTTGTCACGCCCCGAACCATGGCCTGAACGTAACACGGCACTCGGTGCCTGACTGCATGTGACCGAGCGAACCACATGGCTTGTTGAACTATCATGAGGCATACATGAGCGGAAATATAACGTGAATACATGATGAGCCTTTATAAAACGTAGTAAGTTATAATACTTAATAAAAACACTTGTTCAAACATGAGTGCGGAAATAACATGAATGAGCCAAAAATGGCTATACGACTCCGAATGTCTAACATAACATAACTGACTTATCTAGCCTATGAAACCTCTATCATGAGTCTGACTGGAAAACATACTTACTGGGACAAGGCCCCCAGCATACCTTTAGATGCATAATTAATCATAAAATAAAAGTTGACTAAACCCCGAATGAGATGGGGCTCACCAATAAGCTGATATGAATGTTGTCCTACTGAGCAGATGTGTCGTCCTGTATATCAGTACCTGCATCGTGAAATGCAGGCCCTCGGGCAATAAAAGGGGACGTCAGCACATTGAATGTACTGGTATGGAAAGCAATCGGAAGAAACAACAGGGGACATGGAATAACATGATAAAAACTGAAACTGGAAACTTGGACATGAACATGAGCATGAGCATGAGCATGAGTACATATACATATACATAACATGAGTAAAACATGATAAGTAGGGAGAGCATTTCATAAACCGACATATCATATCATATCATATCACCACGTGGGTACGTGGAGTCTGGTACCTCGCCGGACCAGCAGAGCCCCTATACCTTGCCAGGGTATAAGGTAGTAATTTACCACGTGGGTACGTGGAGTCTGGTACCTCGCCGGACCAGCAGAGCCCTCATACCTTGCCTGAGGTAGTAAGGTACCTGATGGATCCATTCAGTGTAAAATTAAGGTATCGTCTTATCTGGGCGGAGCGATCCTTGTCCTACGGTGGCTCCGTAGTTTCAGGCTATCTGAGCCTTCTCGGTAATTTGTGCAACTCCCAAAAACATGAACATAATATAGTTGGCTAAAAAGCCTATGAATTTCGTGAATTTACTTGTACTTGTCTTGAAATCATGATTTCACGAAATAACTTGTAAACATGTTTCATAAGATGACTTGTCATAGTCTTGCAAACATGTTCTTGATTCATGAGTAATACAATAGTTCATAATCATATATTTGTAGTTGACTTGAAAACATGTTTATAACTTGCAAAATAACTCATGCAGTTTCATATGAACATAATGAGAACACATGAGAAAGAATTCATGATTCATGGATTAAGCTAGGATCCCTAATGTCCGTAATGGAAGATTAGGAATACAATAACGAACATATATACGGGAATTTATGTACATACATACATAATTACGGGCTACCAATATGTTGGATTTAATGCCCTAGGATTTGAACTTCATAGAATTTATAAACGGATCATGGGGAAAACGTAGAGGTTCCCACATGTGGATGGAAGTTCTACATACCTTAACCTCCCGCTTTTGAGCGTATCACAATGTCTTTCAATCCCTTCAACTTCAATCTATAGCAATACAAGTCATAGGGATTCTATATTAGCAACCATATCCATGTTTTGTTCATCAAAGCATTTTATCAAACACTTAATAGGCATGAAGCTTTATAACCCTCATTAATAGTGTTTTTGTCACGACCCAACCCCGTAGGCCGTGACTAGTGCCCGATATGGGCACCCGAACCCATCTATCAAATATTATCTCAAATTCTATCAACTCATTCTAGTATATGGCGGAAGCCGACAAGGCTTTATTTCAGATTTAGGTAATTTCCAGAAAAATTTCGGCAGAGTTTCCTTTGTTTTACGGACTATCCAATATACCCTGCACGCAGAAAATACCAACAAAAGCCACACAGGGCTAACCAAGCAATATATAAACATATGCGGACCGGCCGCCTCGGCGTATAGGATCGCCCAAACAACATATGCGGACCGGCCGCCTCGGCGTATGGGATCGCCCAAACGACATGTACATACATCCATACAGAAAGACCCTAACCCACAAACACGTCCACAGACCTCTAAACAGATCGACAGAATCATATGGCGGGACAGGGCCCCGCCGTGCCCCTGAACAAATACATATATACATAGCGAACAAATGTATACCAAAATGTGTGCTCTGAAATGAGAAGAGCACTCCAAACAGCAGAAGAGGATGTCCTAAATGGGTAGATCACCAAACTGTGCGTCTGTACCTGCGGGCATGAAACGCAGCCCCCCGAAGAAAGGGGGTCAGTACGAAATATGTACTGAGTATGCAAAGCAGAATATACAGAAAGCAAATCTGAGACATAAGCGAAATGGAAGTACCAAACATAAGTGCAAATCCAACATATCAAAATTTGCTTACTTTCAAAAATATGTAAGTAATGCATAGGGTACAGAAGAATATGGTCTCCCACCCGTCGATGGCGCCATAACACAGCATAACACCAGAAAGTTTCAAATCTCCGTATCCCCGTCACATATCACATCACAACATACCGCCATACACAGCATAACACCAAATATATGTGGAACCCGACCCTCATTAGCGAGTAGCTCGGAGAACCATAACACAGCATAACTCCGGAGTATATCAAAATGCGCACGATAACAGAACCGGCCCGGGAACCGGCGAAAGATATAACAAAACGCACGAGCAGAGTCATGAGTAACCATATGCATAAAATCATTATCATAGACTCAAATATAAGTAAATGACCATACTTGAAATTTGAAATGATAATCATACCAAATTCTTTCAAAAGTCGTCCGAATTACATAAAGGAAAGTCGCGGGACCCACGGACGGGTATTTTCCCGAGTCGGGTCCACTTATGGAAAACATACTCATTATAGGCCATGCAAACTCATACGAAAATATCAAAACAATCCGAGCCTTTATGTGAAATATATGGCATTCAAAAATTACGAAATTCTTTAAAGTGAAAACCTTTTTGTGCAAAGTTCGGAAAGCGATTATTTCAAATACATAAAGGTTCATATTTCATCAAATTATACATAAGAGTGCCAAGGAACATATACGGATCATAACATGCTCGGATTTAGAATCATAGGATTTCCCTAAAGGCTCGTAATCTAGCCTATCCAAAACTAAGGCATGCCAAAAGAAGGAAGGTTGGAGCTTTACATACCTCGTACGCACTCCAAGATAACCAATCTAAAGTAAATCCCAATCTACGCCTCGGGCTCCCCAAGGTCTACAAATATGCCAACGAATATCCAATATTAAACATAGGCACTTAAGCCATTCATTCCAAACTAACATTAAATTCTACAGAAAATTCGGCAGCATTTCCCCTGTAAATATGCCAACCCAAGAATTTAACTCGCTCAAAATCAACAACAACAACCACAATAACCAACCTAGCAACTCCAATAACCAATCCGAAAGACAATATTACATTAATACTCTCTTTTTCATCATTCGACAACTTTTCAAATATTCAATTCAACGGCTTACCTTCAAGCCAACATCAACGCCTATACATTCAACTACTAACCCAAACCCATACTAACAACATTCAAGAACATTCTAAGTAATTCACATAATATTTCCAACGATCCAACAATTTCTCCAAATTGGGCCGAAAACAGCCCCAAAAACCGAGAGCAGCCCCTTTACCACATTCCTCATTTTTAAGTCATGATTTGTATCAACAATCCACACTATAACGATATAATTCTCATAAATATAAAGATTGCATTAATTTCACAAAATTCTCCAAATCAGTCCGCAACATTCACCATATCAATTTGGGACATTAAACTCTCATTTCCAAACTAGAATTCATAACGACGACAACTAAAACACTAAGCGATATTGATTCATCCTTTGCCAAACATTGGGGCTATACACGGCCACACTACACACATATACGTATATTGATGATTTTTATTCTCTTCTCCACTCTACAACAATCAAACATGCTACAAAAATTTTATTCATTAACCCAATCACACACCCATTTACACGGCTAGCTCCCCAAGCACACAACCCACTTCCAACATACAATATTTCACCAATTTCATCCATATTAACATACCAAAATATGCATAAAACATTTATAACCCATAAAACAATAGAAATTCTTACCTTTGTTCTCTACTCCACAAGAAAGTTAGGGTTTGCGATTTACAAAAATGGATGGTTTGATCGCTCCAATAATGTTTCCACGCTACTTAGGGACCTCCAAATAGTGGGTTAACACCAAGGAATTATTTTTGGGAAGGCTAGAAATGGGGTTGGATTTTTCTCCTCTTGGCCGTGAACAGTGGCGCGTGAACAGTGCGCCGTGAACAGTGCGCCGTGAACAGTGCGCCGTGAACAGTCGCCGACGTGAACAGTCCGGCGTCGTGAACAGTGCCCGAACTTCTCTCTCTCTCTAGGCTTGAGAGCCCTTCTCTCTAAAATCTAATTTGCAAGATTAATTGTTGTGTAAGTGATGACTTAGTCATCCACTTTGCTCATATATACCATCTTTGCAAAGTGGACATGTGTCAATATTTTTTTGTATGACATGTGTCCATCTTTATTCAAGTCCAACCAAATCTCGCCACGTGTCGTGGAACCCACTTTTTGATAATTAGATTAATTAATCCCTAATCCCTACTTAATAATCTAATCACAATTTATTAATTCCTAATCTCCAATATTAATATTTTTATGCTAAATAAAATTTATAAGCAATTTTTGTGATAATCAAAGTTGAAAATTAAAAGCTCTTATTTCATGTCCGAAAATAATTCCGCCTTTAACTTGAGTCGATTTGCTTGCGGATAATTCGTCGTATAAATGTACGGGGTATAACAGTTTTCTTCACCAAATCCCCATCCTTTTACTTCTAGCTAATTCTACAATCCCATTAGATGTAATTAACATCATTTTTCATCAACCATATGGATACAACAATCCCAAGTCAACAATTCAACAATTCTAGCATAATTCATATAATCATCTTCAACAAACCCAATTATTATTCTCCCAAGAATTCATCAATTCACAACTATAAGTGATTAGGGAGTAGAAATATTACCTTTTTGGGTAGTCACCACGAAATCAACACCCCCAAGTCCGATCTTTAGCTTAAAATGACGATCACAACTTATACTACGAATTATCCTTCACGAACTTTGGGATTTGAGGCCTTAAAATTGGTTGATTTTCTCCTTCTTCTCTCTAGATTCCCTTCTCTCTCACTTCCTCTCTCTAAAATCTGAATTTTGGAGAAAAAGTGGGCTGCTAGGGTTTTATTTTCTATATATACCAAGGGAAAAATGGGTTGACCCAACTTGAAAACGGGTCGGGACTGTTCTGTCTTAAAACGTCCATATCTCCCTATCCCGACGTCGCCTGTGAACCCACAACCTATGGTTGGAAAGGTATTTCAATTATCTACAACTTTCATTCTTTGAGTTTTCCCAAATTCTCAACTTACGATAGGGTTATGGCCTCCCGAAGTCAGGTGACCCGAAACTCAACTGCGGATCAAAACACGCCCATGTTACGGTCCCATAACACAAGGGACGGACCGTAACGTGGCATCGTACCTTGTCGAAAATTTCCAGAAAGTTTCTGGAAATTCTCCCTGTGTTACGGTACACTGTTACGGTCCGTAACACAAGGTACGACCCGTAACACAAGGGACGGACCGTATCCTGGGACCGTATCGTGAACGAAATTTCCAGTGAGGTTCTGGAAATTTCGTTTGTGTTACGGCTCACTGTTACGGCCCGTAACACGAGTTACGGTCCGTAACGTCACCGTAACGTAGACGAATTTTCCAGCGAATAGGCTTCAGTCAAATGGGCATAACTCTTTGCACAGATGTCCGTTTAATCCTCATAATATACCGTTGGAAAGCTATTCAATAGGGCTACAACTTTCATCAAGGAGGTTCTTCCAGATTCGCAATGGATCAAGGAGTTATCGCTGCCCGAAATAAGCCTATCAACCATTTTTGCAAACGCTCAAACCTACAGTGTTTTCACTAGACTTCTAATGATATGAGCTTAAACTTAGTTCCAAGATGCGGGGTGTTACATCTTTTTTAATTAGTATGAAGTTTCAATTGTCCTTTTTGTGCATGAAGTTACAGTGCAGGGATTTGGCAACTATCCAATAAGAGATCTCTCCATTTCCTCCAATTCTACTCCAGACGTGTTACACGTTAAATAATTAAATATAGCATATTTCATTTTGTTAACCAATGATATTAACTATGGTTACTATTGCTCTGATAAGGACTTCCAGAAAATATTTGAGTTAAAAAAGGTAACTGATCAGGGTAACGAAACATTTTGTTATGAGGTAGTACGCTTGGACTCTGGAAGAGCTCTCCCTAAATTTGAGGACACAAAGAAAAACTGAAATCACAATCTGCAATCAGTAATTTGGTTACCTTCTTTCTTCACTAGCCATACAGTAGTATTCAGTATTCTTCTGATTCATATATGTATGTGACAAGATTTCATGGCATGATACTTTGGAAACCCTATATATTTTATGCATATTTGGCTCCCCTCCAGTATTGGATCCCTCCATTTCATCAATTACACCCTTACAATTTTGACACGTGTCTTTCTAATGATGTAACTGATCAGATTTATTCAGTTAACCAAAACAATTTTACTATGGTAAACAATTATTTAATTCTGATAAACAGTTATCTCTCCTTTGTCCTTGTTATGTGATACCTTTACCTTTGTAATTTACTGTTAGAAAAATAGGTAAATATAAACGAAGAAGATAATGACTTTGAGGCATGGATAAATTGATTTTCCTTAAAGAGATATTGTCCGTATACAAATTGGGGAAAATATAAGCAATTCCCTTCAGGATACAACAAAGTCTAAATTATACCTGCAGATTTTTCTATATGCTACTTCTGGAGTGTCCTCATATTTATAGAACTGAGAGATGACTTTTCAGAATAGTCATGTCTTTTCATGAATAGATGTGTCTCTTCAATTTAAGACCTCTAGACATTACAAAATATCTAACAATCCCCCACTAGTTTGTAATATTTCTTATAATATTATGCATAACGAAGAGTATCTTATAATGGATTTGAACTTTCCATTAGTGCAAATGCTTTAAAGTTCTGATGAAGTTATTGGTATCTTTAAAGATTTAAACCACAACTCCTTGTGCCAAAAATCGAAAATATCACACACATAATATTATTTAGTAGCTCAGAAAATCCATTATTTGCTTTAGCGCGTTTATGACCATGTGCTCATCCTGATTCCATGAATACTTGCAAAACCAATCTTCTAAGTCTTGCGTGAAGCGACACCACTTCGATATTCATATAGGTGAAATTAGCTACTATGTCTCTGTTACTGTAGACATTTACTAATTTCATTAAGATTAATTCACCCTTTTCTCGTAACAGTTTACACTATAGAGTTTGTCACTATGCCCCTGTTATTTCAGGCATTTAACAACTCCTTATCTCCTCACATAACAGTATCCAGTACATTGGAATCAATGCTCTAAACGAGGAGACTCGTGCTTTAGCAACATAAGTTGTTTGTTATTACCCATTGAACTTGTATTGTTAGAGTGTATATGTCACGCCCCGAACCATGGCCTGGACGTAACACGGCACTCGGTGCCTGACTGCATGTGACCGAGCGAACCACATGGCTTGCTGAATCATCATAATACATAACATAAGCGGAATATAACGTGAATGCATGATGAGCCTTTATAAAACGTAGAAAGTCATAATACTTAATAAGAATACTTGTTTAAACATGAGTGAGCCAAAATGGCTATACGACTCCAAATGTCTGAAATGACATAACTGACTTGTCTAGTCTATGAAACCTCTATCATGAGTCTGACTGGAAACATACTTACTGGGACAAGGCCCCCAGCATACCTTTAGATACAAAACTAAATAAAAAAAAAATACAATGTCTAAACCCCGAATGAGATGGGGCTCACCAATAAGCTGGTACGTGCAAATCCTAATGAGCAGAGGCGTCGTCCTGTAAGTTCGTACCTGCATCGTGAAATGCAGGCCCCCGGGCAATAAAAGGGGACGTCAGCACATTGAATGTACTGGTATGTAAAACAACTGAAAGAAAGAACATGGACATGGAATAACATGATAAGAACTGAAACTGAAAACCTGGACATGAACATGAGCATGAGTACATATATATATATGTATATATCATAAGTAAAAACATAATAAGTAGGGAGAGCAATAACTTATAACCGATCCATGGTCTGGTGCTTGTGTCCCGCCAGCAGAACACTCAGTCCTTGCCAGGGAACATGAGATTTGATAAAATATGAAAGGATCCAGTCATTATGAGAGATCGTCCGGGACATGAGTGGAGTGATCCTCATCCTACGGTGGCTACGTAGTTTCAGGCTATCTGAAGCCCTCCTCGGTAATTAATGCAACTCCCAAAACATGAACATGTAAAATAGTGGTGAATCATAACTTTCTTGTACATAGTGTTCATGAATCATAACTTGCTTCTTTATAAAGTGCTTCGGCACAAAATAAGAAACGATCTCTCCAACGCATAAATGGTTGTGAGTTCACGTTCTCATCATCTTTGGTAAAATCAAGTCCACCGCGAAGACATTCATAAACAGCTCTACCGTAGTTTTTAGCGGATAACCCCAATTTAGGTTTAATAGTACATCCCAACAGGGGACGACTATACTTGTTCAATTTAACATGGTTTTCATGAATCATAATTTGTTTGTATAGTTTCATAAGATAACTTGTCATAGTCTTGCAAAATATGTTTTTTTGGTTCATGAGTAATAACAATAGTTCGAAATCATATATATATATATACTTGTCTTGAAAACATGCTTGTAACTTGCTGGATGAAATCATAAAGTTTCATATAAACATAATGAGAACACATGAGGAAGAATTCATGATTCATGGATTAAGCTAGGATTCCTAATATCCGTAATGGAAGATTAGGAATACAATAACGAACATAGATACAAAATTCATGTACATACATACATAATTACGGGCTACCAATATGTTGGGTTTAATGCCCTGGGATTTGAACTTCATAGATTTTACGAAACGGATCATAGGGAAGTACGTAGAGATTCCCACATGTAGATGGAAGTTCTACATACCTTAACTTCCCGCTTTTGAGCGTATCACAATGTCCTTCAATCCCTTCAACTTCAATCTATAGTAATACAGGTCATAGGGATTCTATATTAGCAACAATTTTCATGCTTTGTTCATCTAAGCATTTTATCAAACACTTGGTGGGCATGAAGCTCCATAACCTTCATTAATGGTGTTTTCTTCACCCAATCCCCATTCTATTACTTCTAGTTGGTTCTACAATCTCAATTAGATGTAATTAACATCATTCTTCATCACCCATATGAATACAACAATCCCAAGTCAACAATCCAACAACTCTAGCATAGTTCATATAATTCTCTTTATCAAACCCATTTATTATTCTCCCAAGAATTCATCAATTCACAATTATAAATGATTAGGGAGTAGAAACATTACCTTTTATGAGCATCCACCACGAAAACAACATCACCGAGTTCGAATTTTAGCTTAGAATGACGGCAACAACTTGTACTACACTTTATCCTTCACGAGCCTCGGGATTCGGGGCCTTCAACTTGATTGATTCTCTACTTTATCTCTCTAACTCTCCTCTCTCTCCCTCTCTCTCTCTCTAAAATCTGAAAATATGAGGAAATGGGGCTGCTAGGGTTGAGCATTTCCTTTAAATACCAAGGGGAAATGGGTTTGACCCGACTTGAAATCGGGTTGGGACCTTTCTGTCTTAAAACGTCCATATCTCCCTATTCCGATGTCACCTGTGGGCCCACGACCTATGGTTGGAAAGGTATTTCAATTATATACAACTTTCATTCTTTGAGTTTTCCCAAATTCCCAATTTATGATAGGATTATGGCCTCTCGAAGTCAGGTGACCCGAAACGTACTTACGGACCAAAGGACGCCCCATGTTACGGTCCCGTAACACGAAGGACGGACCGTAACTTGGGACCGTACCTTAGTGAAAATTTCCAGTGTGGTTCTGAAAATTTTTGGGACGTTACGGTTCACTGTTACGGTCCCGTAACACGTGTTACGGCCCGTAACGTCCACCGTAACACAGGCGAAGTTTCCAACGAATATGCTTCAGTAAAATGGGCATAACTCTTTGGACAGATGTCCGTTTGACCCCATAATATACCATTGGAAATCTATTTCAAAGGGCTACAACTTTCATCAAGGAAGTTTTCCCAAATTCCCAACTGATTTTCACGAAAGTTGACTGGAAGGCAGACGTATCGAAAACTTAGCCGATTCTATAGGATTTCAAGTGCCTTACTATTAGTCATATTGAGACGATCATATCTCCTTGCTCCGATCTCTGATTGGCTTGGTCCTTATATCGTTAGAAAGGTATTTCTACATACTACAACTTCATTGAGGGTGCTTTCCCAAATTCCAAACCGATCAAGGAGTTATCGCTGCCCGAAGTAGGCCTATCAACCATTTTCGCAAAACGTTCAAACCTTCAGTGTTTCCACTAGAACTCTAATGATATGAGCTTAAACTCAGTTCCAAGATGCGGGGTGTTACAGTATACTAACTCAAAGTTGAGTTCCCATCACTTATGTTATAATTTAAGGATTTTAGCCTTATTCCTTGATAATTTATTTGTACTGCATTCCTTCTTAATAAATCTTGCAAGATCAACATAAATTATTTTCATGACTGACTGAAAAGAAATATTTTAATTACATAGGCATGCCGGGGACATGTATGCCTAAACTTTTCACTGCATATCCAATTATTGTCTACTCTTAACGTAGCTTCATTGGCTACTCTTAACGTAGCTTCATTACATAAAATTATATAAGAGAATGATTGCACCAGTTGCGGCCAGAACTCTTAACAACAAATGCATTTAATAATCACTTCTCTTCTTTCTAGCATATGTACATGCTCAATATTTCATATATTGTGGAACAAAAGTTTGGCTTCACGCACAAAATGTACCTTCATTCAAGGTACAAATCCATCTTAAGTGGACTTTTTTTTTGCTTCTTATCATTTGATCAAATGATTCTTAAATTTATAGACCAAAAGAGGCCTCTGTTCATGAACATCATATCTCTATATACAAAGAGTTGTCTAACAAACACATCTTTTCATGAGAAGTCACAACCGTTTAACCGACACTATTTCATGAAAGAACATAACATCTATAGGAAGGCTCATAACCTAACCATCAAATTGATAGTTCCATCAACTAATCATCACCATAATTGTGAAGTTGTAAATTCACTACCTACCATATTTTGTGTGAGTTGAAAAAATAATTTTATATCTTAAACTTCTTTAAATAATATTGGCTATCAATCATAAGCCAAGCACCCCCACACTTTAAATACTCTAAGTGTCCTTTCCAAATAATACTAAATACTTGAAACCTTATTTTAAAAGTCAGAACCTCTCAAGTGACATCTTTGCATGAGAGAACGTAACATTTCAAGTGACACCCTTTCACAAATGAATACAATATTTCTGAAACAACACATGACCAACCAGCAGGTTAGTAATTAAATTAACTAGTTGTCACCAAAACCGAACCAATTATGAATTCATTCTTTGTCATGTCAATATCCACCAAGGATTTGTGGGAATTAAAGAACTACACAATGTCAATAAGACACTAAGTCCAATATTGACTGAAAGTGCTGGCTAGGTACTTCGTTGACGAGGTGAAGGACAAGAGTGGGAAAGATATTGATGTTAGTTCATGGAAGCTAGAATTTGTGAGGACCTCCCAGAGCAAGAGAATGGGTGCGTAGTACCTGATTTTTTTTATTTTTTATTTTACTGATAAAGGCATAATACTTCAATCTTGTTGGTCTAACAATTTCTTTCGACATGTTGGAGGCTCGTTGATATATATCATTCTTCATATGGCTTATCAAAAAAAAAAAAAAAAAGAAATAGAAAAAGAACTTCCTATGCGAAGTGCAACCTCATTAGCTAATTGGGTTTTATTGGAGTTTGCTCAACAATTCTCATAAAGCTTAATTCTGTGTTGTTTAAAAAAAAAATACAAATGACAAATTATTCCTGTAGTTTGACCCGAAATTTGCCTCTCCCTTTCTATGGGTTGTTCTCTTTGAGTATCTGAGGAGATCACTTTTTTTTCTTTTTTTTTTTTGGGGGGACCCTGCTAAAATTGCTGTTAAGACGACTTTCTATTGGTAGCTGTATCTTTTAAAATCATGACTAGTTCCCATTCTGCTAATACTTTGCGAACCCATTATCCCATGTAAGCATAGCAATGATGTGCGTTTAAGTAATGATGGTCCTCATACTGCTATTAGAATAACATATTATTTATGGCAGATTGGTTTTATTTTCAATGCTATTAAGTTGACTTCCTATTGGTAGCCGTATATGTGATGTCTCTTTTTAAGTCATAATAGTTCTCGTTCTACTAATTGCGATCCCTTTATCACATGTACGCATTGCAATGACGCGCATCTAAGTAAAGATGGTCGTTGCTATGCTGTAGAATGACATGTTTTTCAGGGCAGAATTGTTTTATTTTTTAATGCTTTAAGTTGGCTTATGCCTGCGTTAAGTGAAACTTAACATGTCCAAAAGTATGAATAGTTTGTGCTGTCTTGATCTTGGCATATCCCATTCTTTCAAATGTGTATGCTTCTCTGTAGCCCTCATTATCACAAAAAAGAAAAGAAAAAAAAAAGACCTACTCTGTAGCACAAGCTGTAGTTTAGACTTTGAAAATTGGATGAGAAATGTATCATGCCTTGCTTGGTGTAAATATACATAAGAAGTTCTATGCTATAACCCTAGTGGTTCTTCTGGCATAATTAGTTTTAATGCAATTTAGATTGCGTTACTTTGAATAAAATTTTCTTCATTTGCTTATTATTGTCTGTTTTTATTGGAGACTCTTTTCTCTCCTCGGTTCTCTCTCTCTTCTCTCTCCTCTCCTCAACAACGGTAAGTTTCTCCTCCTCCCCCCCCTGCAACCCCCACCCCACCCACCCCCCAAACCAGCCACCCCAAGCGGCCATCGGCGACCGGTGACGACGACCACCGGCCGGCCAACTCTCTCTCCCTCCTCTCTCTCTCTCTTCTCTTTCCTTCTCCTTTTTTGTTTTTTTTTCCTCTTTTCCTCTCTCTTCTACCCTGAGACCAGAAATCCTCCACCAGTAGATTTCCGGGCAGTTTCTGCACAGGTAGGTGAACAGTGATTCCGGTCGTGAACAGTGATTCCTGCCAGAGAACAGCATTTCCGGCGGCGAACAGAGGTTTCTCGGTGGTGAACAGGTTTTATTTACTTGGAGTTGGTACCTCCAATAGCCCATTTTCGGTCTTTTAGCCTTATAAATTTTGCCTGCTCCGCATATTTCACTACTTATAGACTATTGCTAACTTGTGCTTTAGTATTGACCATTCGTTTGTCTTAGATTAACCTTTCACTAGCATATATTTGTTTTACTGGCTTTGGTGAGAGATGGTAGACTAGGGTCATGTTCTCGGTTGGGATCGGGGGCCAGGGTTGGGGGGGCTAAGGGGGGTGAGGGAGCTTCTAGGTTGAGAGAGGGTCTTGGAATATTGGGACTTTATCGGGAAAGTCCATAGAGTTAGTTAAGATTCTTAAGAAGAGGAGGATTAATATAGCTTGCGTCTAAGAGACTAAATGGGTAGGACTTAAAGCTAAGGAGGTGGACGGGTACAAGCTTTGATTCTCGGGCAAGTCGAGGTATAGGAATGGGGTAGGGATCTTAGTAGATAGTGAGCTTAGAGATCAGGTGGTAGAGGTTAGGAGGATCAATGAGAGGATAATGGCGATTAAGTTAGTCGTTGAAGGGTTCACCTTGAACATTATTAGTTCCTACGTGCCACAAGTGGGTTTGGACGAGGAGGTAAAAAGGCGATTTTGGGAGGACTTGGACGAAGTGGTGGTAAGTATACCGCCTACTGAGAAGTTATTCATCGGAGGAGATTTCAATAGGCACATTGGGTCTGTTTTGAGGGGTTATGACGAGGTGCATGGAGGATTTGGCTTCGGGGACAGGAATGGTGGAGGAGTCTCACTCCTGGATTTCGCAAAAGCTTTTGGATTGGTGGTAGCCAACTCGAGTTTTCCGAAGAAGGAGGAGCACTTGGTAACCTTCCGTAGCTCGGTGGCTGCGACGCAAATAGACTTTCTACTTCTTAGAAAAGATGATAAAGGCCTCTGTAAGGACTGCAAGGTCATACCGAGTGAGAATCTTACGACCCAACATAAGCTATTGGTGATGGATTTGGAGATAAGAAGGAAGAAGAAGAAGAGGGTCGTGGATGACCGACCGAGGATTAGGTGGGGAAGTTTGACTCCGTCTAGTGCCCTGGAGATGGGGGAGAAGTTGATGGCTATGGGAGCGTGGGATAGCAGGGGGGATGCGAGCAGTATGTGGGATAGGACGACCAGTTGCATTAGGGAAGCAGCTAGAGAGGTATTGGGGGTCTCACGAGGCCGCCGTGGTGGGCACCGAGGGGATTGGTGGTGGAATGGAGAAGTCTAAGGGAAGGTAGAAGCAAAGAAGAAGGCATATGTGAAGTTGGTAGATAGCAAGGATGATGAAGAGAAGCGGAAGAACAGGGAAAAGTATAAGATGGCGAGAAAGGAGGCGAAGTTGGCAGTTTCGGCGGCTAAAACGGCTGTCTTTGAACGCCTTTATGCAGAACTAGAGGACAGAGGTGGGGATAAGAAGCTATTCAAGCTCGCCAAGGCGAGAGAGAGGAAGGCACCCGACTTGGATCAAGTGAAGTGCATCAAGGACGAGGATGGTCAAGTGTTGGCATAGGAATCTCGCATTAGACAGAGATAGCAGTCATACATTCATGAACTCTTGAACGAAGGAGGGGACAGAGACATTGTGTTGGGAGACTTGGAGCACTCGGATAGGCGTTGTAACTTTGGATATTGTATGAGTATAAAGGTTGAGGAGGTTAAGGGAGTTGTTCGTAGGATGCGCAGGGGAAGAGCGACCAGACCTGACGAGATTCCTGGGAATTTTGGAAGAATGCAGGCAGGGTAGGCTTGGAGGGGTTGTTTAATGTCATTTTCAAGACAGCGAAGATGCCGGAAGAATGGAGGTGGAGTACAATGATTCCCGTGTACAAGAACAAGGGTGACATTTAGAGCTGCAACAACTATAGAGGTATCAAGCTGCTAAGTCACACTATGAAAGTGTGGGAAAGGGTGGTGGAAATGAGGGTGAGGAGAGGTGTGTCTATTTCAGAGAACCAGTTTGGATTCATGTCGGGGCGTTCGACTACAGAAGCCATTCATATTGTAAGGATATTGGTGGAGCAGTATAGGGAGCGGAAGAGGGACTTGCACATGGTATTCATTGACCTAGAAAAGGCCTACGACAAAGTGCCAAGAGAGGTCCTATGGAGATGCTTGGAGGCTAAAGGTGTACCTATGGTGTACATTAGAGCGATAAAAGACATGTATGATGGAGCTAAGACCAGGGTAAGGACGGCAGGAGGAGACTCGGAGCACTTCCCTGTTATGATGGGTTTTCATCAGGGATCGGCTCTTAGCCCGTTTCTATTCGCCCTAGTGATGGATGAATTGACGCGACAAATACAAGGTGAGGTGCCTTGGTGTATGTTGTTCGTGGATGACATAGTCCTGATTGACGAGACTCGCAATGGAGTTAATGATAAGCTGGAGGGCTGGAGAAAGACGTTGGAGTCTAAAGGATTTAGATTGAGTAAGACCAAAACAGAATACTTGGAGTGCAAGTTCAGTGGCCTACCGCGTGAGGCTGACGAGGAAGTGAGGCTTGGTACCCAGGCCATTCAAAAGAAAGGAAGTTTCAAGTATCTTGGGTCTATTATACAGGGAGATGGGGATATCGACGACGATGTTTCACATCGTATTGGTGCAGGGTGGATGAAATGGAGGCTCGCCTCTGGAGTGCTGTGTGATAAGAAAGTGCCACCAAAACTTAAAGGCAAGTTTTACAAAGTGGTGGTTAGAACGACCTTACTGTACGGGACGGAGTGTTGGCCAGTCAAGAAATTTCACGTTCAGAAGATGAAAGTCGCGGAAATGCGAATGCTGCGGTGGATGTGTGGGCACACTAGGAGGGATAAAATTAGGAATGAAGATATCCGAGATAACGTGGGAGTGGCATCGGTGGAAGACAAGATGCGGGAAGCGAGGCTGAGATGGTTTGGGCATGTGTAGAGGAGAGACACAGATGCCCCAGTGCGGAGGTGTGAGAGGTTGGCTATGGACGGTTTCAGGAGAGGCAAAGGGAGGCCGAAGAAGTATTGGGGAGAGGTGATTAGACAGGATATGGCACAGTTTCAGCTCACTGAGGACATGACCTTAGATAGGAGGTTGTGGAGGACTCAGATTAGGATAGAAGGCTAGGTGGCTAATCCTTTCACCATAGTAGTTGTAGTTTTGCTCATTTGTTTATTGCCATTTGATTTCTGCATTGGATTGCTGCTTATATTTGTTGGGCTGTTGTACTTTGGTATCTTAGTTATCTATAGTAGTTAATGATCCTTTCTTTCCGAACTGTTCTACCATGACTTTCTCGCTTTTGTTATTCCTTGCTTTCTTATTGTTTTCGATATGCTTGGTCCTATCTAACCTTTTGTCTTGTTTGTGAAGACCCCAGGATGACCCTGGACAGCCCCCCATGACATGCATGCTTGACATACTTGGGCATTGTACGTGACAGGGTGCTAGCCAGTTCTCACAGGGACATGCCCCCATTTAATCCCTCTTCACGCTGCAGCGCTACGGGAGTATCGAACCCGCGACCTCAGTCACCTTTACATTCCCCTGAGGGAATCGCCTCTTACCCATTTAATCGCCTTTTAGCAGTTGGAATTTGGGAAAACTTTCTTGATGAAAGTTGTAGATCTTTGAAATACCTTTCCAACGGTATATTATGGGGGTCAAACGGACATCTGTGCAAAGAGGTATGACCATTTTACTGAACAGACGCAGTGCAGTCCGTATTGCAAAATACGACCCATAAACTCAATTTACGACCCATAAACTGAAAATACGACCAGCACTGTTCATAACGTAAACTACAATTTCACAGGGCAGTATATATTCATCCATATCAGTTCAAGTCATTATCTTTCATTCCCTCAAACCCTAGAACGACCTCCTACTCTCCTCCAACATCAAGAACACCAAGGTAAGTCCATTCTAATTATTCCAACTCAATTCTAACATATATCCTTGTAATCTAAACAAGAAATCATCATTCCTAATCTAGGGTTTTCAAGAAAACCCATCTCAAGATTCAAGAATCAAGATTTAGGAAATCTTCTCCAAAATTCAAGTCTTTAATTCAAGTTTTGGAGCAATTAAGGTATGTAGAACTTCCATCCACATGAGAAAATCTCTATGTTCTTCCCCATGCTTCGTTTCCTTGATATCCATGAAGTTCAAATCTTAGGGCATTAAACCCAACATATTGGTAGCCCGTATTTAAGTATTTATGTACATGAATTTTGTATCTATATTCGTTGTTGTATTCCTAATCTTCCATTACGGTTATTAGGAACCCTAGCTTAATCCATGAATCATGAATTCTTCCTCATGTGTTCTCATCATGTTCATATGAAACTTTATGATTTTATTTTACAAGTTACAAGCATGTTTTCAAGTCAATTACAAATATATGATTATGAACTATTGTATTACTCATAAATCAAGAACATGTTTACAAGCTATTTCATGAAACCATGTTTACAAGTTATTTCGTGAAATCATGATTACAAGACAAGTACAAGCTAATTCACGAAAGTCATGGGCTTCTTAGCCAACTATATTATGTTCATGTTTTTGGGAGTTGCACGAATTACCGAGAAGCCTCAGATAGCCTGAAACTATGTAGCCACCATAGGACAAGGATCGCTCCGCCCAGTTAGGACGATACCTTAATTTACACTGAATGGATCCATCAGGCATGTTACCACCTTATACCCTGGCAAGGTATAGGGGCTCTGCTAGTCCGACGAGGTACTAGACTCCACGTATCCACATGGTGATATCATGTGTCGGTTTATGAAATGCTCTCCCTACTTATCATGTTTTTACTTATGTTATATATATATACGTATGTACACATGCTCATGTTCATGTCCAGGTTTTCAGTTTCAATTCTTATCATGTTATTCCATGTCCCATGTTGTTTCTTTCGGTTACTTTACATACCAGTACATTCAATGTGTTGACGTCCCCTTTTATTGCCCGGGGGCCTGCATTTCACGATGCAGGTACAGATTTACAGGACGACGCTTCTGCTCATTAGGATTTGCACGTACCAGCTTATTGGTGAGCCCCATCTCACTCGGGGTTTAGACATTTTATTTCTTTATTTAGTTTTGCATCTAAAGGTATGCTGGGGGCCTTGTCCCAGTAAGTATGTTTTCTAGTCAGACTCATGATAGAGGTTTCATAGACTAGACAAGTCAGTTATGTCATGTCAGACATTTGGAGTCGTATAGCCAATTTGACTCACTCATGTTTAAACAAGTATTCTATTAAGTATTATGACTTACCATATTTTATAAAAGGCTCATCATGCATTCACGTTATATTCCGCTTATGTTATGTATCATGATGATTCAGCAGGCCATGTGGTTCGCTCGGTCACATGCAGTCAGGCAACGAGTGCCGTGTTACGTCCAGGCCATGGTTCGGGGCGTGACATTGTTTTTCCTCTCTTGAGCCGAGGGTTTTTCGGAAACAGCCGCCCTACCTTTCAAGGTGTGGGTTAGGTCTGCGTACACTCTACCCTCCCCAGACTCCCACATGGTGGGATTATACTGGGCTTGTTGTTGTTGTTGTTGTTGTTGTATTCATAAGTCAAACACCCCCAAATATTTCAAATGAAGTATTCTAGGCAATTCAGTATCATATTGTTGTCAATCGTAATGCACAAAGTATCTAGATTTTATATTAAGACATCAAATTCATATAAAGTGTCTTTCAATTACCCTTTTCACAAACCATATGAAATAGAATTACTACATCAATCATTTTAGTGCCAATTAAAGCACTCAAAGTTATAAACTCATTTTGTTATAATAAGAAGGCTTTACTATTACAAAAACACTTAAATCGTTAATGTATCCAAAATGATCTTCAAAGAAAGTACCTTTTCTCTGAATTTTAAATTATTCTATCAACTTTCAAGTATAAATATTATCTATCAAAAGGATTCATATATATCATCTCACAACTTGAAAGTAAACTTCACATGATCTTTATGCAACATAATTATGCTATAATAATTTTCTTTGGACGGGAATAACCGAACACTAAATATATCAAATATGTCATTCCTAAATTGCTTAACAGATTGAAGTAAACAACAGAAAATGTAACTATGTGCCTGTAAACTTCATCGCCAGAAGTGTAATTAGCAGACAAAATGAGAAGAAGATTAAAAGATGAGTAAAAGAACAGGCAGCACAATTATAGGTTGAATGTAGAAAAATGTGCAAGTTCTAGGGCACTTTTAATTATATCCTGAAAATAGATTGTATTTGTGGTGGCTATGACAACAGTGAATATCACGCATCATCTGAGTAAGGGTCTGAGTACCCTTCCGAGCCCGGCTAGTCTCTCCTACCACCGCCTTCTTCTTCTGGGCAGTCGTTGCCTTTTTCGGAGGCATCACTGAAAGAAAAACACAACAACTGATCAGAACAGAGTAATCCTAATAGCACAACTCTATCGCACGATCTAAGATTCAAAGAAAGGAAACACCCTAAATGTCCTGTAGCTTCCTGTTTATAGATGTGGTGCACAACACACCGATAAACAAGACTCTACTAGACACGGTCTGTAGACATTCCGAGGACAAACTGCGCTCTGATACCACTTATGTCACGACCCAACCCCATAGGCCGTGACTGGCGCCCTAGTTGGGCACCCTGACGCACTTATTCAATCGAATCACACACAAATAGCATATACGGCCATAAATACTATATGCCGTCTCAAACTATATCAAACTGTTTCAAACACATCTCAACGCAACCGTATGCGGATATATATATATATATATCAAAAGCCGGCAAGGCTATCAAATGTATCAAAAGCCGACAAGGCTATCAAATGGCACAACGGCCCAAAACGTATATAAATGCCCGCCGACAAGGCTGCCATAGCGAATAGAATCATATAAACACAACTGAACAGAAGTAGGCACACACACACATAAATACGTCTACAGACCTCTAAACAGACACACCGAAACATATGACGGGACAAGGCCCCACCGTACCCCTGAACAAATATGTACATACACAACGAACAAAATGTATACCAAAATATGTGCTCTGAAATGAGAAGAGCACTCCAACGGCAGAAGAGGGTGTCCTAGACTGGAGGATCACCAAACTGTGCGTCTGTACCTGCAGGCATGAAACGCAGCCCCCGAAGAAAGGGGGTCAGTACGAAATATGTACTGAGTATGCAAAGCAGAATGTACAGAAAGCAAATTTGAGATATAAACGAAATGGAAGTATCAAACATAAGTGCAAATCCAACATATCAAAATTTTTTTACTTTCAAAAACATGTAGGTCATGCATCGGGTACAGAAGAATATGGACGCCCACCCGTCGATGGCGCCATAACACAGCATAACACCAGAAAGTCTCAAATCTCCGTATCCCCGTCACATATCACATCACAAAATAACTCCATACACAGCATAACACCAAATATAGGTGGAACCCGACCCTCTTTTGCGAGTAGCTCGGTGAACCATAAGCACAGCATAACTCCGGAGTATATCAAAATGCGCACGATAACAGAACCGGCCCGGGACTCGGCGAAAGGAATAACAGAATGCACGAATAGAGTCGTGAATAGTCATATGCATAAAAAAAATCATTATCATAACTTCAAACATAAGTAAAATGATCATATTTGAAATCTGAATAATGGTCATACCAAATTCTTTCAAAGATTCTCCGAATTACATAAAGGAAGGTCGCGGGACCCACGGACGGGTATCGACCCGAATCAGGCCCGCTTATGGAAAACATACTCATTATACATCATGCAAACTCTTATGAAAATGTTGGAACAATCCGAGCCTTTATGCGAAAGATATGGCATTCAAAAATTACGAAATTCATTAAAGTGAAACCTTTTGTACAAAGTTTGGAAATCCCTTCTTTCAAAAACATAATGGTTCATTTTTCATCAAATCATACATAGGAGTGCCAAGGAATATATAGATCATATCATGCTCGGATGTCGGATTTGGAATTTCCTTAAGGCTCTAATCTAGCCTATGTGAAACTAAGGCATGCCAAGAAAAGAAGGTTGCTTTACATACCTCGTACGCACTCCAAAATAGTCAATCTAAAGTAAATCCCAATCTACGCCTCGGGCTCCCCAAGGTCTACAAATACGCCAACGAATACCAAACATTAGCTAAGGGCACTTAAGCCATTCATTCCAACTATTCATTAAATTCTACAGAAAATTCGGCAGCATTTCCCCTGTAAATAGGCCAACCCGAGAATTTAACTCGCTCAAAATCAACAACAACAACCACAAGAACCAACCTAGTAACATCGATAATCAATTCGAAAGGCAAAACAACATTAGTAGCTCTCTTTTACACCATTCGACAACTTTCCAAATATTCAATTCAATAGCTTACTTTCAAGCCACAATATCGTTCGTACATTCGATTATTAACCCAAATCCTTACCAACAATATTCAAGGGCATTCTAAACAATTCACATAATATTTTCAACAATCCAACAATTTGCTCCAAAAGTGGCCGAAAACAACCCCCTAAACCGTGAGCAGCCCCCTTTTCACGTTCCATACTTTTAAGTCATGTTTTGTATCACAATCCACAATATATCGAGGTCATTTTCACAAATATACGACTTACATCAAACGCACAATAAGACTCAAATCAGCCCACAAAATCTCAACATCAATCTTGAGTTATTAATTGCTCATTTCCAACTAGAATTCATAACGACGACGATTAAGACGTTAAGCGATACTAATTCATTCTTTGCCAAACATTTGGGGGCTATACACGGCTACATTACACACATATATACATATATTAATGATTCGTATTCTCTTCTCCACTCTACAACAATTAATCACGATACAAGAATTAATTCATCAATTCAATCACAACACCCATTTACACAATCACACCCACACTACACGGCTAGCACACCCATCACACAACCCACTTCCAACATTCCATATTTCATGATTTTTATCCATTTTAGCATACTACAATATGCATACAACATTTATAACTCAAAAACAAGATTAAAACTCACCTTTCTTCTTCAATCCACCAATAGGCTAGGGTTTGCAAATGGGCAAAATGAGTAGTTGGATGATCCAAACAATACTTCCACGCTACTTAGGGACCTCCAAATAGTGGGTTAACACCAAGGAAATAATTTTAGAGAAGCTAAAAATGGGATTGGTTTTTCCCTTCTTTGGCCGAAAACAGTGGGGTGTGGAGCTCTCCAAGTTGATATATATTTTTTTTTAAAGTGTTGAAGAGTGGTGAGAAGATGACTTAGTTATTCATCTTTTAGTGTCCACAAAATATCCACATTGCCCTTGGCCCACACCATGTGTTGGACCAATTAAAATTGGCCACACAATGTGTGGGACCCCTTTTTATTCACACGGCCACCATGGCCTTATTGCACAAGATTTTTAATTCCAAATTTATGAATTGTGGTCCCAATTTTCCCTAAGTGTTCAATGCCAACAATTTCATATATAACTTATATCTCAAAATAAAATCAAATGGTCAAAAGTCCCGACTTCAATTCCCGGAATGGTCTTGGCCTTGAATTATCATAGTTAATCCAGGTTGTCCCAATGTATAAAAATACGGGACGTAACAGCCTATATCTCTATGGTCATCAGAGGTAACAAGAACACATTTATTTCTCCGTATTCAACTAAGTAGGGCTAAAGGGTATATCTCTATCCTCAGTAGCGAAACGATTAAATCGAACAAACTTTATTTATTCTTATTACGTACGTGAATTCCCTTTCTCAAGTTCAATTCGCGCACCACAGATAGTGTCTAACTATTGGCCAGATAATCAAACAATTAAGATCAAGAATAAATAAGCACCCAAAATATGAAAAATCAATAGATAATAATTGTCATCAAATAAACTTTCAAGTCTTTCACCACAACCCTAGAATTAAGAAGTTTAGCTACTCATGATTCCATCATAGACAAAAGAATTCATGAATAAACTAGGGTTGAAAAAGATGAAAAATAAAATAACCTAGAGAGAGAGAAATAGAACGGTGGCTTACAAAGTCCTTGAATAATCCCAGCACACCATTCTCAGCTATTAAAACATCCATATATATAGTCTAGGGTAAAAACAAAAAATAAGTACTCCAAATCCTAGTCGAATCGGGACAACTTTCGCAGAACCTCGCTTTCCTTCCGCATCGCGGAAGGATCGCGCACAGTATTGAGGCTCCTCGCTTTCCTTCCGCATCGCGGAAGGATCGCGTGATGGTATTGCTTGGCTGGTCTTGTCCACTTTCTTCACGCGATGCGGAAGAAAAGCGGACCCTTCAGTCGATTTTTTTTTTCCTTTTGGTTCGTCCTTTGTGGTCTTCGACTCGTCACCTCGTCTACTCGTCATATGCTCCAAACTCAATCACTTTAAGCACAGTTTTCCATCGTTTGTCATCATCGCACCTATACACATGAAATATAACGACATAAGTTCAAATACGACGATTGCATCATGAATTAAGCGATAAAAGTCATAAGATTAGGATGTAATATGACACAAAACATGATATTTGTGCCAAATATCAAAACTGATCCCATCATATCAATAATCTATATATCTATATAAAGCAGGGCAAAGGCTCGGTGACGTCACACTCTAAAAATTGAGTATTAGCATTTATTTTTTTGTCAAATTTTTAGCCTTTCTAACATTTTAAAACTCTATAATAAATACCATACATAATAATAAATAATAAAACTAATAACGAAGATGACTGCTCACTTAAAATCTTTACAGAATCGTCACTTCCCCATTACATACGGCGCCTGCCCTCTTCTTTTCTGTTCCCAGGTCAAACTTCTTTTTGTAGTTTGTGACGCCCCGTCTCTCCTCTTCTTCGTCACACTCGCCTAAATTCTTCTTTCTCTTCAGTGAATGAGAATTTGGGGATGGACTTTACGGGGGGCACTGCATAATGAAAGGCTAAAACACCATATGGTTCTCATATCAACTTATTCAGGTGTCTTGGAATTCTTCTTTTTTTTATCTTTATCAATTTACTCAGAATATCTTTTTCCATCCCATGTTAATTTAGTTATCTTTCTTTAACAAAAAAAATAAAGTCTGTCTACTAGTTTTCCATTTTAGTTTTTTTACTGGTAAATTTGAATATTGAAAACAATAGTATCCAAATAGTTTAGCGTATTAACATATCAAATATGTCCCACTGAACTATAAAATAAAATCCACCACTCTGTAAATTATCTAAAGCCTGTAGCTAATTTAAAACAATAATTAAAGGCGCTCTATATTAAGTTAGACTAATATCAGGTCCATACACTTTAATTTGGATGATCACTTTCTTCTAATGATGTTCAATCATTGTAGCAGTTTTATATAATTTAACAGTTAGAACTGATACAATATGATCGTATCAATTTTCTGAGAAATTACTATAATCGATAATTCTAATTATAAGGTTGCGAAAACTCATGCGCTAACTTACCTCTTCAGGATTCATGAAAAGTGGATAACCTAGGTTAGTTTGCGAGGAACTTTGGCACTTCATTTGGTTTTATTTTGATATGTTCGTTTGTTAGGCGAGTTATTTTCAGGCAAATCAGGTTTTTTTGTTCTTCAACTTTGAAACATTTTTGGGGCTGTATACATGGCTCATGTATGACATTGGTGGTTAATGCTTCCAGTACCATAATTTTGGTATACAAATTTGTATGGTACAGTGAGTCTCCAATTGCATATGCCTATAAAATTGTTTCTTTACGTATATACTTCAATGTTTTCCATCAATAGCACTGAACTGTGGATTTAAAAATTAAATGGTGATATTGCTCTTTTCTTTGCTTATACACGACTACAAATTAAAAATCCATGCCTTGTGTGTTTTTTTTTTTTTTTTTTTGCACAAAGAAGAGAAACTTTACTATTAAGTTTAGCATAAGCTCTTTTATATTTTTTTTCTCCACTCTTGGTCTTTGTGAGTGAGGTTTTCAACTTAAAAAGTAACATCTGTCTATTGAATTAACATTCTCAGTACACCTTGTAGCTAAGGTATCCTCTTACTAAGTAGTAATCTTTTGTAGTTCCTGGACATTGTTTGTCCTTTCGCTCTGTATGTACCGATCATTTATGTAAGATGCAGGGATTCTTTCCAAGGAAAGGATCAATGGATATTTCACCATTTCCTAAATCTATGTACTTTTTCATTATACATTCATCAAGATCACCTTTCAAGATGCCAATGAAGTTGTTGCCTTTGGCGTCAAGTGGAAGTGTTAATGTACTATGAACTCATTTTTAATGAAACTTTTAAAAATATAGTGTTAACATTTTTACTTTACCAGCTAGAGTTAACATATATTTAAAATAAGATGCACGTTGATAAGCTGGTAAGACTGGTTTTATTTTCTCGGCAAACTTTTTGAATGCTTAGAAGTCCACAAATGTTTGCGAAGAGGATATTTAGAAAAGGAGATATTGTTTGTACATCAGAAGCAAATTAAAATAACTGTTTTGGTAGTATCTTAGAATTTTGATATAGGAAATACAAAGGAAAATGCTAATTTCTCACGGATCGTTACTCCACTTTTTCAAAATATTATGTGCATATATTTATTTGTTATGTACATATTGAGGTTCTTTCTTACTACAGTTTTTCTGTCAACTTTTACGAGTACGACGGCTTAAGAGTTGACCCGTGTGGAGTTTCTTACAAAACAAACTGAATGATGAATTGAAGTATTATGAAACAGTCGTGTACATTGCGCTTGGGTGAAGATTTACTGAAGGCTAAATTGCTCTGGTATGTTTGTAACGAATTGAAATAAGCTTTCTGAAAAGAATTATTTTGTAGAAAAGCTTTTGTCTTACAAGTGAAATAGTTTAGACTTTAAAACTTCTCATGAGGAGATAAAACTGGATAAATAAAATCACAAAAACCTGCAGTCATTCTCTGGCATAAAGAAAAACACAAAAACCTACAGTCATTCTCTTCTTTATCTTTGATATCAAGAAAGATAGATATGCCAATAGTGTATGTTTCTTTTAATGTTCTGTATAGTCAAATTGATATTTTATGTTATCCATGCTGGAATTTTTGTTGTTGTTTCTTTCTCTTGTACTTCATGATTTTGTGATTGTTTGACTACCTAACTTCTATTATGCCTTGTGATTGTTATTTCTTTTCTTAAAGTGTAATACCCATACTTGGAGACTTTAGGTCCCATATGTTGACACTCAATTTTGTCCCTCCCTTATTTAATTCTATTCACTCGGGCTTCTAAATTTACTGAAGAACTAAACACTTTATTTTCACTACTATTATTTTTCACTACTCTTATTTTTAAACATTACGAGCATTACTTTATCACAAATTTTTAATGTTCGTCATCGTTTCATTTTCGAGTTTGGAATCGCTAAATTAATTACAAGACAACACTTTGCAAAATATTTATTTTTATCTACATATTAATTATCAATCGTCTTTACATAGTATATATTGTACTAGTTATCAAATTAGAAGCCCAAAAAATAATTAAATAAAGGAGGAAGGATCAACATTTTTCAGCCAAATTAATGGCCAAAAATACAAATACAATATTATTTCCCTACCCAAATAAATAACCCACATTTTTATACTCAACCCATATTTTCAGCCCAAACGGACCAGCCCATTACCATCTTAATTTCGGTCCAGTCCATTATTTCACCCGACCCGGCGGCCCATTTACCTCATTATTCTAAACCCTACCCCCCTTTTTCTTTTCCTTTCCCCGCCTCTCTCACCCCTTGCCTCTCTCCTCTTTCTTTCCCACTTTTCCGCCTCCCTCCTCATCTCTCTTTCTTCCTTTTCCCCCTTTCCTCCGCCTCATCTCCCTCGTCTCACTCCCCACTACCGCCGCTCCTCTTCCCTTTTCCCCACACATGCTCCCCTCCACTCACCGCCGCACCTCACATACAAAAACCTAATCACCTTCCTATAAAAGGGGGGAAGAGAAACAAGGATTCGTGGTTTTTGGGGACATCCACTATCTTCTACACTTGATTCTTCCTTTTACCGGTGAACTTTAGCTGCGACAAAGGGTTTCCAATAAATTCACTTTGATTTTCTTTGGCTTTAAAACATTCGTCTGCGGATTTGTTGAGTTTAGAACTCAAAAGAATTCGAGTGTCGTTCGTGTTCGAGCATAGATTCGAGACCCCGAAGACCCCAGTTCATTGCACACAAAAAAGGTAAATTTCGATACATTCATTACTCATGGTCTTTAGTTTCTGTTTTGGTTAAGATTTTAGTCTATTCTGCTATATGTTTGGTGATTATGTAGTTTCTGTGTCGTCGCGTTATTTGTTTGATGTTTGGGAGCTGTTAGGATAGGATATTAATTGTTAATTGAATTTGAAAGACGTATACTTTGGTTCGGATGTTAGATTAAATTTCCAGGATTTAGAACCCATTTAGAGTCGAATATACATAGGATATACTATCGGGTTAACAAGATAAGAAGGAGCTATACAGGCGATATACACACCCTGATACGTATATCTTAGGTATACTGTGTATATGGTTAAAACAGTTCTAAACTATCCCTCTTTACCCTATTTGTTCTAAGTAATATACCCTGCGATGAATGTAATCTGCTTAGATTTAAATACGATAAAGTGATCATATTACATTTCCACGTTGGTTGTTGAATTCTGTTTGATTCCAAACCTGAACTCTGAGTGTAGTTTCATCAACAGGGATGTATTAGACCCTATTCCCTTTTTCAGTTTCGGGTTGTAGTTCAGTAACTTAGCCGAGTTATGTATAATCCTGTTTAATTAGTTTAACCCCTGTTCTAATAATGTTCGTGTATTTGCGGCTTGGTTTAATTTTTTCAGTTCAGTAGTTAACAGTCTTACATGTTTATGTTTCCAGCTGGTGTGTTTTAATTTCAGTTTGTAAGTGTTTATGTGTTCGTATACGCTTGTCGTTTCAATCAGTTCAGTTTGTTCATACACGTCGTCTACGTTGTCGCGTTAAACATGTGGTAAGTCTAGCTGGCTTTGTAACACTTTATAATTTGTACCACAAAGTAAAGTCCTGTTTGTGACAAACTACAGTGCACACATTGTTATAATATTGAAAATGTGTACTGACAGTTGGCATTTAACTTATTAACAATGTTGTTTTACTCTTTTAAGTTGAAGCCATAAGTTTGTTGAATGAGAAATCTGTGTCAAAATCCACTGTTCTGTTGTGCTAGAAACCATGCTTAGGGGTTATATTCTGGTTCGTATGAAATGTGCTATTTCGCCTTGACGATATGCCGACGCCTTTTATTTATTCTAAGACTCATAGTCATGTGGAGATGTCTAGTCTGTGTTGAGTAAACCTGATTTTGCTTTGTTCGTTTATACCCCCCATGCCTACTGTTTTTGCTGGTTTGGAAATGCCATGCCCATGATTTATCTTCGTGTGTTCCTAATGCAATGTTTTAAAACATGAAGATGATTCTGCTGTACTTTTTAGCTATGACTGTTGCATATCTATGTTGTCCTGTGCTACTGTTTCCTTCTTATTTTTGGTATAACACTCTAGCCCCTTTTTGACTCGCCTTCTTGTGTTTTTATAAAATCAGTAGTGCCCTCTCTTTGTTAAAACAAAAAAAATGACCTTTTTTTTTTTTTTGAAATCGGTTAAATAATAATCCATATGGTTGATTGTAAGTAATCAATTTTGTTTGGTTAAGTTTCTTTTCTTGTTTGAGATCTCAGAACTGTATGATAGGTCCTAGATTAGTCTTGATAAACTTGCTGCTATAACTGCTGTACTCAGGCAGATTTTATGTTGCATTTTGTTTGATTGTTGACCAAACAGTCGCTGCATATTTGGGAATATTATCTACTGCATTTGAAGCCAAACATTGTTATGGTCTGGCTGCTTAAATATGAGAGTTTGCCCATTGTATAAATACAAAAGTTATGTCCAGTTTGGTCCGGATTACTGCAGCTTACTAACAGGCCTAAAAGAAAGATCACAGTCCTGTTTTATTCAATCAAATGCTGGCTATTCCGTGTCTAAAAGTGTTCATAGTTGTTGGTTGGAATACTATCTGTTTGCATCCTCCATTCTGCCTAAATTGCTAAAAACCAGTGCATGGTATTAAATCTGTAACCTTCTAATAAAAAATGAAATAGCATAGATACCTTACTGTTTTGTTAAAATGACTGGCAACTTGATCTTGAATGTGAATAGATTGTGAATTATTTATAATCATAGAAGAGATTAAATGTGATCTTGCTTTCTTGCTGAATCTGTTTGCAACATGTTAAGAATCGATTCCCTTTTCTAATCCAACCTTCTTTTATTTTGGCATGTACACCGGAGCCGAAGAGTTTCACTTTGAGACTCAACGACACCGCTACCGCATGAAATTCGCAGCCATATACTAAATTTACTGGGCCCAAGCCCAATAGCATAAAGAGTTCGCAGCAATTGGGCCTTAATAAATGGGCCGTACCCATTTATTCTTGGCCTTAATAAATGGGCCGTACCCATTTATTCTTTTCCTCTTTCCTTATTTTATTATTATGTATTCTCACTTGTTTAGTATGACTAATATTTTATCTCACTTTTATTAACTTAGATGAATTCTAATAAATTAGTGGGTTTAATTTTAACATAGTGGGTGGCTTAACTTAAGGGAGAAACTCACGATTAGCCCATAGATTTCATTCTCTTTCTATATTATAGTTATTTATGGAATCTATGATATTTTATATATTCGAATAATTGATTCTTAAAAAATAGTATGACTACATTTCTCTAGCTAAGGGAATCATAATTTATTTTCACTATCTTAAAGAATTCAAACGTAATGAATAGACCCATATAAATTAAAGCACACGTTTGTTGATTTTTTTTAGATTTATCCAAATTGTACTTACTTTGATTGAGTATAGTTTTATAAGAAATAATAAAAGAGATAAAATAAAACTCGCATTAACTATTTTCGTACTTTGTTCATACTCCTAAAATACAAAAGACAATCATTAATATCTCACCATTTGAATTTGTTTTTTTTTCTTCTTTCAAGTATTTATCAAAACGCTGCATAAATTCACATTTTTTTTAATACTCATATGTAAACTATCTTTGGCAAGCTTTATTTTTAAAATAACATCATTAGTCGAAACCTTAACAATATTTATAAGTCGTATTTCAAAATAGCATTAAAAGTACTCTTTTTATACAAACTATTACTTTTTACAAATTCTATTTTAAATGGCATTTTTTCATGTTTATCTATAACTTTAGTCATACTTACAAAGCTACTTTCCTTTCTATAATACTATATTTACGCTTAGCCTAATTAATTATAAGTCCGGTCGGTTAACCGTTGTTAATGGGTCTTAAAGGGTGCCTAATACCTTCCATTTAGACTAATTGAACCCTTACCTAGAATCTTAAGTTTCGCAGACCTTAAACAGAGTTAACTTTAAACATAACTTTAATAAACTTTAGGTGTCCTAATTCACCATGAATAATTAGGTGGCGACTCCTTAAAATAAACAAATAAAACAGGAATCTCCAATATGTCGTACTTCTAAATTTAACCCGGTTAAAATGGGGTATGACACCATATTGTTCACAACTTTAAATAATAGATGTAATTATAGCTCAAGAAAATGGTGGAAAGAGGGTGGTGGAAGAACTCACATATGACGTAAGATATGTACCAGTTGTTGTATGGTCACCATTATGATCTGATTTGCTTGCACACAATCATTCAGGATAAAAAGAGAAATTGTTCTACTGAATTACAAGAAAATACGGGGAGAGAGTTCTAGAATAGAACTGACAAATTGATGTGGCTTTTTTTAGTTTGATTTTCCATATTCTTGATGATAAACTTTTCTAGACTTCTCATTCTTGAAGTTTTTTCAAAAGATAACATATCTAAGAGCTATAAGAATTTCATGACCCTATTCATTTGGGCCGTGCAAAGCTCGAGCTTCCTACATTTGCTATGATGCTTGAATTGCCTGATCTGATTTATGAGTCTATTTGATGATCCATTATCGGTTTCTTCTGTGGTTGATCATGATATTTGATAAATGAAAAAATCTTGACACATTTTCCTACACATGCAATATGGAGGACCCTTTTACATCGTGCAATCGTGAGCTCTTATATTGCCAAACAATTTGTTGAGTTTAATGGTGAGTTCTAAAGAATCTATTTTATGCAGGTACAAAATATTTAACTCCTGAATATCTATTCTCTTACTTTCTAATGCTTATGGCTGCGATGTATAATGCTTGATGTTAATTTGATTCTATCGTGTAGGATCTTATTTGCAGAGGTGTCCTTGGGTGGTCTGAAAATTTAGTTGACTACTATGGTCAGCATGTAAACTTTACCAGTGAGAGGATTATATAGATCTATTCCTGAGACTTGCACATTTTCTTTAAGATTATCCAACCCTGGGGATAAAACTTAGAATTCATGAAAGAAGAGCCTCCAATCTCAATGATAATCTACCTGTAAATTCAAGATTAGAAATTGTAAGAAGCAATTAAAGATAGGTTTCAACCTCAATTTTGAAGAGCAATATTTTCATTTCTCTACTCTTTCAAGGTCACCGTGCATAATCTTTATAGATCATAGAACTCCAAATCTTTGTTTATTTATGTATTATGTCATCTCCTTGTGCCATTTCAAATCATTATTATGCTAATTCATTATGCAATTGATTATCGGGCTGTAGTTATATCTACTTTGTGCTGTGTATGGGATGATGATCAAAGAAATGATAATTTTCGTGTCTAATTTTTTTCTGTGCGGATTGTATCTTTTCATGTCTAATCTATGGATAAAGTGTCTATGTTTTTCACTATGCAAAAGTACGTTTTTACATTTGGTGAAATAACTTCCACAAGTTTTTTTTTTTTGACATAGAAATGAAAAAAACTTATCAACAATTATGACTTAAACAATGGCTAATGCACCGCGCGGGCATATTTACTACTATTATACTAAAAGTGGGAAGCTCCTTCCTTCAAAGTTGAATTAGATTTTATCTCTATAGTAAATCAACATGCAACAATATCCCTAAAATGTCGATGGACATTTATATCCTTTTAAAATATATTAACCAGTTAATATCAAAATAGTAAATTTACTTCTAATAAATGATAAATATATTAATAAATCAATGAAAAGAAAAAGGATTACGGTAAGTTTCTTGTATCTACCAGCATTTATCACACAGTAATTTATTACTCCCTCCGGATCAAAAAAAGTGTCCACTTAGCCTTTTTTTCTTTGATAAAAAAAGTGTCCACTTATTAAATCAAGAAATAATTAACCGTATTTTTTTAGATCTGTCTCTATTAAGTGTTATGTGATCAAATCCCAATGCCTATTTAATTAGGGATAGTTTAGTCAATTTACATATTTTTTTCTTGGAGCGAGTAGTTTCTTAAAGGGTGTGCACATGGCTAAGTGAACTCTTTTTTTTATCCGGATGGAATAGTATAGTCTCTTTTACTTTCTAGGAATTACTTTCATTTAACAGTAATTATTGCAAAAAAGTATTTTGTGTCTATTCAATGTCATTTAATTCAGTTTTTTTTTTTTTTTTTTTTGTGTGTGTGTGTGTGTGTGCAGTATTTGTACGATTTTTTTTTTTTTTTTTTTTTTATATAGATATGTAAGAATCATACGCATAAGTCCAATTTGAACGGTTGATTTATTTGGTCAAAACAATGTAATACAGTAATGGCTTATTTAAGTCATTATCTATCTATATATATATATATATATATATATATATAATCCCGAGACAAAGGCTCGGTGATGTGGCGCAACTACAACACAGTATTTGTATTTATCTTTTTTTACAATATTTTGCCAATATATTTAGATTTCCGTAGACTTCTTTGTCTACTTAAAATCTGCTCTATGATTTCCATATGTTTTGAAAAATAAATAAATCTCAATAGCACTTTAAGATGTTCATGACACTTTCCACTGTTGGATTAATTGTTCTTTGCCATTTCGTGAGGAAAACTACATCCTGTTGGCTTTCCAATGTTATCCATTTTGAATTGTGGTTGTCCACTGTAGAGAATACTTGCCCTCTTTTGAGGTTTAATCTATGTATAAAAGTGAGACATAGACCGTGTTAGGTGTGGAATTGGCAAAACAAGTCAATTCTTTTGTTCACATAGTCGTGATGTAAGCGCTTACCTCATAATAGTCGTGATGTAAGCCCTTACCTCATCATAGGAAATTCATTCCTATAAATAGGTAGCTTATGGTTCATTTGTAAGATATCATTAAGATCATTTGCTATACACATCCCAAGAGAGAAAAAATCTAAGAGAAATACTCTTAGTGAAAGGCCTAAGTAAGAGAAGGTCTTTGAGAGAATTTTCTGTGGTAAAAATTCTTGAGTGTAATTGGAATTGGGGTTGTGAGGTTGAGTGTTGTAAACACTTGTAATATTTCTTCTTTAATAAGATCTGCAGCAGCAACGTGGACGTAGCTCTCACATTGAGGGTGAACCACTATAAATCTGTGTGTGCTATTTATTCTTCGCTTACATCACGGCGTAAGTAGGTTCTGTCTAAGGAGGTTGGTATTTAAGTGGTCCAGCTGTGACCCTCCAATCTTTCCTGGGAACCTGCTTACAAAGGTCGGATTTGGGATTTAAATCCTAACAACTGGTATCAAAGCAACAGGTTGTGTTGTGATTTAGAAACGATGGGAGGCGAAGATGGTACGACGCACGGCATCGGTAAATTCGATGGTACAGATTTTGCGTTCTGGAGAATGCAAATTGAAGATTATTTATATGGCAGAAAGCTTCATGAACCTCTGAGTCCGAAACCAGAGGAGATGAAGCAAGCAGATTGGGATCTCCTCGACAGACAAGTTCTGGGAGTCATTCGACTGACGCTGTCGAAGAACGTTGCTCACAACGTGGCAAAGGAGAAGACCACCGCAGATATGATGAAGGTATTGTCTGACATGTATGAGAAACCTTCGGCAATTAATAAGGTATTTCTCATGAAGAAACTATTTCATCTAAAGATGATGGAAAATGCTCATGTTGCTGCACACATAAATGAATTCAATACCATTGTAAATCAATTGTCATCGGTAAAAATTGATTTCGATGATGAAGTACAAGCTCTAATTTTGTTGGCATCCCTACCAAATAGTTGGGAGCCAATAAGAGCAGCGGTTAGTAATTCTGTCGGCAGTGACAAACTAAAGTTCAACGATGTTAGGGATCGTATCCTTGCTGAGGAGGTGCGCATGACAGATTCGGGAGAGGCATCGACGAGTTCTGCTTTTAATGTTGAAAACAGAAGCAGAAATTATGACAGAAACTACAACCGAAATAGGGGCAGATCGAAGTCAAGGAATGGCAGGGGTCAATCCAGACCAGGACGAACACATGAGTGTTGAAACTGTGGAAAACCAGGTCACTTCAAGAAGAACTGCAGGGCGCCAAAGAAGGAGGACAACAAGGGGGCTGGAATCAACGCTGCTACGGAAGACATTGGCGATGCGTTGTTGCTATCGGTTGACAGCCCGATAGACTCTTGGGTGCTTGACTCAGGAGCGTCCTTTCATACCACCCCACATCATGATATAATGACAAACTACGTGGCTGGGAAACTCGGCAAAGTTTATTTAGCCGATGGAGAGCCGGTAGACGTTGTTGGCACGGGAGACATTAATTTGAAGATGTCAAATGGATCCTCGTGGAAGATTACAAAAGTTAGACATGTTCCAAAGCTGATGCGAAACCTGATATCAGTAGGTCAGCTTGATGATGAGGGATATGATCTCAACTTTGGTAATGGTTCTTGGAAGGTGGCGAAAGGTGCTATGGTAGTTGGCCGAGGAAAGAAGATTGGCACTCTCTACATGACGGATAGCTGTCGTGATATTGTTGCTGTGGTTGACAACACAAAGAAGACAGATTTGTGGCATTGTCGGCTTGGGCATATCAGCCAGAAGGGGATGAAGCTGTTGGTGACAAATGGCTTAATTCCGGAGCTGAAGACGGTGGACCTTCATACGTGTGAGAGCTGCATTCTCGGAAAACAAAAGCGAGTAAGCTTCTCAAGTGCAGGCAGAGAGTTGAAGGTCGAAAAGCTGGAATTGGTGCACACAGACGTGTGGGGACCTACCACTGTACCCTCCCTTGGAGGATCACACTACTACGTGACCTTCATTGATGATTCAACCAGGAAGGTATGGGTTTATTTTATGAAAAATAAATCCGATGTGTTTAGTGTATTCAAAAGATGGAAAGCCATGGTCGAGAATGAAACAAACCTCAAGTTGAAGTGTTTGAGGTCCGACAACGGCGGAGAATACACTGATGGTGATTTCAAACGGTACTGTGCCGATAATGGGATCAAGATGATGAAGACTATTCCTGGAACGCCGCAACAGAATGGAGTAGCCGAAAGAATGAACCGAACGTTGAACGAGCGTGCTCGGAGTATGAGAATACACTCTGGACTGCCCAAGACATTCTGGGCAGATGCAGTCAATACCGCGGCCTTCTTAATTAACCGAGGACCGTCAGTTCCCTTGGATTTCAGAATTCCAGAAGAAGTCTGGAGTGGCAAGAAGGTAAATCTTTCATTTCTGAAAGTGTTCGGTTGCTTATCATATGTTCATAATGATGATACGGCTAGAAGCAAGCTTGATCCAAAATCAAAGAAGTGTTACTTTATTGGCTATGGTGACACCGAGCTTGGGTACCGATTTTGGGATGAACAAAATCGGAAGATCATCCGAAGCAGGAATGTTGTCTTTAACGAAGAGGTACTGTACAAAGACAAGCTGCAAAAGAATTCAGAATGTCAGGACAAGGAATCAGAAATAGTCGATTTGAGGGACTTTCCGGCACCTAAGCCGCAGCCAGGTACAACCGAGGCAGAGGAACAAACAATCCGAGAAGGTGCTGATGAAAGTGCTGATTCTGAAACAAATGAACAGACGCCAATCACAGAGCTGCGTAGATCATCCAGGATCAGGAAGCCGCTTCACAGGTACTCTCCATCCCTCAACTACATTCTACTCACTGATAGAGGGGAGCCGGAATGTTATGAAGAAGCAATGCAAGTCGATGAATCGACTAAGTGGGAGTTGGCAATGAAGGATGAAATGGATTCACTATCGGCAAATCATACATGGGAATTATCCGAGTTGTCAAAGGATAAAAAGGCATTGCAAAACAAATGGGTTTATCGGATAAAGGAAGAACCCAATAGAAGCAAGCGTTATAAAGCAAGGCTGGTTGCAAAGGGATTTCAACAGAAAGAAGGCATTGACTATACGGAGATCTTCTCTCCCGTAGTCAAGATGGTGACTATCAGAACTGTTCTTGGACTGGTAGCAAAGGAAAATCTACATCTGCAACAGATGGACGTGAAAACTACATTTCTTCACGGTGATCTAGACGAGGAAATCTACATGCGACAGCCGGAGGGATTCAAAGTCGAAGGAAAGGAGAATCTGGTGTGCAAACTTCAAAAGAGTCTGTACGGACTAAAACAGGCTCCAAGACAGTGGTATTTAAAGTTTGACAGCTTTATGAAGAAAGCTGATTTTTCAAGGTGCGAGGCAGATCACTGCTGTTACTTCAAAAAATTTGAAGACTCGTACATGATACTGCTACTCTATGTCGACGACATGCTAATCGTAGGAGCAAACCTACAGGAGATTAATCGGTTGAAAAAAGGGTTATCGGAAGAGTTTGCAATGAAGGATTTGGGAGCTGCAAAGCAAATCCTTGGGATGAGAATCGACCGAAGCAAGGAGGGCATCAAACTCTCACAAGAAGAATATGTGAGGAAAGTTATCAAAAGGTTTAACATGCATGATGCCAAGCCAGTCAGCACTCCCTTGGCTGGACACTTTCGGTTGTCAAAGGATCAGTCGCCGACAACCGAGGATGAGAAGAAGCAGATGGAAAAGATACCTTATGCATCTGCAATCGGTAGTCTTATGTATGCAATGATATGTACAAGGCCAGACATTGCACATGCAGTGGGAGTTGTCAGCCGATTTATGAGCAATCCGGGAAAGCAACACTGGGAGGCTGTGAAGTGGATATTCAGATATCTGAAAGGCAGCTCGAGTTCAGCTCTGTATTTCCGAAAATCAAAAACAGGATTGCAAGGGTATGTTGATGCTGACAACAGTGGTGATATTGATAGCAGAAAGAGCACATCCGGGTATGTTTACACCTTCGGAGGTACTGCAATCTCTTGGGTTTCCAAGTTGCAAAAGATAGTAGCTCTCTCTAGTTGTGAGGCTGAGTACGTTGCTGTGACGGAGGCCACAAAGGAAATGATGTGGCTACAATCTTTTCTGCGGGAATTGGATCAGGACCACGAGGGAAGTGTGCTATATTGTGATAGCCAAAGCGCCATTCATTTGGCAAAGAACCCGGTTTACCATGCTCGAACGAAGCACATACAACTCCGGTACCATTTCATTAGATCAGCTTTGGAAGATGGAGCGCTGGTGCTTGAGAAGATCGCATGGAGTCAGAATCCAGCAGACATGCTGACAAAGGCAGTGACGATAGACAAACTGAAGCTATGCTCAACTTCAGTTGGCCTGCACGAAGTATGAAAGTAGGAAAGAGCTGCTGCATCGATCAAAGTGTGAAGACAAATTAAAATTAGTCTTCAAGTGGGAGATTTGTTAGGTGTGGAATTGGCCAAACAAGTCAATTCTTTTGTTCACATAGTCGTGATGTAAGCGCTTACCTCATAATAGTCGTGATGTAAGCGCTTACCTCATCATAGGAAATTCATTCCTATAAATAGGTAGCTTATGGTTCATTTGTAAGATATCATTAAGATCATTTGCTATACACATCCCAAGAGAGAAAAAATCTAAGAGAAATACTCTTAGTGAAAGGCCTAAGTAAGAGAAGGTCTTTGAGAGAATTTTCTGTGGTAAAAATTCTTGAGTGTAATTGGAATTGGGGTTGTGAGGTTGAGTGTTGTAAACACTTGTAATATTTCTTCTTTAATAAGATCTGCAGCAGCAACGTGGACGTAGCTCTCACATTGAGGGTGAACCACTATAAATCTGTGTGTGCTATTTATTCTTCGCTTACATCACGGCGTAAGTAGGTTCTGTCTAAGGAGGTTGGTATTTAAGTGGTCCAGCTGTGACCCTCCAATCTTTCCGGGAACCTGCTTACAAAGGTCGGATTTGGGATTTAAATCCTAACAGACCGGTGATGTCGCGCCCCTCAAACACCAGGAATCACATTTATCTCTTCCCACAATTTTTGCCAAATTTCCCCGCATTCCCGTTATTCAAGTCTTTTAAGAATTATAATAAACATGCATTCTTCTGGAGAAAAAAGGAATCGCATCGCTCCTGAAAACACACGTTTTTCTTTATTGCAGAAGTTCAACAGTTTAAGAACCTCTCTGTACATATGTTCAACCTTCGTAATTACCATATCTCAAAAACCCAGAAATTATTCAGGAAGCAGAAATAATTTGCAAAATTATATAGAAAAGCAGTGATGTTTCCACTAGAGGTGTTGCTGATGCTTTGAGTTCTGCTTTTCACATTTATCTCTCTTATATTTCGCTTCCCTGGCCATCTATATCTCTTCTTGCGGAGTTCACAAATTGTGCATATAGTGTGGGAAGAAGAGAAGATGACTCGACATTCTCCGAGGAATTTTTGATTGGTTATTTAATGTTATTTGCAGTTGTATTCTTCTATCAAGAGATCAAAGCGTTCTTAATCCGATGTCCAACTACCAAAAAGATATCCCAGCCGCCTATACCAAAAGATATTTTAAGTAACTTTCGTAATAATTCTCTCCAGAGACTCAAAATGGCAACAAGGAATTTTCCCACCACCACTCCTTATTCGTGGAAGTCACTTCTTTTAAGCTAATAACAGAGTACAAGGTAATTTTCCCTCTGTTAGTTGAAGTAATTTTTCGTTCTGCTCTCTATGGGTTCCACCCAGTTTGTGCTGTGTTAATGATATTGCTAACTTTGCGTCTTAGCCATTCAAAAAACTAAATAAATAACAGATATATATATATATATATATATATATATATATATATATATATATATATATATATATATATATATTTTGGAATAAGTGAATGTAATTAACAGATTCTTTGGATGTTGTTCACCAAATTTCAGCTTAACATGCTTGATCTCACAATACTCTCCTTTCAATCTTCACATAAATTCTATGTCTTGGAATGAGATGCTTACTCCTTTCTCATTAAACTGCTAGCAGCAATCAAGCAAAACAAGGCTATGAACAAGAAAATAGCAAAAGGGGTGCAATTTTGTCACATGAAGATTACTATGCAGAGCTTCTTTAACGTAAAGAACTTGAACAAAATTAATTTGTTTTAACTGTATGCTGTAAATGTCTTACTTGCTAATTAACTATGAATATGTTCACCTTATAAGATCAGTGTTGCAATGGCTGAGAAATTTGCACCAAAGTCTCCTCCAGCACATTGTTAGGTGTGGAATTGGCCAAACAAGTCAATTCTTTTGTTCACATAGTCGTGATGTAAGCGCTTACCTCATAATAGTCGTGATGTAAGCGCTTACCTCATCATAGGAAATTCATTCCTATAAATAGGTACCTTATGGTTCATTTGTAAGATATCATTAAGATCATTTGCTATACACATCCCAAGAGAGAAAAAATCTAAGAGAAATACTGTAACACCCCGCATTTTAGGACTGAGTTTAAGCTCATATCATTAGAGTTCTAGTGGAAACATGGAAGGTTTGAACGTTTTGCGAAAATGGTTGATAGGCCTATTTCGGGCAGCGATAACTCCTTGATCGGTTTGGAATTTTGGAAGGTACTATCAATGAAGTTGTAGTATGTAGAAATACCTTTCTAACGATATAAGGATCAAGCCAATCAGAGATCGGAGCAAGGAGATATGATCGTCTCAATATGGCTAATAGTAAGGCACTTGAAATCCTATAGAATCGGCTAAGTTTTTGATACGTCTGACTTCCAGTCAAATTTCATGAAAATCCGTTGGGAATTTGAGAAACCTTCCTTGATGAAAGTTGTAGCCCTTTGAAATAGCTTTCCAACGGTATCTTACGGGGGTCAAACGGACATCTGTGCAAAGAGTTATGCCCATTTTACTGAAGCCTGTTCGCTGGAAATTCTGCCAGCGTAACGGCGACGTTACGGGCCGTATTTCGTGTTACGGTCCGTAACAGTGGACCGTAACGTCCCGAAAATTTCCAGAAACTCACTGGAAATTTTCACCAAGTTACGGTCCGTATCTCGTGTTACGGGACCGTAACAGTGACCGTATCTTGGTCCGTATATACGTTTCGGGTCACCTGACTTCGGGAGGCCATAACCCTATCATAACTTGGGAATTTGGGAAAACTCAAAGAACGAAAGTTGTAGATAATTGAAAACCCTTTCCAACCATAGGTTGTGGGTTCACATGAGACGTCGGGATAAGGAGATATGGATGTTTTAAGACAGCAAGGTCCCAACCCGTTTTCAAGTTGGGTCAACCCATTTTCCCCTTGGTATATAAAGAAAATATTACCCTAACAGCCCATTTTTCCTCCAAAACTCAGATTTTAGAGAGAGGAAGTGAGAGAGAAGGGAAATTAGAGAGAGAAAGTAGAAAATCAACCAAGTTTAAGGCCCCGAATCCCAAAGCTCGTGAAGGAAAAAGTGTAGTACAAGTCGTTGTCATCATTTTAAGCCCAAGATCGGACTTGGGGGTGTTGATTTCGTGGTGACTACCCAAAAGGTAATATTTCTACTCCCCAATCATTTATAGTTATGAATTGATGAATTCTTGGGAGTATAATAATTGGGTTTGTTGAAGATGATTATATGAACTATGTTAGAATTGTTGGATTGATGACTTGGGATTGTTGTATTCATATGGATTATGAAGAATGATGTTAATTGCATCTAATTGAGACTGTAGAAATTGTTAGAAGTAAAAGAATGGGGATTTGGTGAAGAAAACACCATTAATGGGGGTTATAGAGCTTCATGCCCACTAAGTGTTTGATAAAATGCTTAGATGAACAAAACATGGATATTGTTGCTAATATAGAATCACTATGACTTGTATGCTATAGATTGAAGTTGAAGGGGGTGAAGGACATTGTGATACGCCCAAAAGCGGAAGGTTAAGGTATGTAGAACTTCCATCCACATGTGAGAACTTCTATGTTCTTCCCCATGATCCGTTTAGTAAATTCTATGAAGTTCAACTCCTAGGGCATTAAACCCAATGTATTGGTAGCCCGCAATTATGTATGTATGTATGTACATGAATTCCGTATATATGTTCGTTATTATGTTCCTAAACCTCCATTTCGGACATTAGGAATCCTAGCTTAATCCATGAATCATGAATTCTTCCTCATGTGTTCTCATGATGTTTATATGAAATTGTAAAATGTTATTTTACAAATTACAAGCATGTTTTCAAGTCAGCTACAAACGTATGATTATGCATTATGGTATTTCTCATGATCAAGTTTACAAGTTATTTCATGAAAATATGTTTACAAGTCCTTTCGTGAAATCATGATTTCAAGACAAGTACAAGTTAATTCACGAAAGTCATGGGCTTCTTAGCCAACTATATTATTTTCATGTTCGGGAGTTGTAATAATACCGAGAAGGCTCAGATATCCTGAAACTACGTATGCCAACGTAGGATAAGAATCGCTCCGCCCAGTAGGACGATTCCTTTATATGTTCCCCATTGAGGGATTTGGATCCATTCATGTTATGTTCATGTCTCGTGCCCCGGCAAGGTACGAGATGGCTTAGCTGATCGGGCAGAGATCAGACTCCACGCTCCTCCCCGTGGTGGTTTATGTCGGTATTACAGATTATTACAGATTATTACAGATTACTACAGACTATCTCATGCTTCCAGTACTCAGTTTCAGTTTTAAATTTCATGATTTTGTACTCATGCTCATGCTCATGTTCATGTCCAAGTTTTCAGTTTCAGTTCTTACTATGTTATTCCATGTTCCATGTTGTTTCTTCCGGTTGCTTTACATACCAGTACATTCAATGTGCTGACGTCCCCTTTTTATTGCCCGGGGGCCTGCATTTCACGATGCAGGTACTGATATATAGGACGACACATCTGCTCAGTAGGACAGCATTCGTATCAGCTTATTTGTGAGCCCCATCTCATTCGGGGTTTAGTCAACTTTTATCTTATGATTAGTTATGCATCTAAAGGTATGCTGGGGGCCTTGTCCCAGTAAGTATGTTTTTCAGTCAGACTCATGATAGAGGTTTCATAGACTAGAACAGACAGTTATGTCATGTCAGATAATCGAAGTCGCATAGCCATTTTGGCTCACTCATGTTTAAACAAGTACTTTATTAAGTATTATGACTTATTATATTTTATAAAGGCTCATCATGCATTCACGTTATATTCCGCTTATGATATGCATCATGATGATTCAGCAAGTCATGTGGTTCGCTCGGTCACATGTAGTCAGGCACCGAGTGCCGTGTTCCGTCCAGGCCATGGTTCGGGGCGTGACAAAGCTTGGTATCAGAGCCTAGGTTCAAGTGTCTTAGGGATTCTATGAAACCGTGTCCAGTGGGGTCACTTTTATATGTGTGTGCGCGCCATACATATAAACAGTTGACCACCAAGACATTCAGGATTGTCTCATTTCTTTCTACTCTAGATCGTGCCATGAATCTTAGAGCAATAAGAAACTTCTTTTCCTCTCGAATTACGTACGTTTCGAATGTGCAGGAGATGAATAGAAAATTCAAGGTCCAAGGAAGGATGTTTACCCATAGGGGGTACAATTGTGCAGTACGTACTGGTAACGAATGAGACTTCAAGTGCTATTGAAAGTGGAATGAATGGTATGTTGAATGATAATGATGTTCTTGAGAAAGGTAAATCATGGAGGATCTCAAAGGAGTGGTGGTAGACAGTTTTCTACCGGAGGTCATCAGGACCCACTCTATCTGCAGTTAAAGATTGAAAGGGAAAATAAACAGGAAAGTGTAACAGGTACAGTTTGAGTTGGACATATGAGGTAAGTTCATCATTTCTATACTGTTGTCAAAATTGGGAGCCCTGTGTGGCTACGATATGATATGATATATGTATATATGTTGGCCTTGTGAGGCATTGTTGGTATTTCCTGCGTGCAGGTTTTGGGATAGTAAGAAATACATAGGAAACTCTGCCAAAATTTTCCTAGAAATAGAAGGAGAATGAGATATAAGTCGTAATATGTCCAGAAAAGCCATGTCAACAGTAATAATAAGATTTGACTAAGTTACGAGTACGGCTGACTTTGAGAAATATGATTTGAATTCCTATTCAGATGAACACCTTAAGTAGGTGATAGTTCGGATACATCCGAATGTGTGTATTATAAGCGCTTACCTCATAATAGTCGTGATGTAAGCGCTTACCTCATCATAGGAAATTCATTCCTATAAATAGGTAGCTTATGGTTCATTTGTAAGATATCATTAAGATCATTTGCTATACACATCCCAAGAGAGAAAAAATCTAAGAGAAATACTCTTAGTGAAAGGCCTAAGTAAGAGAAGGTCTTTGAGAGAATTTTCTGTGGTAAAAATTCTTGAGTGTAATTGGAATTGGGGTTGTGAGGTTGAGTGTTGTAAACACTTGTAATATTTCTTCTTTAATAAGATCTGCAGCAGCAACGTGGACGTAGCTCTCACATTGAGGGTGAACCACTATAAATCTGTGTGTGCTA